>NC_086245.2:24453286-24803286 GCF_036321145.2 Pelmatolapia mariae | reverse complement strand
AACGACAACATACCAGAGCTCATGTAAAAGAGTCAGTTTACATCAAATTGATGCAATTAAAATGAGCGAATAGAGCGAAATGGTTAAAATAATTATACTATTACACCTGCTTCTGGACAAACAAATAAGCCTGTATTTAACTACATTTATTTCATAAAAACACCATAAAAATAAAAACATCCTTTTAAATTTTTTCCTTTTTTCGTTCTTTTTTCTTTTGCTAGCATTTCCTTAATGTATACTGATTAGAGGGTTTAAGGATGGGTGGGTGTGTGAGCTGCTCGAGGGAGAGCACCCAGTTACTGGGGCCTGGCGCAGCCTGAAAGATCAACATGGGCCCACCTTCCTGTGGGCACAACCACATGCAGGAAGGGCTGCAGGGGTCCGGTGCATTGTGGATTGTGTGGAGGTCAGAAGTGGAGGCTCTGGTGGTCCGATTCCCTGTTGCCAAAACTGGCTGTAGAAACATTATGTCTTTATTTTTCTAAAACATGATGAAAACTGGCAGAATAAAAAAAAATTGCAACATAAACACACACCAGAAAAGCACAACTTAGTCGAGTAGATCACCTTTAAATACATTTCTTGCACATATCATGTTTGGACTGTTTTTTTTTTTTAAATTGAAATAAAAATGTCGCCAACATTTTAACATTATAACAAAGAAAAAAATAGTTTGATATGCTTAAATACAAAAGTTAAACAGGATCGCATTATGATTAGCTATAGCACTGATAACAAAAAACTTTGTTAAAGAGCACTTTAAGCTCTTGTGTGTACGTTTCTTAGGGAGTTTCTTTTTAACTTTTAAACTGTGTTTGTGTTAATAAATAATACAGGTGATAGTGATAGATGACATACTGCAGACAAGTCAGGTAACACTGCGTGCGTGAGTTATTATAGTTAGGCTAAGTGCTTTTCTATACAAGCTCAGGCTTCGAGGGCGCTCTAAATGCTCACATTCTGGTTTTTGTTTTCTATGTCTTTATATTGGGGAGCACAGATATCCCTAATATGGTCATGTCAGGTGCACAGCTCTGGGTGTAAGTAAAAGCCCCACCCACCTGCTGTTAAATCTTTGAGCTGTGAGGGGCAGCCAATCAGTAGAAAAGAATGGTTAAAAAGAGCTACAACAGCTTTTTCCAGACAGACCATGTACTGTGGGGCTTCAACGTGGCCCACAATAACATAAGGATTATTTTAAACTAATAGTCGTGTAAATCTGCTCCAGTAAAGGCCCAGAGTTGGAAATGAGCAGGTCCCCCTTTAAAGATGGATACAGTTTATTTAAAAGTGATTTGTTGACATAAACAGCTGGAGCTTTTATGAGTTTGCCTGTTGGTTCGGGCACCTCGTGTACATTCAGCTCACTCACTCCAGCGTGCACATGCACACCAACACATGCTAGTGTCTTGTTTCTTCAGACCTCTGAAGTGGACTGATGCTAATGAACCCTGAACAGAAGCTCCACACATTCGTGGTTCGGTGGGAAAGAGGAGGAGTTATAAAGAGAGAGAGAGAGGGAGAGAGAGAGAGAAGGTTGAATCAATGCCCATAAATCTCCATTCTGGCTCGCTGGTTGAATGGCAACATTTGGTAGGAGGAGAAAGGGAGGAAGAGAAGAGGAGAGAGAGAGAGAGGGGGGAAATGGACCTGAGAGCAGAGCTGATGGAGGCACATCTTGAACAGGTTTACTCTGATTCACTTCTGATGTTTAGCCTTTAGAGCAGCCAAACTAACATTAACTTCTCCGCATCTCTCTCATTCTTCTCTCCTGTCCTTCTCCTTGCACTCCCCCCTCCTCCTCCTCCTCTTCTTTAACCTCCCTGTTGTTGCATGTTTGAACTGCTGCTGAAAGCTGAGCATTTGGATAGAGAGGACAAGAGGATAGTGGGGAGCAAGACAGTGAACCCTTGTGCTGCAGGAAATGAGTGATGAACGCACCGAACGCTTTGTGAAAGAATAACGGGGCGAGGTAGAGGAGAGAGGTGGGATTAGATTCTGAAGAGGTAAAGTGGCATGGCAGCTGCAGAGGGGGAAAAAGGCCGGGTGGGAGTTTTTTTTGTATTTTTTTAATGAACTCAGGTACTTTGGCAGAGAGCAGTGACAAGTGGTTTAGTTTTGGGTGATTTGGCAAAGACTAACACTGAGAATGGCGCTGCTGTGAGAGCCGAGACAGACAGAACATTGTCTAAAGCTCTCTCTTTTTTTTTCTTGTTTTTACATCCATCCTTTTCCTCTCTTCCTCTCCATCTTTCAGGTATAAGAACGTGGAACGTCTGGCGGCGGAAGAGTACGAGAGGGAGCGCGTCAGGGTGTCGAGGAATCAACCTGCCGTCGACCTGAACTTTGAACCCTCGGAAGCCTGGCCTCCGTCATCATCACGCAGCAGCACGCCGTCTTCCTTCGCCTCACAGGAGGACGCAGAGGCTGAGCTTGAAACAGAGACCCCAACTGCCGTTCCCTGCACTCCATCTGAGACTGGTAGGATTGCTGAGAACCATGTTCGATGCATCGATCTGTCAATGAGAACGTGGATGGTCGATTATTAGGAGATATAATCGTCTCTTGTTACAAAAATGTAGCCAGTTGGCACCCATATGTATTCTAAAATATTACTACTACCGCAGACTGGTATGGATCCTGCACACAACAATAACAGGGCAATGTTTAGGTTCATACCTTGATGAGAAGCTGGGAATGTGTTGTTATTATTTTAATTATTTTAGGGTCTTTACCTTACTATATAATGCACCTTGGGGCAACTGTTGTTGTGATTTTGCGCTATATCAATAAAACTGAATTGAAAATGCCATTGCTTTCTGCAAGATTTCAACAGTGGGAGGGAAAAACCATTTTTTAGCAGGAAGGCATCTGTCATCACTAGCTGTTCCTGAGGGGAGGGTCCACTTCCACTGAAATCACACTGTGGAAGAGAGGCAAATATTAATGATAACTAATGATTAAATGCATGATGGTGTATAAACACAGAGGGAAAAAAATGAGTGAAGTAGAAACACCCAGTGCATCATGGGAAGTCCAACACAGCCTAGGCCTATTGCAGTGTAACTAAAGAAGGTTTTGTGGTCACCTGATCCAGTTCTAACTAAAAAGCTAGTTTCCTGTGACGTCTGCAGTGGTGCTTATCAGACAGTTGCCAAGATTAATATGGATTTATTTTAATGTTAGTAACATTTTTAATGTTACCTGTAACCATAGACTGTGTGTACAGACAGCGGTGATGATGTGTGAAAGGTGTCCAGTGCTGCTGGCAAATACTTTGAAAACTAATAGTTAAAAACACAGGATGTCCTGTTCAGTTGTTATCTGAGCGGCCTACTGCACTTATTCTCAACCTTACATGGTTTTTACTTTGCAGCTCACCATTTAAATTAACATACAGACGCGAGGGAAAAGAAGAAGGAGGAGGGAAACAGAATGTGGAAAGTAGTAAGAGGAGAGGATACTTTTGGAAAAGAGTGAGGGGATATGGGTGAAGGGGTGAAATGAACTTTTGAAAGACGTTTTTGAATGTGCCGTGCCAAAACATCCATGCAAGGAAACAGCCTCGTTTTGGGAGTGCACGCAAAGCCACAAACTGAAGTTGTGTCGCTCACACAGGCTGGTGTTTGAGGCCTCGCGCTGCCGTGTTATTCTAACCCTGCCGGTCTCAGTGCGTGGACTGTGCTGTTGAGTTATGGGTGTCTACCATGTACACGTGTGTGTTTCGGTGTAAACAGGAACTTAATTCTTCATTTCCTGCTCATATCCTGGTCCTGCCACAGCCTGGCTTTGTGTATGTGCTGTATTATTTACATTCTGTGTTTTTGCTTTTCTTGTCACCAGCAACAGAGGTGCCTTTTAAAATACGTCTTTCAAACAGTATTTTGTCATAGATATGTCACATGTAGTGCCATACAATATGTTTCTGTGTGACTGAACTCCAATGGAAGTTGTAAAAAAACATGAGAGGAGGTAAATAACTCTGATGTTTTTGTGACAGAAGAAGCCAACGACTTTAGTGCCAGCGTAGACGCAGAGGAGAAAGAGGCAGAAGCCACTGCTGAGGAGGAGGAGGAGGAAGAGGAAGGACGGAAAGATGTGGAAGTAGAGGAGGAAGTGACAGCAGAAAGGGAAGAGGAAGAAGTTGAGGAACAGGCAGAGGAACCAGAGAAGGAGAGAGAGGAGGCAGAGGAGGACAGTGGCATCCTGAGCGACAAGGAACGGCAGAATGAGGAAGTAAATGAGAAGGACAACTGCTCAGCCTCCAGCATCTCCTCCGCCAGCAGCACTCTGGAAAGAGAGGAGAGGGGCAGCAATGAGAGCGGTGGGTTTTAAAAGGAAAATGTGGAAATTAATCAATTTTTATGATTTAGAATTGGTTTCAAGAACCTGCATTTATGATTCATTTCACTCTAATGAAACTATAAAGTCACTGGGTGTGAGCTCCAGTGTCCGTTTTGTTTTTATTTCCGTCTTTAACCACATCGCCCTCTTTCCAGGCTTTAAGGAGGCAGAGGTGAATGAGAACTGCAACAAACTCCTCAACAGCAAACTCTTTATGCTCGACATGCTGTACTCCCAGAACAAGAAGCCCAGCGATGAGGAGGAAGAGGAAGATGTGGACAAGGAGAAGGAGGAAGGGGAGGGGGAGGACAAAGAGGCTCAGCAGGATGCTAACAGGCAACCTGGGGAAGACCAAGAGAAGAACAGCAGGGATGAGAAGTCGGACCATCGCGGCAGCATCCGACCGATTGCCGAGCGGTTCGGAGACTTGATCAAGGACATCGGCACGTCTCACGCTCACTTGGACGGCCCGGCCAACGAGCCCCCTCCTCCCCCGCCCAAAAAGGAATCGGACACAATCTGGGACCAGCTGCTGGCCAGCCCTCGAGAGCTGCGCATCGGGGACATCAACTTCACCGACCTGACAGAGGAAGACGACAAGGACTTCCTCGATGCCGTTTTGATGGGGGGCTGCGGAGAGCTCCCGCCCCTGCCCCCGCCTCCGCCCTGCATCCCCCGCTTCCCTCCACCCCCACCCATGTTGGGCAGTTGCCCTCCGCCCCCACCCTTATTTGGCAGCATGAGGCCTCCACCTCCTCCTTCATTTAACGCCCTAATTCCAGTGCCTCCTCCCCCAGAGCCGCCTCTGTTTAACAAAAAGAAGAAGACGATCAGACTCTTCTGGAGTGAGGTGAGAAAAAAAAACACACGTTATAATTTCATTGCTGTATTGATAAAGTTTTGTTGGGATGGTGTGTAAAACATTGAGAAAAAGTACCGTGGAAATGTCTTGAGTTTTTCTTTGGACATTGGCTGCTTTAAGAACCACCTTCAGATCAGTCCTTGTACCTGGCAGTGAAAGATGGTGTTTTAATTCCAGTTGGAGGCACAAATCACCACCCAAAATGCAGGACTCACAGAGTCAAATGTAACTCAAAACACTTAACTTTATTGCTAGATAGCAACAGAACAGAAAACTAACTAAACTGAGAGTACAAAAACAAACTAAGCAGACAGGCTAGCAAACGGAACACACAGTGACGAGCAGGGAAGGACGCAGACACTAAATACAAGAGGTGAACAGGACTAACAGGAAACAGCTGGGGGACACAGCTGACGCTGATTACACTGAGGAGACAGGGAGAGCACAAACAGAACACACTGACAAAAGACACAGACCTTCAAAATAAAACAGGAAATGCACAGACTGGACTCGGAGACACGGTACAGACAGAACAGAGGGAGCGCAGAACCAAAAACCCTAAGAACCAAAGGGTGCAAACCCAAACACACAATCAGCATAAACTAGAACAAAGGATCATAATAACAACAACAAAATAATAATAATAATAATAATGATAATAATAATAAACACAAAATGCTGGGCCAAATGACCCAGGTCCATGACAGCAAAGGCTGAGGGGAGTCAAATTACACAAGAACTGGATGGAAAATTGGTGGCAACAGAGCTCATGGAATGATTAAATTAAATTTTGCTTAAAAGGCTCATCAACATGTACACAGCGGGTCAGGAGAGAGGTGCAGCAGTGACTGTCTACTGTTATGGTTTGGGCTGTGTTTCAGTCAGTAGTGCTGGGTGGGCATCTTGTCAGAAATGATTGAATTATGAATGCAGAAAAGTACCAACAGATACAGTGTAATAAAATACCACCTGGAAAGCATCTGATTGTAAGTAAGTAAGTAAGTAAGGTTTATTTATTAAGCGCTTTTCGTAGACAGGCAGTCACAAAGCGCTGTACACAAAGGTTAAAATAAAGAAAACATTAAGTAATAAAATAGACAATATAAATAATGCAAATTCAAAACAATTCAAAAGTGTTGATTAACAGATTGGCTTCATTTTACAGCGTGACAGCTGTCCAAATCACACTGTCAATGCAGCAAAAGCATACCTGGATAGGAAAACACACAATGGAACACAATCAGTCATGGATTGGCCTCCCCAGAGCTCAGACCTCAACATTATCGAGGCAGTGTGGAATCATCCTGACAGAGAACAGGATAAAAGACAGTCAATATCCAAAGAAGAGCTTTGAAAGTCCTTTAAGAAGCCTGGAGAACTATTCCTGAAGACTGAAAGGAAAATACAGGAAAGTTTACCTAAGAGTGTTCAGGCTGTGTTGAAGAATAAAGGTGGTCGTACTGAATACGGACTTTGAAGCTTGTTATAATTGTACTTACTCTTTTTTTTCTTTTTTTTTTACCTTTTTATACTATATTTCCAAGTTTGTTTGCTGAAGTTTAAACAAATTGCTTTGCATATTTCCCTATTTCTATATATTTGCTAGCAAAATATATAGAAATGAGGGGCGGGTGAAGACATTTGCGCAGCATTATAGGATGCTATAATTCGCAAATCATTTAAATAGCACACGATAACACATCAAATACAGGCAACAGAGTATTGTTATTACATTTTGAAAAATATATTCCTACTGTGTTACACATTGTAAGCATTCAGGACCTAAGGTGTCCAGTCCTAGAGTATGTGTTAGTTTGTCTGGATGTCTGTCGAGTGTTTTCTGTTTCTTGCACGGTAGATTTATAACTTGGATCCGTCTGTGCAACAATGAAGTATAATCACTTTCAGTGGTGATTTTTTAATACTGCCCGAGAGCCTAAATAATATAAGCATTTAAGATTTATTTGACTATGTCCGTATTCTCTATTGCAGAAGATGCTATGGGCCAAAATACCAAGTTGATTTTTTTTTAAACTGCATGTTTCCATTAGCCAGTTAAGATGAAACAGTCACCAGAAACAATGACTCACTCAACATGTTCCTTTGGCCGCTGGTATTTGTGGTTCGTTGAGTTCAGAGTCTCTCATTTACCTCTTTTATTGTAGGAAGTGGGAGTCTGACACAAGTCTCCATCTGATGCACTCAATGCTTGTTTTGTTTGTGATCAGGTGCGTCCGACAGACTGTCAGTACAGGGACTACAAGAGGAGTGGAGAGTCATTCTGGTCCAAACTGGAACCGGTGAAGTTGGACACAGCCAAACTGGAACACCTGTTTGAGTCAAAGTCAAAGGAAATACCAGTTACAAAGGTATGTAACTGTACGATACTGACTCCAAAAACTAGTTCTAGTAGTATCTAAGAGAAGTGCTGCGAGATTATCCATTTAATAACAATAATTAGAACTATTTCAAAATTTGCTTTTTATATAAATTATCAAATCTTTGTCAAGCAGTTAAAAGTTTTTGTCCATTATTCTTTTACTTTGAAGGCAGATTTTTCACAGGTTAAACAAGGTCATGTGTGTCTTGATCCTGATCAAACGGTGCAGTTCTGGATCGGTTGTAATTCTCACAAAGCCTCAAAATAAGAAAAATATGATCTGCAAACAAGGGAAGATAAAGCCAGGCCTCTCGCACTTTGAACTCCTGATCCACTGCTACCATCATGTAATAAATTTTAGGGGTCATAATAATGACAATTTTCCTCTAATAAACAGTCTCCTCATATCATATGAGAATTTATTTGCTAATAGTCCTTAAATAGACTTCAAAGAAACTCACTTCAGTATTGCTGTAATTTGAGAACGGTGAGCTTCACTGACTCATTGACTTGTATCAGGCTCCTTTCACAAAGTTTTACCACCTCTTAACATAAATAGATGTGGACACATGGCATATTGACAGCTGAGGTAAACAGCGGACTGACAGCCTACACTCAGTACAGCAGCCACTGTAACTCTGATTATGCACTCGAATTAGGACAGGTAAAAAAAACTGAATTCCTTTGACTGCAATCTACAGTGTACTGATACCTAGTGATGAGATTTTACACTCTTTAACTGGGCTGTTCAGTCTGTTCACTGTACCTCAAAATGATATCCTGAGCTTAAAGCTATTGGAAGGAAACATCAAACATATAAACTGTATTTACACAGTGCATACTTACAACAAGACACATGTTAATCCTCGTCTTGTTCTAATAAAAAAACAGTCACAAGTTTCTGTTTGGATGGCAAAAAGGTTTCGTGGTGTTTGTACAAACTCACATTGTGTTGTACTTAAATTCCTACACAGTATATT
The DNA here is from genome assembly GCF_036321145.2 of Pelmatolapia mariae. Taxonomy (NCBI): domain Eukaryota; kingdom Metazoa; phylum Chordata; class Actinopteri; order Cichliformes; family Cichlidae; genus Pelmatolapia; species Pelmatolapia mariae. The sequence continues at coordinate 24,794,717 of NC_086245.2, read as the reverse complement.
AACTTTTCCTTCATGCTGGGAGTGCAGCTCCACGTTGTTGAAATTTCACAGGAAGTATCGTAAAAGCTCCTGTCTGTGCTACACCAGCACTTCATTTCTGAGTCACTAAATATGAGGAGTTTCAGAGGGCAGCAGATGCCACTTCCCATCATACAGCTCCACAGGCCAGTTTAAGCTTCACCAGTGACACTAACAAGGTCTTTGCACCTACTCTGTTACACTGTAAACTGTTGACATGCTATGACTTCCTTCCTTTAATAGTTTATGATGGCGGTGAGGTTGATACCCCTACATTGACACTCACATAAATAAGAATGCACACACACACCTACAGTGGCTTGCAAAAGTATTCGGCCCCCTTGAACATTCCCACATTTTGTCACATTACAGCCACAGACATGAATCAATTTTATTGGAATTCCACGTGAAAGACCAATACAAAGTGGTGTACACGTGAGAAGTGGAACGAAAATCATACATGATTCCAAACATTTTTTACAAATAAATAACTGCAAAGTGGGGTGTGCATAATTATTCAGCCCCTTTTGGTCTGAGTGCAGTCAGTTGCCCATAGACATTGCCTGATGAGTGCTAATGATTAAATAGAGTGCACCTGTGTGTAATCTAATGTCAGTACAAATACAGCTGCTCTGTGATGGCCTCAGAGGTTGTCTAAGAGAATATTGGGAGCAACAACACCATGAAGTCCAAAGAACACACCAGATAGGTCAGGGATAAAGTTATTGAGACATTTAAAGCAGGCTTAGGCTACAAAAAGATTTCCCAAGCCTTGAACATCCCACGGAGCACTGTTCAAGCCATCATTCAGAAATGGAAGGAGTATGGCACAACTGTAAACCTACCAAGACAAGGCCGTCCACCTAAACTCACAGGCCGAACAAGGAGAGCGCTGATCAGAAATGCAGCCAAGAGGCCCATGGTGACTCTGGACGAGCTGCAGAGATCTACAGCTCAGGTGGGGGAATCTGTCCATAGGACAACTATTAGTCGTGCACTGCACAAAGTTGGCCTTTATGGAAGAGTGGCAAGAAGAAAGCCATTGTTAACAGAAAACCATAAGAAGTCCTGTTTGCAGTTTGCCACAAGCCATGTGGGGGACACAGCAAACATGTGGAAGAAGGTGCTCTGGTCAGATGAGACCAAAATGCAAAACGCTATGTGTGGCGGAAAACTAACACTGCACATCACTCTGAACACACCATCCCCACTGTCAAATATGGTGGTGGCAGCATCATGCTCTGGGGGTGCTTCTCTTCAGCAGGGACAGGGAAGCTGGTCAGAGTTGATGGGAAGATGGATGGAGCCAAATACAGGGCAATCTTGGAAGAAAACCTCTTGGAGTCTGCAAAAGACTTGAGACTGGGGCGGAGGTTCACCTTCCAGCAGGACAACGACCCTAAACATAAAGCCAGAAAACAATGGAATGGTTTAAAACAAAACATATCCATGTGTTAGAATGGCCCAGTCAAAGTCCAGATCTAAATCCAATCCAGAATCTGTGGCAAGATCTGAAAACTACTGTTCACAAACGCTGTCCATCTAATCTGACTGAGCTGGAGCTGTTTTGCAAAGAAGAATGGGCAAGAATTTCAGTCTCTAGATGTGCAAAGCTGGTAGAGACATACCCTAAAAGACTGGCAGCTGTAATTGCAGCAAAAGGTGGTTCTACAAAGTATTGACTCAGGGGGCTGAATAATTATGCACACCCCACTTTGCAGTTATTTATTTGTAAAAAATGTTTGGAATCATGTATGATTTTCGTTCCACTTCTCACATGTACACCACTTTGTATTGGTCTTTCACGTGGAATTCCAATAAAATTGATTCATGTTTGTGGCTGTAATGTGACAAAATGTGGGAATGTTCAAGGGGGCCGAATACTTTTGCAAGCCACTGTAGTATACTGCTAATCTGTCATGGTGTTTCCTGCTTCTACTGCCTATTTAGTTCCCACAGCTGCGATCAATGTAACCGGAGTGATGGGCCCTCTAATCCTTACAAGCCCATAAACCAGACCACACTGAGAAAAGAGACACAGAAAATACAAGAGGGAGCAAAACAGAGATCCAGCAGTGACCCCTCCCCCCCTCCCCCCGTCTGTATTTTTATGCTCCAGAAAACAGCGGCCGATGGCAAACGCCAAGAGATCATCGTTTTGGATTCCAAAAGGAGCAACGCCATCAATATTGGTCTGACAGTCCTGCCTCCACCTCGCACCATCAAGACAGCCATCCTCAACTTTGACGAGTATGCTCTCAACAAGGAGGGCATAGAGGTGAGAGATTCAAACAATGGGAAAAAAGAAAGGGAAAACAGATCACATCTGCACTTTGCTGTCCTCTCTAATCCCACAATTTCATTTTTTCCCTCACAGAAAATCCTGACGATGATCCCCACAGAGGAGGAGAAGCAGAAGATTCAGGAGGCTCAGCTGGCCAACCCTGATGTCCCGCTGGGCTCTGCAGAGCAGTTTCTCCTCACCCTGTCCTCCATCAGTGAGCTCTCTGCCAGACTCCAGCTCTGGGCCTTTAAAATGGACTACGAGGCAACGGAGAAGGTGAAACAACAAAAACCTTAAGAGTGTTAAGAAAAATGTACTTTCCATAATGGGAGGGAACCAACACCATCACTACATCCACATTTGAAATAATACTTAGCAAGTAAAAGTGGTTTCCTTAAAGCAGAAACAGACCACAGAGGTTTGAGCAAATGTGCTCAGCATGTGTGCTTATTGTGTGTACTCTTTAAACCCGTGTCACCAAGTATCAACATCCTTTTAGTACAAAGAACATCCGCAAAGCATCAACATAGTTACATCATGACAAAATATGCACGCTTATTAGCGGCACCTCGTCTTCTTCTGGCACGGCGTCGTGTTTTATTCGAGCGAAGAATGCATCCAGGAGGAGAAGTTCAAAGCCAAAGCCTGGAGTATGAGAAACATGCTGCCCCTCTGTTACCGCCCTGTAAATTTTACAGCATCCAGCGGGATGTTGTTGTCTTTAATCTCCATGTAAGGCACGGTTCTCCCCACCGCATATTCGGCAGAGCCGTGTTCCCGGCTCCGCTCTGGAAGTGGAAGCTTTAATGGAGGGAAGCATAGCATGCAGGCACACAAACACATGCACTCAAGAGAACCGGCTGCACAGAAACAAGAGGTCGACTTAATCAGAAACATGTTTTGTGCTGAAGTTTGACCGAAGCAGCAACCTCTGTGGCAACCTCTCGCGACCTTAAACAAGAGCAGATGATTTTAGGTGGTAGACAACATGCACCTGTTCGCTGTTTATTTAATGGCAGACTAATGAAACACATGTCTTTGGGAGTCTTAATTAACTTGTATAACAGTTTGTTTGTTTGTGTGTGTGTGTGTGTGTGTGTGTGTGTGTGTGTGTGTGTGTGTGTGTGTGTGTGTGTGTGTGTGTGTGTGTGTGTGTGTGTGTGTGTGTGTGTTTTCCTACTAGGAAGTAGCAGAGCCACTGCAGGATCTGAAGGAGGGTATGGATCAGCTGGAGAAGAACAAAACTATCCGCTACGTCCTCTCTACGCTGCTCTCCATCGGAAACTTCCTCAACAGCACCAATGTGAGTCACGACTATTACATCAGATTACTGGGAGACAAGTCAGTAGAATCTGAGTTTGTTTCTCAAAATAAACACAACATTCCTGTTCCAGGCTAAAGGCTTCGAGCTGACCTATTTGGAGAAGGTTCCAGAAGTGAAGGACACAGTCCATAAGCAGTCACTGCTCCATCACGTTTGCTCTGTGGTGGTGGAAAACTTCCCTCAGAGCACCGACCTCTACTCCGAGATAGGAGCCATCACGCGCTCTGCAAAAGTATGCTCTGCATTCACTGCTAAACTATTCTGCATCTCTACACTGTAAAAGATCAAGAGTTACATTTCCTTGAATTTTGTCAAAATAAGTCCAAAAACCTAAAAAGATAAAAGATAATTTTTTTCCCCTGACTGAAGTTGGAAGCACCTCACGCCACAGTCAAATTATCAAACCGCAGCCAATAATCATTTAAATTTCCGAGTAGTATGGGAAAGGGACCTTACCTGTTAAACATGCAAACAAAAGCTGTTGAGGAAAAGTGTATCCCTGGTTAGTTGTTGGTTGAATGTGTGTGTGTGATCCCAGGGCCTTTTTGAAGGTTGAGACGTGGTTTTTGGTGTTGTTTAGGATGAATTATTAGACACACATTTTAAAAAAAAGTATGTGCAAGAGTAGTTGTCCTAAATATTTATAACAATTAAAAGTTTCACTTCTATCACCATGAAAGTTTTGAATGTGGTTGGATACTTTTAGGTGACCTTATAAATATCATGCACTTTGATTTATTAGCGCTTAAAATAAATTTATGTATGACCAGAGGATTTTGACCCACTGTAGATTAAACTGTAGATTTGCAATGGCCAGATCAAGGCAAGAGCCAGTGGCATATAGAATAGTGTCATCAGCATATAAATTCTACATTGCAGTTTTGAGTGGCAGAGATAAAATTGCTTATATGGAGAGTGAATAAAAGAGATCCAAGAATAGATCCCTGTGGAACACCTATATAAATGGTAAGTGGACTTTAAAATGGACCTGAAACCATTAGAGGGGTTGTTCATCCAGACAACTGAGAATCATTTTTGAAATAAAATTCAATATAGGCCGAGGACATAAAGATGAACACACATATAGACATTCTTTAAATCTTTAGTATCATTTTACAGAAATCTTGTAAATGGGCACTAACATCGGCATTACTTTGTGCTGAACATTGGGGGGGTCAAGATCTCTGTCTAAATAAGTAAATAAATCTGGGTAAATTCCCAGATGATTAAACATGCAACTATTTTGCTGGTAATAACTGAAATGAGTAAAGAAAATCAACAGCCTATTTATGCAAGATAATTCATAATTTTACTGGGGGGTTATATTGGTTGGGTCTGATTATTGGGGGGGCCATAACCCCCCTAACCCCCCTGGAAATTACGCCCCTGGGCACTAAGATATCATGCGTTTGAGTAATGTGAATTGGATTGTATAAACGTTTTTTTCAACAGGTGGATTTTGACCAGCTGCAGGAGAACTTGTGTCAAATGGAGCGGCGCTGCAAAGCCTCGTGGGACCACCTGAAGGTGATTGCCAAGCACGAGATGAAGCCCCAGTTGAAGCAGAAGATGTCCGACTTCCTCAAAGACTGCGCAGAGCGAATCATCATCCTTAAGATTGTTCACCGCAGGATCATCAACAGGTAGCTCGTCTCACAGTTTGAATCATTTATTATTGATGTTTACCACAAAAAAAACTAAACAAAACTAATTAGTCTACTAAAACCAACACTATGCTGTGTGAATGAGGAAATCTGTGTAGTGCAACATATAAAACAGGAGGTAGGAAGAGTTGCCATCACCCTCATCTTCTTCCTTTCAGGTTCCACTCCTTCCTGCTGTTCCTTGGTCACCCGGCCTACAGTGTGAGAGAGATCAGCGTCCACAGGTTCAGTAAAATCCTCAGCGAGTTTGCGCTGGAGTACCGGACCACCCGAGAGCGTGTGCTGCAGCAGAAACAGAAACGAGCCGACCATCGCGAGCGCAACAAGACCCGAGGAAAGATGATCATGGACGTAAACACTCCTGTGAGTATTTCTCTCTCTCAAACACACACGCGCGCGCACACACACGCACGCACACACACATACTTCCAACCCCTTTTTGTTCTTGTTTTCTTCTTCAATCTGAAGTGCTGCTTTTTCACCTTTCTCGCTTCTTTCTATTCTTTTCGCAACTATTCTTTGACTTTCACTCTTTATTTCTCCCATAGTCTGATGATGAAGAGGAGCGTGAGGTATCACCTGTCTGTGTGTTTGTGTGCATGAATCCACTAACTGCATCTAAACGACTTTAACATCTGAGTGGTTGAATCAGTCAAAGGCACCAGGCACTGTACTGTTTGCAGTTGGATGTTTTTCTTGGTGCTTCCACTTTGCCGTGTTAAAGTTCAGAATACTCAGCTGCTAAATTCTGATCCTCTTTGATTCCGTCTCACTCCAACAGTGTGGTCGGAGTAGCGCAGGGAGCAACAACAGCGCCCCCAGTGGGGGTCAGGAAATTGAGCAGCCTCAGGGTTTGGAGCATGCAGAGGATGCTGCAGAGCACGAGCACATGAAAGCGGTGCTGAGAACCAGCCTCAGTGGCAGTGACAAGGAGGGCAGCGGCGTGCCGGGACTGCGGACACGGACCAGGTCACGGCCTGGACGAGGAGGTGGGGAAGGGAGAAAGAAGATTTCTGGAGTTGGGTCACTCGAAAGGATTTCCCTAATAAAGATTTTCTCACCTGTTTATGCAGGACGCAGCATGCAGGCATGGACTCCGCCTGTGGAGGACACTCAGATCTGTGGAGATGATGCCGCAGACGAAATCATGGAGCGCATAGTGAGGTCAGCCACTCAGGGTCCAGGAACCAGAACCCAGCCCAGAGAGAGGAGGAGATCCAGGGCCAACCGCAAATCATGTACGAGCTCACCTCTGTCCCAACTGCGCATGTCACGCTAATTTAAGTTCTGAATATGCCAGATTTTCAAACGGAAAGCATGACCATGAAAATGTATCTAATCTAAGAAGCTGACTGCATAGTGGATGATGAGTAACACCTCCAAGAAGACATGAGGAAACAAGCATAAGACAAAATATGTGAAATATAGTTTGAGATTTTGCAAAAAAGAAAAAAAAAACACTTCAAAACCATGACACTGCTTTCATATAAATATAAAGCTAAATACAGCAATCAGATTAGCTGAAAGCGAAGGGAAATTAAGCACCTTAAAGTCACTACAGGCAAAACATAATTGTTTCTACATGAGGTAGAGTACAGTTTGTAGACTTTATATAAAAGATGGACTCTATACAGCTCCTTAAATGACACCCTGTGGTTATTAAAGTCCTGCTGCTGAAACCACAAGCAGGGTGTTTTTGCTGTCTGTCTTATCTTTCTAAAACCAAACATTACCTACCTGGTGCCTGGTGGGTCTAACATGAAACCGAGTGACACACACACACACATATATAGTTATTTTTTGCTTCCAAAACATGTTTTATTTCATACTAGTAAATGTCTGCTTAGATGTATATTTTACTATTTTATTTGTTGGAAATTTCAGAAAGTTGTTGCATATTTAATGAGAGTATATTTCATTCGCTCATTCGGATCAAGGAGTCTAACCCATGCTTGAGTCAAAGGCTCTCATAAACCCCCAGCTGCTCCACTCTGCATGCCAAATATACTTGGGAAAGATACTAACCACACGTTTCTCCCCAATGTCTCCATTAAATGTGAGATGGGAGAGAAAAGTACTTGTGTGAGTGAATGAGGCGAGTTGTATAAAGCACTTTTAGTGCTCAGATTGAGTAGAAGATATTTTTTCCACATACTCTGAGCCAGAAATCATTACTTCAGCAGCTTTTACATATACCAGACTTTCCAGCTCAGTTCCTGTGTGTTGGAACCTTTCAGATCCTGATTTTTTTCTAGCAGCACATTGATAGGAAATAAAGTGATAAAACGTAATATTCAGAATCCTCCGTGTGTAAACAGTTTATTTTTTCTATTAGTCAACAAAGTGAAATCTGGCTTTATCTCATACTTAGACATCTGTTTGCAAATACCGAGGTGGTAATTTAGATGGCTAGGGGCTCATCTGCATGTTTAAACGCGCAATTTCAAAAAACCTATTCACATCAAAAAAATAGATTCCTAATGTAAGCACTCAACTGCATACGTTTAATGGTTATTTATGGCCTCTTAATTACATGTTCACCATTAATTTCTCTGTTTAAAACCAAGTAAATATGACTGTTATTTGTTGATTCTTACCAAAGCCAAGATATGGATTGTAATAAACCCCATGCAGAGCAGCTGTAAGTCTCAGCAAGTTAATTACAGTATATTATAAATCCTGGAACATGCATTCAGTTAGTAGTTAGTATGTAGTGCAGAACTGGAGAACATGAAAACATCACACGACTGCACGGTGACTCTCCGCGTCTTCTCTTCACAGTGAGGCGGACGCTGAAAAACGGCCTGACGCCAGAAGAAGCTCTCGCTTTAGGGCTAACTGATTCCCCAGAGCCACAGATGTGATCATCCACCTCTCGCCGTGAAAACTCAGCTTCAGATGTCTGTGTGAAATCTCTGTCAGCCTTTGCCCCTTTAGGTTTTTCCCAGCGGCTCTTTCTGCCTGATGTTTCTGAGTGAAGAGGCGGCATTACGACATTTTCACCTTCCAGAAGAAACAGTGGAGGTAACGAGGGAATGCTTCTCATAAGGACTGATTCTGTTCAGTTAGGCAAGGAAAAGGAAAATGTATTCAAGTGACGCTGCCTCTACACTGAATTATTTATTTATCTGAAAAGGATTTGAATACTGGGATGATTTTCGCTTGTGAGTGTCAGCAGCTGTGACCTCGCCGTTTTTGGGTTTTGTTTTTAAATTTCATTTGTTTAAACTGTGAATTTTGGTTGTGAAGTTTGCCGGGCTGAGGATGAATTTGAATTTGTTCCCAGGAGAAAAAACAAAGATTATCAGTAAGAGCATCTACACATCTGAAAAGTAATGAGCATGGCTGTGCTTTTGTAGGGACGCGAAAGGTTATCAAGCTGATGAGTGCCTTTCACTTCAAAGGGGCGATGCTGTACCTTCGTTCTCTCTTCGTTAACGTATTCACGTCCTAAATTTCACTTCCTAAGGCATGGTTCTCATGAGTATTACTGTTGAAAATCTTCTCTGTTTTGTTTGGTTTTTGTTTTTTTCAGTATTTATTTGCAAAGCTCTGACGTCTTGCACCTTAAATAACATTAAAGTGGACCCATTGTGCTCATTTCCCACTCCATATTTTTAGTTTTTTGGCTCCGCTAGTTTAAAAGGAATCCTCTTTAATCTTAACACAAGCCGTTTTAACTCCCTCCCCCGCCCTTTAAGCCAACTCTTTTCTGATTGGCTTTCTCTTAAAAACAGAAGATTTGATCGTATTAGCGATATCCGCTCTCATCGATCATACAGAGCCATGAGTAGGAAAGAAAAAAGGCTCAGTTTGAAGTGTGTGGCTCACGGGGTTACTGCATATATGCTGACCCGCTTACTTGAAACTGCATACGCCAGTGTAACAGTGCATATTTGCCACAAAACGAGGAAGAGCATAATAAGTCCACTTTAATAGTCTCGTGCTGAAATGAACGACTGATTGAAAACACAAAAAATAGTTTTTATCTCAGAGGAACTGTTTGTAAAGTGTAAAAAGAAAAAAAAAGATATGGACTTTTTTTAAAAAAACAAAACAAAAACATTTTAATAATCTATTTTGAAGAACATGCAGACAGTTCTGCATGATATGTGTAAATGCCCTTGTCAGCTGCCAGGTCCTAAATACTGTAAACTCTACAGTGTGCATGTTTAGTGCATTTCACATTGTGTATTATTTTTGTAATTGCTGTAGAAACTTGTATTATAGTCTGAGACAAAGGATCAATTGTGGCTTGTTTTTTCTTTCTGTGAATTGAAGAAATGTGTTGCTCCCTGCTAAGAGAGAGAGAGAGAGAGAAACAGAGAGAGAGGAGCATTATCTGGACGTTTGATTTGAGCTCTGTGGTCACACTCTGTCACGTACCAACTTGAACAGTCTAGACGCAAGAAACTGGGAAACACCACTGCATGAATGCCATGTAGTGAGCTGAACGTTCTTATAAACACTTTCACTTGAAATGCCGTGTATACACATTCTGCAATAAAAAAATAAAAACCATAGAGTGCAAATGTGGAGCTGCGTGTCATTCCTTCCCCCAGCGTTCACCTCAGTGATTGTGAGCCACGTGGTGTGGTTCTACCTGATAACCTTTGGAATAATCAGGTGCCGTAAAATGTGCTGCTGCTGCTGCTGCTGCTGCTGCTCGCTTTACGGTGTTTGTCTAGTTTGTGCAGCTCTGCATTCATTCATGGTTTTGTTAATCAGTGCTCAGCGCTGCGTCTTTGGTCCCTGCGTCCATGGCAAAGTTAATGAGTCTGCTGTGGGGGGCTGGATCACCACCCTGCTGGCGTGTTATGATCACTCTGGAGGAGAAGAAGCTGCAGGGTTACAAACGCAAACTGCTGTCCTTTGAGAAAGGAGAGCACAAATCTCAGGAAGTCTTGGAAGTCAACCCAAGAGGACAGGTAGGTGCACCACACCCATAATGATCACAACAAAGTGTACAACCATGACAATAGAGAACGCCTGGTAAGAGTCATAACAGCCTTTAAAAAAAAAAAAAAGCGTATTATAGTTATTTTAACACATATCAACAGGGGTAGCGTCTGGATAGAAGACCAGTCTCTTACTGACAGATGAAGGCACAATGTGGAGCAGCTAACACATAGACTGTATGGAAAAGATGTCTGTAGAGTCCCTGTTCAGGTGTGTCTGAAAGCTTGTTTTTCAAACTATAGGTACAACACACAAACAGAGGCATCTGGTAATTCATCCTAAGTAACGTGCTAACAAAAGTACTAGAATTTCAAATGCTTCAAAAGGCACTAACAGCACAGATACAAGGTGCACTACACAATGAGCCTGACGTCTTCTGCCAATTTCTTTCTGTCAGCTCCCCGCGTTCAAGCATGGAGACATCATACTGAATGAGTCCTGTGCAACATGCTTATACCTCGAGGTAAACAGCAAAAAGTAAATACTTTGAATATTTTAATTAATTACTTGAATTTATTGTATTTATTATTTGTTTAGCTTTAGTACACTGGTTTGATTATTGTTTTCTCACCGTTGAAACAGAATCAGTTTAAGTCTCAGGGCATCAAGCTGATTCCTGACAGTGCTGAGGACCAAGCCGCGATGTACCAACGCATGATGGAGGGCCTCGCCCTCACTGATAAACTCAGTAAGTTACACTTTCACAAGTCTGAGCACTGAGTTACTGAGGGGACAGAGGCCATGAAGACAGTCACACATTAATGTGTGTTCTGCTTCAGATTCAGTTATCTACTACGACTGCTCCGTCCCTGAAGAGGAGAGGCACGACTCTGCTGTAAAGAGAAACAAAGAGGCTCTGACTGCTGAACTCAAACTGTGGGAGGGTTACCTGGAGAATGTACGAACAATACGCACACACTTGTGTACACTTGCAGGCACTCACACACTGTGTTGATAGTACTGCGTCTTTCACTTCTCCATCTAGGTGGCTGCTGGCTCATACCTAGCAGGGGCCTTCTCCCTAGCCGATGTGATCGTCTTTCCAAGCATCGCTTGTGCGTTTCGTTTCGGGTGGGTGTCTAAGCAGTTGATTTGTGTGAAGCTGCAGTCCAATCAGCTTTTTCCAGTAACATGATGTGTATTCTCTTTAGGTTGTCTGTGGGGCGTTATCCTAAATTGGCCAAATATTACAGCCTGCTGAAGAACAGAGCCAGCATTAAAACCACGTGGCCCCCACACTGGGTGGCCAGTCCACAGGGTTATGACATCCTGAAGGACCTCTGAAACACAAAGAATCCTCCCTTTCTCATTTTAGAGAATTCCTGTAAGTCTGTGAAATAAAAACATTAAAAAAAAAATTTAAACAGCTTGCTTACTGTACTGTAATTTTTCACAAGTTTTTGTTTTTATTCTTAAAACTTGACCAGAGCAGCAACAAATCACCTTATAGGTAAAGCTTTGTTAAAGCACTTTGGTTTTGGGTCCTTGTCCCATGTAGTGAGTGGCAATATGACCTTTTTGTAGTGTGAGGAGAAAGTTTTCCATCATGTTGGGCGGTTTTCAGAGTCACCTCCTCCATTCACACGTAGGATCCTAGAAGGGTCATTTCTAGGATGACTTTGTTCCCTTTATATGCTCCAATTAAGATCAATTTTCAAAGAATATGGAATTTCATTTCACTGTTATGCTGATGATTTAGTGATCTATCTCCCTCTCAAATAAATAAATGAATGCAGTGAATTTTGAACCTGAATGAGCATAAAACACAAGTGGTAGTATTCGGGCCTCCTACTCGAAAGGTGAAAACTTCATGTTTGATAAACAAATAAAAGCTGTTGTTAGAGCTAGCTTCTTCAAACTGAGGTTCTGAGGCTCTGCTTTGTTTTTGGGGGGTTTTGCTCATGAGACCATATTCCCCCTGCTTTGGCTTCTTTTGTTGTGTTTAAGAAGTGATTTTAAAATCAACCTTCTTGATCTTTTAACTACACACTCTCCCAAAATATCACTGAGGTCAGCTGACCAGATGCTTCTGCATATATCTGAGATCGGGCCTTTGCTGTAGCTGTCACTGACCTTTGGACCTGCTTGCTGCTTCACATCAGGACCTGACCATTGTCTTCAAAACCCACTTAAAACATATTTTTTATTCCTTGGCTTTTTCTCTGAGTCTTAACATTCGTTATTTGTCTGTATTGTGTTTTTTTTTATTACTTTTACTGGCTTATTATTTTATTTTTACATCACTGAGGCTGATGCTTGTTGTTTATATATTTGCTTACAAATAAAATGACTTAATGTTCGGGAACAGAATTAAGTTTTATTGCAATAAATATTAACACAGCTTCCATCAGTTATTCTTCATAAAAACAGCTTGTTTATTTCAGGTCAGTCACCTTTCTAATTATGCTAAAATACTATATAATACTATATTGTATTGGGATAGAGGCAGAGCATATGTGAATATTTGGAGGAGGAAGTGTACAATGTACATCTTGTCATCGACTACACAAAGTGCAGAAGGTACACAAACAAACATTTTATTTTTTTTTATTATTTCATTTTATTTATTTCAACAAATCATTCATTGGTGACTATCAAAAATATAAATGAGGCAAACTGATAGAAGATGATAGAGTTGTAATCTCTTTTTCCAGCCAGTAGATGGCAATCACGCTCTTATAAAAGCTTGACATCCCCTCCCACAAACCATAAGAAAAGCAAGTTGAGTATTTTTCCTCTGGGCATTTGCTTTCTGCGTCCAGTTAAGTGACCGTCCAAACTGTGAATCTCAAGTTAAAACCATGGCCAAGGACATGACTCTGCTGTGGGCGACCGGCTCTTGTCCCTGCTGGAGGGTGATGATTGCTCTGGAGGAGAAGAACCTGCAGGGCTACAACCAAAAACTGCTGTCCTTCGATAAAATGGAGCACAAGTCCCAACAAGTGTTAGATATAAACCCCAGGGGACAGGTAGGGAGGAGCTTTTATCAAATCACCCCTTATAACTAACACAACACTTGACTTTTCACCATAATATTATATAATAGCCTCACGTTAACGTCACGGTCATAAACACTGATATCTGCGCTGTTGCTCTGCAGGACGGTTAACGGATAAAGAGTTGCAGTAATGGCGGCAAATAGTGTCAACTCTGATTAATGCTTTTACAAAATCATAAAAACTGAACGTTTCATTTAGCGTATATTCCTTTACTCAAGGAGATTTTTTTTTCTTCAAGGAAGACGCTTCAGGACACGCCCTGCTGCACCTGATTGGATGAGCATTTCTCGTGAGCTGACACGTGCTCGAATAAATATGGGCTGTCGAAATGAGCACGCGAGTTTGCAGCCGTGTTTCGAACTGCACCAACATGGCGGCTCGTTTACATTAGAGAAAGCTTAACGGAAATGTGTTTATGAAAGCATCTGAGGCGAGAAATTCACCGTGTAGCTGTCTTCATTTATCATAAAAACAGACTAGTTTAAAATGTTTAAATGCATATTAAAGCTTTAAGATAACCAGTTTGAACTTGACTAGCATATACTAGCATATTTTCATCAGACTTTTAAGTGCATCTTATTGAGTTTATTTATTAGGGAACAGCACAAAAGCAGGACAGTGTTAAATAAAATGTACAAATGAGGGGTTGTATCGTTGAATATGGGCTCTTGAATATAACCTGCAGCTGACTAAGTTTAGTAAAATAAGCAGTTTAATTTAAATCTTTCTTTACACTTTCCAAATCTCAGACTGGAAACTCAGTGTTTGACCATAAATACTGGAAACACTGCAGAGTGTTATTTTATCCCAGTAAAGTTTTGTTAAAATAAGTAATCAATTTAAAAAAAATCGTATTTGTTTGATAAACAAAAGGTTAATCTAATTAACACCCAGTAGCCTTAGCATTAAAACCTGTTATACAGTACCTAATGACAGTTTTCTTGCTGACACTATTATAATTTCTTTTTCAGATTCCCACTTTCAAACATGGAGACAATGTCATCAATGAATCTTACGCAGTCTGTTTTTACCTGGAGGTGAGAACATCATTTTGACAAAATATTCACTCACACTGAATGCAACATCACAAAATGTGCCCCAGTTAAATGTGTGTCTTTTCCTAATGTCTGGCAGAGCCAGTTTAAATCCCAGGGAACCAAACTGATCCCAGATGGCCCAGCAGAACGAGCTCTGATGTACCAGCGCATATTTGAGGGTCTCACATTCTACGAGAAACTCAGTAAGTATTATCTGTATTTTCAAATCCTGATATCCGCTTTTATAAATTATTCCTCTGAGCCTCAATTCTCTCAAGGAACTTAGGAATGCTGCAAAATGTATATCTCAAATTTTAAAGGAACCATTTTTAATCAGAGTATTGCATAAAGTCAGTTACACTTGTGGGATATTGATCAGGTCAGTTTAGTAGCAGAGGGTTGCATGAGGCGATACCTGGACTCTAGAGGTAGTCCAACTCCTCCAGGATACAAACCATTGACAGAAGGTTTGCTGTGTCTCCCAGCACAGTCTCAAGAGCATGGAGGAGATTCCAGGAGACAGGAAGTTACTGTAGGAGGCCTATACAGGGCTGTAGATGGTCCTTAACCCATCAACAGGACCAGTATCTGCTCCTTTGTGCAAGAAGGAACAGGGTGAACGCTGCCAGAGCTTGAATATGACCTCCAGCAGGACACTGGCGTGAATCTCTGACTAAACAATCAGAAACTGACTTCATGAGGGTGGCCCCTGTGCTCACTGCCCGACATCGTGGAGCCAGATTTGTTTTTGCCATAGACTAGCAGAATTGGCAGGTTCATCACTGGTGCTCTGTGCTTTTCACAGATGAGAGCAGGTTCACCCTGAGCACGTGTAACAGACTTGGAAAGGGTCTAGAGAAGCCGCAGAGAACGTTATGCTCTCTGTAACATCATTCAGAATGACTGGTCTGGGACGACATATCCATGGAGGGACACACAGACCTCTACAGGCTAGGCAACAGCACCCTGACTGCTACTGGGTATCAGGATGAAATCATTGGACCCATTCTCAGCCTCTACGCTGGTGCAGTGGGTTCTTGGTTCCTTCCGCACAGCAGTGCCCGGTCTCATATGATGAGAGTATGCAGGGAGTTCATGGAGGATGAAGGAATTGATACATCAGCTTGCCCTCACACTCATCTGACCTAAATCCAATTCAGCACCTCTGCACACCATTTTGAGTTGCTTGAATTACATAATCCTCCCTATCAGTGTAGATATCAAGCATGTTTTTTCCCATTTCCTGATTTATCACTAAGTGCTGATATTATTGGAATATGTTAAAATCAAGTGTGCACAACAATCTTTTGTTACACAAACAGCACTAGAAACAGTGCTGTATCCGTGATGTGAAACAGTCTAAATGTAATTATTATGATCTCTGTCGGCTGACTGAAATATTTTTGTCCTATGGCGGCCACCATATGGACAATTATGCACTTGAATTGGGAGGGGTAGGAGAACAGTTTTCAGTTGACTGCAATCGGACATCTAGTGGTAACATTTTGCATCTGTAATGCTAATATTTTACGTATAATGTTTTGTTTTTCAGGTGCAGTTGTCTACTATGAGTGGTATGTCCCTGAAGGTGAGAGACATGAGTCGGCTCTGAAGAGGAACAAAGAAGCTCTGGTCACTGAACTCAAACTCTGGGAGGGTTACTTGCAGAAGGTATGTGCATGAACACACAAACTGAGACAGACTTGGCCTGCTTTGATTTGTTCCAACTGCGGTTTTTTTTTTTTTTCTCAAGCTGGGCTCAGGCTCTTACCTGGCAGGACCGTCTTTCACGCTAGCAGACGTGGTCATCTTTCCAACAGTTGGTGCACTCTTTGGGTTTGGGTAAGCACGCAGAGGCTGTTTGTATTTCCATGTGGTCTCATCAGTAAAATGAAGGATGATCTGTAGACACGGGACTTGAAAGTCTTCTTATTCTGATTCGTAGGTTGTCTCCAGAGCGTTATCCTAAACTGGGAGAGTACTACAATCTGCTGAAGGAGAGACCCAGTGTCAAAGCCAGCTGGCCTCCTCATTGGTGGGAGAACCCCAAGGACCAAGATACAGTGAAAGACGCACTGAAAGACATCTGATATTCATACACAGATGTAAACATGATGCTGCATAATGACAGAGCAGCTTTTGTTGCCCTTATGCATTCTGTGTATATCTAACAGCAGTTTCTGGTTACTCATACATGTTCAGCTTTGTCTAATAGCAGAATAACTCAGTCACACTATCGTAAAGTAAAGAACTAGTTTTCTCTGCTCAAAGCTAGCTCAAATTCTTTGTGTTTCCATGACTTTGCATAGAGCCGTTAGTTCAATATTGCATCCTTTCCACAACTTTGCATCTTTTTCCAGATAATTAAAAAAAAAGTGCATTAGCTTTGTAGACATGATTTCTTTTGTATGTTTGTGCACTGATTCAAGATTTGCACATTTGTAACAAAAATCTTCTATTTGCAATACAGGTGCAAAGTCACCTCATGTTTTATTCTTTGTTGGATCCATTTCCTGAGCTTTTTAGACATTTTCCTGAACTTGCTCTGTGTTAAACTACGAGTGGCCAAATCCAGTCTGGCACATTCTTAAAAAGAAGGAATGCACAAAACGCCTGAAAACCACAGAAATGGTAAATGGTCTGTATTTATATAGCGCTTTTACTAGTCCCTAAGGACCCCAAAGCGCTTTACATATCCAGTCATCCACCCATTCACACACTGGTGATGGCAAGCTACGTTGTAGCCACAGCCACCCTGGGGTGCACTGACAGAGGCGAGGCTGCCGGACGCTGGCGCCACCGGTCCCTCTGACCACCACCAGTAGGCAACGGGTGAAGTGTCTTGCCCAAGGACACAACGACCGAGACTGTCCAAGCCGGGGCTCGAACCAGCAACCTTCCGATTACAAGGCGAACTCCCAACTCTTGAGCCACGATCGCCCCATACTATCAGAAGACAAAGTGACGATGATGATTTGAATTCAGAATTCTTTGAACACGCCTACAGTACGGTTTGGGAAAGCTTAAAAGCATTCTTACGGGGCCATATTATGTCATACTGTTCATATATTAGAAAACAGAAACAGAAACGTCTTTCTGAATTGATACACCTTATTTCGCAATTGGATGAGCAACACTCTACAACCCCCTCTCCAGAACTGTATAAACACAGACTAACATTACAAACAGAATTTAATTTAATCTCAACCCGGCAGTCAGAGTCTATGATTCTCAAATCTAGAGGGAGATGGTATGAGCACGGAGGAAAAGCATCTAAAATTTTAGCACATCAGCTTCGTAAATCAGAAGCAACTCGTATAATCCCTGAAATTAGGACTGAATCTGGACATATCACCACTACACCACAAAAAATAAATGAGAGTTTCAGAATATTCTATTCCAGTCTCTATGATTCTGAATCTTTAAACACACCTGAACTGTTTGAGGCTTTTTTTGATGGAATGACAGTTCCGACTTTAACCTCGGCATTCAGAGACCAATTGGAGGAGCAAATTACAGTGGAAGAAATGAAATTAGCGATTAGCTCAATGCAGAATGGCAAATCTCCGGGTCCGGATGGGTATCCGGTTGAATTTTTCAAGACCTTTAAAGACAGTTTAGCACCTTTATTACGAGACATGTTCATTGAGTCATTTGTTTCAAAATGTCTTCCCCAAACGCTTCGGCAAGCAACCATCTCACTCCTACTGAAGCCAAATAAGGATCCATTAGAGTGTTCATCATATCGTCCTATATCACTCTTAAATGTAGATTAAAAATACTGTCAAAAACACTTGCTCTCAGGCTAGAGCAATATCTACCATTGTTAATTTCTCCAGATCAGACAGGTTTTGTGAAGGGTAGGCATGGTTTTTTCAACCTGTGCAGGTTTTTAAACATATTACACACCAAGTCAACTACAACCCCTGAAACTGCCTTATTACTCGATGCTGAGAAGGCATTTGTCTGGGTGGAGTGGGATTATCTGTTTTATACTCTAAATAAATTTGGATTTGGCCCTAATTTCATTTCATGGATTCAGTTACTTTACTCCTCACCTATGGCACGTGTTAGAACAAATTCGTTATTCTCTTCTTATTTCCCACTTCTCCGTGGTACGAGACAAGGATGTCCCTTATCCCCTCTTCTTTTTGCATTATCAATTGAACCATTGGCGATTAAACTGCGAGCTGACAATTGCATTAAGGGCATCCTCAGAGGTGACCAGGAGCACAAAATATCCTTATATGCTGACGATCTCCTGCTGTATATGTCAGAGCCTTTGTGCTCTCTTCCCCGTGCTTTTGCCATTTTTGAATGTTTTGGTAATATTTCAGGTTACAAGTTGAACCTGCATAAAAGTGAACTTCTCTGTGTCAACTCTATAGCCAGGAAGATTTCATTTTCGGATTTTCAATTTAACGTTAAATCAGAGTATGTGACCTATTTGGGGGTTAAGGTTACCCACTCATACAAAGATCTTTATGAAAGAAACTTTGTCCCGCTGCTTAAGAATACTGAGACAGATCTTCAGAGATGGAATAATTTACCACTGGCATTAATTGGCCGCATCAATTCTATCAAAATGAACATACTACCCAAGTTCCTTTATTTATTTCAATGTATCCCATGCTACTTACCCAATAAGTATTTTATAACACTGAATAAGCATATCTCTGCATTTATTTGGAATGGCAAAAGTCCACGAATTCGTAAAGATTTCATGCAGAGAACTAGACCAATGGGTGGCTTAGCCTTGCCAAACTTTCAGTCTTATTATTGGGCAGCAAATATTCGCAATATGCTGTACTGGATGAGTGATTTTACTACAGAGACTCCAGCTTGGCTCCAAATTGAGTCATCCAATTGTGGCAAAATGCGCTTATCAGCTTTGTTGAGTTCAGCTCTCCCATTAGAACTATACACTTATAAACGTAACCCTTTGTTGTATGACTCGCTCAGGATCTGGGTGCAATGTAGGAAAAGGTTTGGGTTACACTTAATGTCAATTAAAGCACCTATCTGCTCAAATCATATGTTCCCACCCTCCATGATGGACTCTGCCTTTGAAATATGGGAAAGTAATGGCCTTGGAAATATCAAAGACCTTTTTGTAGATGGGATTTTTGCCTCATTCACGCAGCTCCTGAAGCAGTTTAATGTTCCTCGGCAACATTTTTTCCGCTATCTACAAATTCGCCACTTTGTAAAGAGTCGATTTCCTTCATTTCCGGAACTACCTGAGGAAACTTCTTTGGATAAAATTATTAATATAAACATTCATAAGAGAGGGGCGATTAAAGAAATCTATGCTATATTATTAGATCTACAATCTCCTTCTCTCTCCATCCTTAAAGCACAGTGGGAGAAAGACCTTGGGATGCCTATAACAGATGAACTCTGGCAATCTTTTCTCCATAGGGTACACTCTTCTTCGATATGTGCCAGGCATGGGCTCCTCCAATTCAAGGTCCTACACCGATTACATATCTCCAAGGAAAAGTTAGCCAAGTTCTATCCAGGAGCTGATCCTCTGTGTAACAGATGTAAAGCAGAAACAGGTTCGCTCCTTCATACCTTTTGGACATGCCCCAATCTTCATAACTATTGGGTGTCTATATTTAACACTCTGTCAGAGATGTATGACGTTAAATATGATCCTTCTGCTCTAACAGCTATCTTTGGGGTGATACCCCAAAACATCACTTTGCCAAAATACTATTCGAATTCTGTTGCCTTTGCTTCACTTATCGCAAGGCGCCTTATACTTTTAAGATGGAAGCAGGAAGCTCCTCCCACACATGAACAGTGGCTTGCAGAGCTCATGAGGTTTTTGCATTTAGAAAAGATGAGATATACACTGGCAGGTTCGACCACCAAATTTCTTAAGGCATGGCAGCCATTCCTGATGTACATGGAAACATTTAAAATGACCACCTTATCATGACCGGATACCATATCTATACATCACTATCATAGTTAACTGTACACTGAATGTCCCTTATACATTTTATTTCTATATTTGTTTGTTGTTGTTTGTTTGTTTTTGTTTGTTTTTGTTGTTTTGTAGGGGTTTCTTTGGTTTGTTTGTTTTTTTTTTTCCTTTCTATATCTGTTATCTTTTGGGGTATTGTAAATACGGAACAGCAAACTACTGTATGTTCAAAGTTTTGTTATTAACATGCTGCTGTGACTGAAAATAAAATTTATAAAAAAAAAAAAGAATTCTTTGAACAGTATGTATTTCATTCATCTGTTGCAGGAGCTGTGACCCCCTTCTCTCCTCTGTACATGTTGTGCGTGGTATAGCTGAAAGCGTGCCACAGACCTATGTACCTATGTATATACTCAGTTATAGGCAATATAAAATAGGAAAAAAACAAAACAAACTGGGAACATTTCTTCTGTTGTAAATGTTCTATATATTTGATATGATCTTGTCAAATATCAAATATAATGTCTTATCACCACCAACAACATATGGATGGTACACAAGCAAACACAAAGTGTGATAACAGAAGTGTCCTTCTGTATTTGCTTTGAACCTGTGACAGTATGCAACACGGTGGCCCCTGAGTCCACATTATTATAAACAGCTACATTTACTCCTGGTAAAAAAAGACATTGAGATCATCAGGACAGGGATGGATCTGAATTGTTAGGTTCAGAGGTTTGGAGAAACTTTCTCTCTTTCATCACAGCTGAGCTGTCCTTTCAGGAACATCATCTGTAAGCTCATCGCAGGGAACAAGCAGGACTGTCCATCTTCACCAGCAGCTCCCTCAGAGGGAAATCTTTACAGCTCCACCCCAGAAGATGAACAACCCCCGGACTTCATGATCGTGACCTTTGCTTTGTGCAATGTTAGAAGCTCAGAGGCTCTGGACTTTTACACAATGATGTTATATTCAGTCCTGTATCACATTATATATTGAAATGATCCTCTGGTTAGTCTTGAATGAATGAGTCTTAATTACTTCATAGCTGCTAACACAACATTAGCAATGTTAACACAGTGTTAAATAATTCCAGATTAAAGTTTTTGGATCAGCATACAAATGAAGACCTTTTATCTGTTATCAGACTTTTTTTTGTTAATGTTATCTCATGCCTTCTTCATGCAGCTTCATGCAGCTGACTACATTCAGTGTTAAAACAGTCTGAGATCAGCAGCTTTCTTAAACAGCAAACTATTTATGCTCCTGAGTGTAAAGAATTTAACTGTTTGGCACCTTTGCTGCAAAAGAACAATTCCAAATAAGAAACCAAATTTCCATCATCATTCCTCAGTTGTGAAAGAGACATCCCAACCAGCCACGGCAGATGGCTGAAGCCCTCCCTGAGCCTGGTTCTGTCTGAGGTTTCTTCCTGTTAAGAGTTTTTCCTTACCACTCTCGCCTGTGCTTGCTCACAGGGGATTCTCTAATTTCCGGGGTTTTCTCTTATAATAACTTGAGGCAATGGTTTCTTTGATTTAGAACCTTTAAACCATATAAATCTTCCTTTTAATCTGCAGCAGTGATTATTCATATTTTTGCATAAACAAATTGGGGTTCCAATTAACTAAATTAACTAAATGACACAAAAGTGATATTTCAATTACTAGAGTGATATTGTTAAAACATGTAATCAATACATAAAATTAAGGAATTTTTCCATCTCATGTCTCAGCATGAACCTATTTTAGCTTGTTAGCTCAGAAAGTTAAAAAAAAAAAGCAATCCTGGGAAGAAGGTTTTACTGAGAACTTTAAGAGGGAGCTATAGTGTCTTACAAAGTAGCTTTGTGAGTCCTTACATTGTAATGAATTGTTATTAAAACTACATAATGATTTTTACAGTATGCTTAAAATATTTTTAATTCACCAAAGTCCGCTAAGCCCAATTCCGCTTCTATGTTGACGTGAAGAAATATAATGCAAATTGGCCCCTGAAGTTACTGTTTTTGTTAGGGAGGATTTGTTTGTTGTTGAGTGCAATGTTAAAATAAGTTCTTTAAAAATCAAAAAATGCAAGAACGTGGAACATAAAATCAGTTTTTATGCGGATGATGTGTTACTTTTTCTCCAAAACTCACAAACCAATCCCTCTGGGGTGATTGCATTGATAAACTCTTTTGCAAGAATATAGATTACTCAATTAACTGGTTAAAATCTGCAGTCATTCCGATTAATTGCTGCTTCCACAATTTTTCTTCTACTCCACTGCAATCTGGAAATATAAAATATTTAGGTATTAATGTTTCTCCCAAGCTTGCAGATCTAACTAAATTAAACCATATCCCACTTTTAAAGAAAGTAGAAGGTGACCTGGCTAGATGAAAATGTCTACCCACATCACTCATGGGAAGGGTTGCCGCTATAAAAATGACGGTCTTACCAAAAACTAAACCGCCACAAGATTGGTTCAGATCTCTAGATTCATATATGTCTAAATTCCTTTGGAAAGATAAACCTCCACGTATAAGCTTAAAAATACTACAAAAGACCAAGGATAAAGGAGGATTAGATCTACCTAACTTTCAGTTAGGTAGACTTCTTAGCCAACAGGCTTCAATTTATCTCTGGATGGCTAAAACCACTTGCCACTTGCCCCTCCCTTCCTTCCCTCCCCATCTCCAGCTGCCTCCCTCTTCCCGCTCCACCACAATCACCCACACATGCAGGGCCTTGGGGTGAAGGTGTGTCACCAGGGTGCAGGGGAGGCATTCCCCCACCACTCCCTCTGCCAGTGGCAGACGCCCTCAGTCTTCGGTGCGTTGGTGGTTCTTGGTGTCCGGGGATGGGCATCCGGGTACCCACCGGCTCACTCCTTGGTGGCTGCTTGTCAGGGCCTGGAGCCTGGGGCTTGTTCGGGCCACTTCGGGGGGTGGGGTGCCTTCGGCTTCTGGGCCTGGGGCTCGGTCACTCTGGCACAGCTGGCTGCCGGCGGCGCTCACCAGCACGTCACTGCAACCCCCCCTGGCTTCTGGCTGTTGAGTGACCCCTCATCTGGGGCTCTCCTCAGCTCTTTTCCCTCTGTTGGTCTTCCTTGGTCTCTTGTGCTCTGAGGGTCTCTGGATGTCTGGAGCCTGGATCTCCTCCATACCTTCTTCATGCCCTGGAGGACGGGGCTGTGGCTCCCCACACCCTCTAGCAGATCATTACATAAAGGAACCTTTTGAATACAACCTCGCTCATGCTCACAGGTGTACACACGGGTGCTCACACACACAAACTACACCCTTTTTGGCTCCTACCTCAAAGCACACTGTGCGCTGTCGATCTTACGTGCTGCACAACATTTAATATTTAGTATCTACTGTTATCTACTGTTAGCTAGTTTATTGCGATGGTGTTGTATTTATTATGTTGCTCTTTTTTTCTGTTTTTTTTTTTAAATCTCCATACAGGTGATCAAGGTGTTTTGTTTGTTTTTCTTTTTTTTCTTCTTCCCCCCTTTCTCACCATCTCTTCTCCCTTCTTTTTTCTTTCTCTCCCTCTCTTTCTTTCATTCTTTCTCCCTGTCCTATCCCCCAGTCATGTCTGTCCTGTCTGTAACAACCTAAAATCAAATCAAATAAATACATAATTATAATAAAGGTCAATCAAATGGACCAATATGGCAAGGCCATGATGATCCACTTGGTAAAGTAAATCCGCTTGGCATCTTTCTTGGCCTTCAGAAAGCAATTCTGATGGCTAAAGATCCAAACGGGACAGGCAAAAAAATAAAAATAAAATAAAAAATCAAAATAATGATTTAATTTGAAGGTAATACGAGCAGAGAGCACAAACATGTTGAGGGATTAGAACAGCTCGTTTTATGGCCGCTGCAATGCACCCTATGAAAAAGTCAAATGGATTTGTGACAATTGGAGTTTCTTTTTACAACCAGTAGGTGGCAATACTCGCTCTTTTTAAAGCTCGAAAGCGACACACTTGTTAAGAGAAGTTCCCACACGCTGTTGTGTTTTGCATGAAGCCGTGAATCTTAAGTTAAAACCATGGCCAAGTACATGATCCTGAAGGACCTCTGAAACACAAAGAATCCCCTCTTCGTAATTTCAGAGAATACCTGAAGCCTGGTAAACAGCAAACAAAAATATTTTAAAATTTTTAACAGCTTGCTTAAACTTAATTTTTCATGAGATTTTCTTTTTGTTTATTTTTATTCTTAAAACTTGACCACAGCAGCAGCAAATCACGTTATAAGAGGTAAAGCTTGATAAGGCACTTTAGTCATGGGTCCTTGTCCCATGTAGTGGGTGGCAATATGACCTTTTTGTAGTTTGAGGAGAAATTTTTCCATAACGTTGGGTGGTTTTCATCGTCACCTCCTCCACTGACACGTAGGGTCCTGGAAGGGTCATTTCTAGGATGACTTCATTCCCTTTATATTCTCTCATTAAGATCAATTTTCAAAGAATATGGAATTTCATTTCACTGTTATGCTGATGACTCACTGATCTATCTCCCTCTCAAAAAAATAAATATTTTGAAACCTGAATGAGCAAAAAACACAAGTGGAAGTATTCGGGCCTCCTGACCCTCACTCCTCCTCTGAAGGTGAAAGCTTCATGTTTGATAAACAAATAAAAGCTGTTAATAAAGCTGTTGATAAACAAATCAGAGCTAGTTTCTTCAAACTGAGGTTCCTTACAAATGCTAAGCCCTTTCTCTTTTTTGCTGGCTTTGAGAAAGCATTTCATGTTTTTATTTTATCCAGGGTTGACTACTGAAATAGGCTTTATTTTGGCATCAGCCAGGCTTTGCTATGTTTTGGGGTTTTTTTTGCCAGTCACCACATAAGACCATAGTCCCATTGCTTTGGCTTTTTTGATGTGTTTAAGAGGTGATTTAAAAATTTTTTATGACTATTTATTGTTTCTGAGTCATTGAATACATCATCATCTCTACCTTCCTGATCCTTTAACTACACACTCTCCCAAAATATCACTGAAGTCAGCTGACCAGATGCTTCTGCATATATCTGAGATCGGGCCTTTGCTGTAGCTGCCATTGAACTTTGGACCTGCTTGCTGCTTCACATCAGGACCTGACCATTGTCTTCAAAACCCACTTAATTATTTTTTTTTTACATCACCAAGGTTGATGCTTGTAGTTTATATATTTTATATATCGCAGCAAAAATTTCTGGCACAACTTCACCTGCTTCCAAGGTGCATGGAGAGGATGAAAGAATTCAAAAAGCAGGAACTCCAGCAACACTTGTGGCCTTCATCAGGGTCTGATGACCCTGATGAAGGCCACAAGCCGAAACGCGTTGGTCAATTATTAAAGTTGTTCTTCTTCCCTCAAGTGTTGCTGGAGTTCCTGCTTTTTATATATTTTATATACAAATAAAATGACTTAAAGTAATGTTCGGGAACAGAATTAAGTTTTATAGCATTAAATGTTGACACAGCTTCCATCAGTTATTCTTCATAAAAACAGCTTGTTTATTTCAGGTCAGTCACCTTTCTAATTATGCTAAAATACTATATAATACTATATTGTATTGGGATAGAGGCAGAGCATATGTGAATATTTGGGGGAGGATGTGTACAATGTACATCTTGTCATCGACTACACAAAGTGCAGAAGGTACACAAACAAACAAATATTTTTATTATTATTATTTCAACAAATCATTCAGTGGTGACTATATAAAGAAGGCAACTGAAAGATGATGATAGAGTTGTAGTTTTTTCTTCCAGCCAGTAGATGGCAATCACGCTCTTATAAAAGCTTGACATTCCCTCCCACAAACCGTAAGAAAGGTAACTGGGTATTTTTCCAGTGCGCTGTTGTTGCTTTGTGCGTCCAGTTCAGTGACCGTCCAAACTGTGAATCTCAAGTTAAAGCAATGGCCAAGGACATGACTCTGCTGTGGGGGACCGGCTCTTGTCCCTGCTGGAGGGTGATGATCGCTCTGGAGGAGAAGAACCTGCAGGGCTACAACCAAAAACTGCTGTCCTTCGAGAAAATGGAGCACAAGTCCCAACAAGTGTTAGATATAAACCCCAGGGGACAGGTAGGGAGGAGCTTTTAGCACACCACCCCTTATAACTAACACAACACTTGACTTTGCACCATAATATTATAAAATAATCTCACGTTAACGTCACGGTTATAAACACTGATATCTGCGCTTTTGTTCTGCAGGAGGGTTAACGGATAAAGAGTTGCAGTAATAGTGACAAATACTGTGAACTTTGATGGATATTTTTTTTACAAAATCATAAAAACCGAGCGTTTCATTTAGCGTAAGGAGATTTTTTTTCTTCAAGGAAGACACTTCAGGACACGCCCTGCTGCACCTGATTGGACGCACATTTCTCGTGAGCTGACACGTGTAGAAATGAGCACGCGAGTTTGCAGCTGAGCTGCACCAACATGGCGGCTCGTTTACATTAGAGAAAACTTAACGGAAATGTGTTTATGAAAGCATCTGAGGCGAGAAATTCACCGTGTAGCTGTCTTCATTTATCATAAAACCCGACTAATTTAAAATGTTTAAATGCATATTAAAGCTTTAAGATAACCAGTTTGAACTTGACTAGGATATATTAATCACGCTTTAAATGCGTCTTATTGAATTTATTTATTAGGCAACAGCTCAAAAGCAGGACAGTGTTAAATAAAATGTACAAATGAGGGGTTGTATCGTTGAATATGGCCTCTTAAATATAACCTGCAGCTGACTAAGTTTAGTAAAATAAGCAGTTTAATTTACATCTTTCTTTACACTTTCCAAATCTCAGACTGGAAACTGGCCTTTAACCATAAATACTGGAAACACTGCAGTAAAGTTTTGTTAAAATAAGTAATCATTTTTTGTTTTTAAAAATTGTATTTGTTTGACTGATTTGTTAAATCAGTTAACCTAATTAACACCCAGTAGCCTTAGCATTAAAACCTGTTATGGAGTACCTAATGAAAGTTTTCTTGCTGACGCTATTATAATTTCTTTTTCAGCTTCCCACTTTCAAACATGGAGACAATGTCATCAATGAATCTTACGCAGCCTGTTTTTACCTGGAGGTGAGAACGTCATTTTGACAAAAAGTTCACTCACACTGAATGCAACATCACAAAATGTGCCCCAGTTAAATGTGTGTCTTTTCCTAATGTCTGGCAGAGCCAGTTTAAATCCCAGGGAACCAAACTGATCCCAGATGGCCCAGCAGAACAAGCTCTGATGTACCAGCGCATGTTTGAGGGTCTCACATTCTACGAGAAACTCAGTAAGTGTTATCTGTTTTTTCAAATCCTGATATCTGCTTTTATAAATGATTCCTCTAAACCTCAGTTCTTACTCAAGGAACTCTCAAAATGCATATCTCAAATTTTAAAGGAACAATTTTTAGTCAGAGTATTGCATAAAGTCAGTTACACTTGTGGGATATTGATGTGGTCAGTTTAGTAGCAGAGGGTAGCATGAGGCGATACCTGGACCCTAGAGGTAGTCCAACTCCTGTGTGTCTCCCAGCACAGTCTCAAGAGCATGGAGGAGATTCCAGGAGACAGGAAGTTACTGTAGGAGGCCTATACAGGGCTGTAGATGGTCCTTAACCCATCAACAGGACCAGTATCTGCTCCTTTGTGCAAGAAGGAACAGGGTGAACGCTGCCAGAGCTTGAATATGACCTCCAGCAGGACACTGGCGTGAATGTCTGACTAAACAATCAGAAACTGACTTCATGAGGGTGGCCCCTGTGCTCACTGCCCGACATCGTGGAGCCAGATTTGTTTTTGCCATAGACTAGCAGAATTGGCAGGTTCATCACTGGTGCTCTGTGCTTTTCACAGATGAGAGCAGGTTCACCCTGAGCACGTGTAACAGACTTGGAAAGGGTCTAGAGAAGCCGCAGAGAACGTTATGCTCTCTGTAACATCATTCAAGATGACTGGTCTGGGACGACATATCCATGGAGGGACACACAGACCTCTACAGGGTAGGCAACAGCACCCTGACTGCTACTGGGTATCAGAATGAAATCATTGGACCCATTCTCAGCCTCTACGCTGGTGCAGTGGGTTCTTGGTTCCTTCCGCACAACAGTGCCCGGTCTCATGTGATGAGAGTATGCAGGGAGTTCATGGAGGATGAACGAATTGATACATCAGCTTGCCGTCACACTCATCTAACCTAAATCCAACTCAGCACCTCTGCACACCATTTTGAGTTGCTTGAGTTACATTATCCTCCATAAATCAGTGTAGTAGACTTGTAGTCAAGACCGCCTAATCCGAGACCAAGTCGAGACAAAAAAAGTCTTTAAACTGCAGCCAGATGCTGCTACGTTTACAGGTGTCAGGCATATTTATGTGTTTTTGCTTTCGCACAGCCCTCCTCACCACTGTCTATTGTCTCACTCACTTACTGAGAGGACAGACGGATGCTGCCCTTGACTGTCGCGTCTCTCACCCTCTCTGTTTTTCACATAAGGATATTATCCTATATCCTCGCATGTGATTGGCCACAATATGGAGGGATTGGATCATAACTGAGCCACTGTGTGAGAGCTGAGCAGCCAAAGGAAATTAAGTGAGGGTAGAAATGACTGAAAGATTATTAGGCTCTGTTTTGAGTTTTGTTCAAAAAAGAATGACTTCATATAGGAAAAAAAATAATATCACATATGCAGGACACCTTAAACTAGTTTTTAATTAAGCAGCAAGGCAGAACAAAGTCGGGCTGTATCAAGTCACAGGGACTAAACCCCAATTCAACCAGACCCAGAACTGATCCGGAATTAAAACAGGACTACAACAGTTCAAAATCAGGACTACTAAGGACTTAACCAAGACAGAACCAGAATCAAAACTAGATGATAGTAGCACTAAAAATCATCATAGACCTGCACTACACATTTTTTAATTCTACCAAAGTACACTATTTAGATTCAGAAAAGTTTATATAATTATTTAGCCTTGTTGTGCAAACAAGCCTGCATAACTTAATAAATATAGAATTTGAAAAGTAACAAATGGTATCTAAAAAGTTACACTAGGTACTAGATACATGTTCTGATGAGTGTTGGCAAACAACCATTTGACTAACATGTCTGTCTCACCTGCTCTTGTTCCATCTCTGTTCTGTCCTCATTCTCCATCTCCCTCTCTGCTCCTCTCTCTCCCTCTCTGCTCCTCTCTCTCCCTCTCTGCTCCTCTCTCTCCCTCTCTGCTCCTCTCTCTCCCTCTTTGTGCTGACAATCAAGCCAAACACCAACATCATCAAATATACATATATTTACACATTCTTCAGATAAAAGCACAATCACTTTTTTAATTGTAACATCAAATCAGACTAAATGTTTATTTTTTTTAGATTGATAAATATAAAAAACACATTTGTTAACTTTTGTATTTTGTATTCAAAATTCAGCCACACTTATGGAGGTCCACAATTCTTTTCCTGGTGTTTTGGTTGATATCTCTTGATTTTTCCCATGTCAAAGAAACAGGCTCTGTGTTTTGCCTCATATGCATCCACAGGTGTGCCACCAATTTACCCACATGGGCTCTACTAACCTATCAGAAGCTTCTTCAGCTCAGAATGGAATCGTCTGGAGTTTTCTTATTAATTAACAATAAACTTAGTGTATATGTACTCCTAAATTTGATGAAAGTGATTACAATAGACAGCTCTCTCTTTATTCTGACATTTAACTAATTCAAAAGATATTTCAACATTTATTTATATAAACAGGTTTACTCTAAATTGATGTTTAACAGTAAAAAAAAAAAAAGTTTTTATGTTTTCTCCCTAAAGTGTATGTAAACATCTGGTTTCAACTGTGAATATACTGCTGTGTATTGAAATTTCTCTTGTTTTGCATAGATATACTGAACAACGTACAAAGCATAATATATAAAATAAC
Organism: Pelmatolapia mariae; assembly: GCF_036321145.2. NCBI lineage: Eukaryota > Metazoa > Chordata > Actinopteri > Cichliformes > Cichlidae > Pelmatolapia > Pelmatolapia mariae. The sequence goes on along the minus strand of NC_086245.2, from coordinate 24,764,565 downwards.
ATCTACCTGAGTTTTTTCTTTGAAAGAAGCTCCTTATGGCCATTGTTGTGTTCATCAGTACACAACTGAAACCGATTTAGAGAGTTTGTTTAGCCGTGGAGGGTAAGAACTGTAAATATGAAATGTAAGCTAAGACTCTCTAAAAAATCAGCATTGTCGTTCGGCTTTTTATTTATCCATTTGTTGATTCACTCGAAGAGCAAGTAACACAACCAAGTGATCAGTTTGATATCAATCTTTTGTGATACACTGTCATATTTACATTATTTGTACAGTACGAATGATTTGCTTTGGTACCTGGTCAAACTTAAGCTCTCCTCTGTCTGCAGTAAACTCGCAGGCAGCAGCTTCTCCCCCCTCGCTCACATGGGTGCTGCACTCAGTCGCCTAGTGCCTGAGCTCGGATCATACCAAAATTAGGGGGAATTTACGACGGTGCGCTATGTGCTTCGTGTGTTGTTTTTGTTTTGTACAGTTGCCAGTCAGGCATCTAACGAACAAATTACACTCCAAAAGACCCCATGCTTCTGAAAAAATGACCTGGGCTTAAGCCCAGTAAGCCACCCCCCCGCTCCGCTGATGGTTGACTCCAAATCTCCCGAACACTATGTTGATTTGAGAACGCAAGACGGAAACAGCGAGACCAAGACTGAGACCAAAGTCAGTCGAGACCAAAGAAAAGACCAAGACCACTTTTACGTGGTCTTGGTCTTGTCCATATCTATCCATCCATATCTATCCATATCTACAGTGTAGATATCAAGCATGTTTTTTTTCCCATTTCCTGATTTATCACTAAGTGCTGATATTATTGGAATATGATAAAATCAAGTGTGCACAACAGTCTTTTGTTACACAAACAGCACTAGAAACAGTGCTGTAGCCGTGATGTGAAACAGTCTAAATGTAATTATTATGATCTCTGTCGGCTGACTGAAATATTTTTGTCCTATGGCAGCCACCATAGGGACGATTATGCACTTGAATTGGGAGGGGTAGGAGAACAGTTTTTAGTTGACTGCAATTGGACATTTAGTGGTAACATTTTGCATCTGTAACGCTAATATTTTACGCATAATGTTTTGTTTTTCAGGTGCAGTTGTCTACTATGAGTGGTATGTCCCTGAAGGTGAGAGACATGAGTCGGCTCTGAAGAGGAACAAAGAAGCTCTGGTCACTGAACTCAAACTCTGGGAGGGTTACCTGCAGAAGGTATGTGCATGAGCACACAAACTCAGACAGACTCGGCCTGCTTTGATTTGTTCCAACTGTATTTTTGTTTTTTGTTTTTCCAAGCTGGGCTCAGGCTCTTACCTGGCAGGACCGTCTTTCACGCTAGCAGACGTGGTCATCTTTCCAACAGTTGGTGCACTCTTTGGGTTTGGGTAAGCACGCAGAGGCTGTTTGTATTTCCATGTGGTCTCATCAGTAAAATGAAGGATGATCTGTAGACACGGGACTTGAAAGTCTTCTTAATTCTGATTCGTAGGTTGTCTCCAGAGCGTTATCCTAAACTGGGAGAGTACTACAATCTGCTGAAGGAGAGACCCAGTGTCAAAGCCAGCTGGCCTCCTCATTGGCTGGAGAACCCCAAGGACCAAGATACAGTGAAAGACGCACTGAAAGACATCTGATATTCATACACAGATGTAAACATGATGCTGCATAATGACAGAGCAGCTTTTGTTGCCCTTATGCATTCTGTGTATATCTAACAGCAGTTTCTGGTTACTCATACATGTTCAGCTTTGTCTAATAGCAGAATAACTCAGTCACACTATCGTAAAGTAAAGAACTAGTTTTCTCTGCTCAAAGCTAGCTCAAATTCTTTGTGTTTCCATGACTTTGCATAGTTCAATATTGCATCCTTTCCACAACTTGGCATCTTTTTCCATCCTGACAATTAAAAAAAAAAAAAAGTGCATTAGCTTTGTAGACATGTTTTTCTTTTGTATGTTTGAGCACTGATTGAAGGCTTGCACATTTGTAACAAAAAATCCATACACATACAAAGTCACCTCATGTTTGATTCTTTGTTGGATCAATTTCCTGAGCTTTTTAGACATTTTCCTGAACTTGCTCTGTGTTAAACTACGAGTGGCCAAATCCAGTCTGGCACATTCTGAAAAAGAAGGAATGCACAAAACACCTGAAAACCACAGAAGACAAAGTGACGATGATGGTGATTTCAATTGAGGATTCTTTGAGCATTTTGTCAACATTTCACCCGTTGCAGGAGCTGTGACCCCCTTCTCTCCTCTGTACATGTTGTGTGTGGTATAGCTGAAGGCGAGCCACAAACCTATGAACTCAGTTATAGGCAATATAAAATATGCAACAAAAAAAAAAATGGGAACATTTATTCTGTTGTAAATGTTCTATTTTTACTCACTGGCCTTATACATTAAATGTTGCGATAACTTTCCATCAGTTATCCTTAATGAAAACCACTGTAATTATACTAATGTCTAAATATTTTATATTGACATAGAGGGTGACCACATTTGAATATGGAGGGGTGGGTTGCTTGTCAAATATCAAATATAATGTCTTATCACCAACAACAACATATGGATGATACACAAGCAAACACAAAGTGTGATAACAGAAGTGTCCTTCTGTATTTGCTTTGAACCTGTGACAGTATGCAACACGGTGGCCCCTGAGTCCACATTATTATAAACAGCTACATTTACTCCTGGTAAAAAAAGACATTGAGATCATCAGGACAGGGATGGATCTGAATTGTTAGGTTCAGAGGTTTGGAGAAACTTTCTTTCTTTCATCACAGCTGAGCTGTCCTTTCAGGAACATCATCTGTAAGCTCATCGCAGGGAACAAGCAGGACTGTCCATCTTCACCAGCAGCTCCCTCAGAGGGAAATCTTTACAGCTCCACCCCAGAAGATGAACAACCCCCGGACTTCATGATCGTGACCTTTGCTTTGTGCAATGTTAGAAGCTCAGAGGCTCTGGACTTTTACACAATGATGTTATATTCAGTCCTGTATCACATTATATATTGAAATGATCCTCTGGTTAGTCTTGTATGAATGAGTCTTAATTACTTCATAGCTGCTAACACAACATTAGCAATGTTAACACAGTGTTAAATAATTCCAGATTAAAGTTTTTGGATCAGCATACAAATGAAGACCTTTTATCTGTTATCAGACTTTTTTTTGTTAATGTTATCTCATGCCTTCTTCATGCAGCTTCATGCAGCTGACTACATTCAGTGTTAAAACAGTCTGAGATCAGCAGCTTTCTTAAACAGCAAACTATTTATGCTCCTGAGTGTAAAGAATTTAACTGTTTGGCACCTTTGCTGCAAAAGAACAATTCCAAATAAGAAACCAAATTTCCATCATCATTCCTCAGTTGTGAAAGAGACATCCCAACCAGCCACGGCAGATGGCTGAAGCCCTCCCTGAGCCTGGTTCTGTCTGAGGTTTCTTCCTGTTAAGAGTTTTTCCTTACCACTCTCGCCAAGTGCTTGCTCACAGGGAATTCTCTAATTTCCGGGGTTTTCTCTTATAATAACTTGAGGCAATGGTTTATTTGATTTAGAACCTTTAAACCATATAAATATTCCTTTTAATCTGCAGCAGTGATTATTCATATTTTTGCATAAACAAATTGGGGTTCCAATTAACTAAATTAACTAAATGACACAAAAGTGATATTTCAATTACTAGAGTGATATTGTTAAAACATGTAATCAATACATAAAATTAAGGAATTTTTCCATCTCATGTCTCAGCATGAACCTATTTTAGCTTGTTAGCTCAGAAAGTTAAAAAAAAAAAAGCAATCCTGGGAAGAAGGTTTTACTGAGAACTTTAAGAGGGAGCTATAGTGTCTTACAAAGTAGCTTTGTGAGTCCTTACATTGTAATGAATTGTTATTAAAACTACATAATGATTTTTACAGTATGCTTAAAATATTTTTAATTCACCAAAGTCCACTAAGCCCAATTCCGCTTCTATGTTGACGTGAAGAAATATAATGCAAATTGGCCCCTGAAGTTACTGTTTTTGTTAGGGAGGATTTGTTTGTTGTTGAGTGCAATGTTAAAATAAGTTCTTTAAAAATCAAAAAATGCAAGAACGTGGAACATAAAATCAGTTTTTATGCGGATGATGTGTTACTTTTTCTCCAAAACTCACAAACCAATCCCTCTGGGGTGATTGCATTGATAAACTCTTTTGCAAGAATATAGATTACTCAATTAACTGGTTAAAATCTGCAGTCATTCCGATTAATTGCTGCTTCCATAATTTTTCTTCTACTCCACTGCAATCTGGAAATATAAAATATTTAGGTATTAATGTTTCTCCCAAGCTTGCAGATCTAACTAAATTAAACCATATCCCACTTTTAAAGAAAGTAGAAGGTGACCTGGCTAGATGAAAATGTCTACCCACATCACTCATGGGAAGGGTTGCCGCTATAAAAATGACGGTCTTACCAAAAACTAAACCGCCACAAGATTGGTTCAGATCTCTAGATTCATATATGTCTAAATTCCTTTGGAAAGATAAACCTCCACGTATAAGCTTAAAAATACTACAAAAGACCAAGGATAAAGGAGGATTAGATCTACCTAACTTTCAGTTAGGTAGACTTCTTAGCCAACAGGCTTCAATTTATCTCTGGATGGCTAAAACCACTTGCCACTTGCCCCTCCCTTCCTTCCCTCCCCATCTCCAGCTGCCTCCCTCTTCCCGCTCCACCACAATCACCCACACATGCAGGGCCTTGGGGTGAAGGTGTGTCACCAGGGTGCAGGGGAGGCATTCCCCCACCACTCCCTCTGCCAGTGGCAGACGCCCTCAGTCTTCGGTGCGTTGGTGGTTCTTGGTGTCCGGGGATGGGCATCCGGGTACCCACCGGCTCACTCCTTGGTGGCTGCTTGTCAGGGCCTGGAGCCTGGGGCTTGTTCGGGCCACTTCGGGGGGTGGGGTGCCTTCGGCTTCTGGGCCTGGGGCTCGGTCACTCTGGCACAGCTGGCTGCCGGCGGCGCTCACCAGCACGTCACTGCAACCCCCCCTGGCTTCTGGCTGTTGAGTGACCCCTCATCTGGGGCTCTCCTCAGCTCTTTTCCCTCTGTTGGTCTTCCTTGGTCTCTTGTGCTCTGAGGGTCTCTGGATGTCTGGAGCCTGGATCTCCTCCATACCTTCTTCATGCCCTGGAGGACGGGGCTGTGGCTCCCCACACCCTCTAGCAGATCATTACATAAAGGAACCTTTTGAATACAACCACGCTCATGCTCACAGGTGTACACACGGGTGCTCACACACACAAACTACACCCTTTTTGGCTCCTACCTCAAAGCACACTGTGCGCTGTCGATCTTACGTGCTGCACAACATTTAATATTTAGTATCTACTGTTATCTACTGCTAGCTAGTTTATTGCGATGGTGTTGTATTTATTATGTTGCTCTTTTTTTCTGTTTTTTTTTTAAATCTCCATACAGGTGATCAAGGTGTTTTGTTTGTTTTTCTTTTTTTTCTTCTTCCCCCCTTTCTCACCATCTCTTCTCCCTTCTTTTTTCTTTCTCTCCCTCTCTTTCTTTCATTCTTTCTCCCTGTCCTATCCCCCAGTCATGTCTGTCCTGTCTGTAACAACCTAAAATCAAATCAAATAAATACATAATTATAATAAAGGTCAATCAAATGGACCAATATGGCAAGGCCATGATGATCCACTTGGTAAAGTAAATCCGCTTGGCATCTTTCTTGGCCTTCAGAAAGCAATTCTGATGGCTAAAGATCCAAACGGGACAGGCAAAAAAATAAAAATAAAATAAAAAATCAAAATAATGATTTAATTTGAAGGTAATACGAGCAGAGAGCACAAACATGTTGAGGGATTAGAACAGCTCGTTTTATGGCCGCTGCAATGCACCCTATGAAAAAGTCAAATGGATTTGTGACAATTGGAGTTTCTTTTTACAACCAGTAGGTGGCAATACTCGCTCTTTTTAAAGCTCGAAAGCGACACACTTGTTAAGAGAAGTTCCCACATGCTGTTGTGTTTTGCATGAAGCCGTGAATCTTAAGTTAAAACCATGGCCAAGTACATGATCCTGAAGGACCTCTGAAACACAAAGAATCCCCTCTTCGTAATTTCAGAGAATACCTGAAGCCTGGTAAACAGCAAACAAAAATATTTTAAAATTTTTAACAGCTTGCTTAAACTTAATTTTTCATGAGATTTTCTTTTTGTTTATTTTTATTCTTAAAACTTGACCACAGCAGCAGCAAATCACGTTATAAGAGGTAAAGCTTGATAAGGCACTTTAGTCATGGGTCCTTGTCCCATGTAGTGGGTGGCAATATGACCTTTTTGTAGTTTGAGGAGAAATTTTTCCATAACGTTGGGTGGTTTTCATCGTCACCTCCTCCACTGACACGTAGGGTCCTGGAAGGGTCATTTCTAGGATGACTTCATTCCCTTTATATTCTCTCATTAAGATCAATTTTCAAAGAATATGGAATTTCATTTCACTGTTATGCTGATGACTCACTGATCTATCTCCCTCTCAAAAAAATAAATATTTTGAAACCTGAATGAGCAAAAAACACAAGTGGAAGTATTCGGGCCTCCTGACCCTCACTCCTCCTCTGAAGGTGAAAGCTTCAAGTTTGATAAACAAATAAAAGCTGTTAATAAAGCTGTTGATAAACAAATCAGAGCTAGTTTCTTCAAACTGAGGTTCCTTACAAATGCTAAGCCCTTTCTCTTTTTTGCTGGCTTTGAGAAAGCATTTCATGTTTTTATTTTATCCAGGGTTGACTACTGAAATAGGCTTTATTTTGGCATCAGCCAGGCTTTGCTATGTTTTTTGGGTTTTGTTTTTTTTTGCCAGTCACCACATAAGACCATAGTCCCATTGCTTTGGCTTTTTTGATGTGTTTAAGAGGTGATTTAAAAAATTTTTATGACTATTTATTGTTTCTGAGTCATTGAATACATCATCATCTCTACCTTCCTGATCCTTTAACTACACACTCTCCCAAAATATCACTGAAGTCAGCTGACCAGATGCTTCTGCATATATCTGAGATCGGGCCTTTGCTGTAGCTGCCACTGACCTTTGGACCTGCTTGCTGCTTCACATCAGAACCTGACCATTGTCTTCAAAACCCACTTAAAACATTTTTATTCCTTGGCTTTTTCTCTGAGTCTTAACATTTGTTATTTGTCTGTATTGTGTTTATTTTTTATTGCTTTTACTGACTTATTATTTTATTTTTACATCACTGAGGCTGATGCTTGTTGTTTATATATTTGCTTACAATTAAAATGACTTAAAGTAATGTTCAGGAACAGAATTAAGTTTTATAGCATTAAATGTTGACACAGCTTCCATCAGTTATTCTTCATAAAAACAGCTTGTTTATTTCAGGTCAGTCACCTTTCTAATTATGCTAAAATACTATATAATACTATATTGTATTGGGATAGAGGCAGAGCATATGTGAATATTTGGGGGAGGATGTGTACAATGTGATTACCATCTTATCATCGACTACACAAAGTGCAGAAGGTACACAAACAAATAAATATTTTTTTTAATTATTATTTCAACAAATCATTCAGTGGTGACTATCAAAAATATAAAGGAGGCAAACTGAATTTTTCACGAGATTTTCTTTTTGTTTTATTTTTATTCTTAAAACTTGACCACAGCAGCAGCAAATCACGTTATAAGAGGTAAAGCTTGATAAGGCACTTTAGTCATGGGTCCTTGTCCCATGTAGTGGGTGGCAATATGACCTTTTTGTAGTTTGATAGAAGATGACAGAGTTGTAATTTCTTTTTCCAGCCAGTAGATGGCAATCACGCTCTTATAAAAGCTTGACATCCCCTCCCACAAACCATAAGAAAAGTAAGTTGAGTATTTGTCCTCTGCGCAATTGCTTTCTGCGTCCAGTTCAGTGACCGTCCAAACTGTGAATCTCAAGTTAAAACCATGGCCAAGGACATGACTCTGCTGTGGGCGACCGGCTCGCCTCCCTGTTGGAGGGTGATGATCGCTCTGGAGGAGAAGAACCTGCAGGGCTACAACCAAAAACTGCTGTCCTTCGATAAAATGGAGCACAAGTCCCAACAAGTGTTAGATATAAACCCCAGGGGACAGGTAGGGACGATCTTTTATCAAATCACCCCGTATAACTAACAAAACACTTGACTTTGCACCATAATATTATATAATAGCCTCACCTTAGTCACGGTCATAAACACTGATATCTGCGCTGTTGCTCTGCAGGACGGTTAACGGATAAAGAGTTGCAGTAATGGCGGCAAATAGTGTCAATTCTGATTAATGCTTGTACAAAATCATAAAAACCGAGCGTTTCATTTAGGGTATATTCCTTTACTCTAGTGATGTGTCGGTCGCGAACGAAACGGCTCTTAGAGCCGGTTCTTTGAAGTGAACGACGCAAGCCGTGGTTTTTTTTTTTTCTTTCTCTCACCCTCTCTCGCACTTTTTTCCCGCTTCACTCCGCACGCGAACCTTGTGCTTGCGCTGGGAAGAGGGGGGAGGGGCGGTAGTTACACTCGTAGTAGCACAGGAACAGAGCAGGAGGGAAAAACAGAGAGAGAAAGAAAGCCAGGGACAACAACGTCACATTAGAAAGGTATAGTAATCATCCACAACTATTTTCGGATTCAGAAAGTTTATTCATGCAGGCCCATATGACAGAGAATGTGCATCTTCTTTTTGTTTTCATATTTTTTCATGTTTATATTTGTGTTGTGATTTGCAGTGTTTTGTGTTGTTTCACTTAAAATTTGTTTAAAAGGAAAAAGCTGAAAATTTAAATAGTTAAAAGCTGAAATGTAAATAGTTGGTTTTTGTATTATATGATTTATTTATTACATTTTATGTGGAGTGAATAAATAAAAGTATACTTACAGTGGCCCCTAGAGACGAAACACGTACAACCTCCGAAGCACGTACAAACCCCGAAGCACTTAAAAACTCCAAAACACGCAAAAACTCCAAAACACGTAAAAACTCCATAGCACGTACAAACTCCAAAACACGTAAAAACTCCAAAACACGTAAAAACTCAGAAGCACGTACAAACTAGGGCTGGGCGATATGACCCAAAATTCATATCTCGATATTTTTTAGCTGGATGGCGATATACGATATATATCTCGATATATTTTTTTTAAAGCCATAAGGTAAGAACAAAAAGAGAGTTCTTAGTCAAAGCTGTGTTCCAGATGTCACACAGGCACTTTTATTAACATACAGCGTAGATGTACATGAAGAAATTACTCAAAAATAAATTATCAGCATTTATTAAATAATAATGCTTCATAAATAAAAGAAAACAATGTTGTTTTTGTGCATAACAAAAAGCTCACAATTGTGCAGTCAAAATGTAAACTAAAAGACGCTGAGCATAATTACAAAGACAGATTTCACAGCTGCTCTGTTCCCAACTTCTACTGCGTGACTGACAGCCTTGAGTTTGAAATCCTCTTTGTAATACGGTAATATTACGTTGAAGTAGGGCTGTGCGATATGACCAAAATCTCATATCCCGATATTAAGACATCTATCGTCCGATACGATATAAATCACAAAAATGCAACATTTTCTGTAAATTCTGTGAATCTCGGGCAGCTCGACTTGCGTGAAGTGTTTCCAGCTGGTCGTCATGGACCTAGAGTCGAGTGTTTTAACTGATGCATGGAACTATACATTTTTAGACATAAGTTGTAACAGCCGCCGTTTCCTTTGTGAGTATTTATTACACAGCGTGCTGTGGAGAAAAGCCTGTTCTAACGTTTGAGTCTAATGTTTATTTTTTAGCACCTGACGGCTTTTTTTTGCTTCTCATCCGTAAATACTCTGTATCTTTCACATGATTCAGTTTATTTTAAAAAGTCTCAACAGGATCTTGAGATTTATTGTGAAAGGTTTATGTGGAAAAAAAACAAGCGGACATGCCGTGGTTTTACAGTCGTTGTTGCTAACGACAACACATAAAAACAAGTGCTTGTCAGTCTGTAGTGTGGTTATATTAAATATAAGAGAAAGAGAGAACTTTAAGAAATTAATATAGCCACTACAGTGACCATCAAAATGATGAAAAAATATTGCCGTAAACAGTTTATTTTGCGCACCACGAAACAAATGATAGCGTAAAATGAAACGATAGACGTTTTTATATCGTCATCCGATATATATCGTTATATCGAACAGCCCTACGTTGAAGCACAGTACGTATCACTCTGCGAGGCTCCAGACTACGGTAGCCGTAATGCTCCGACAAGCCATCAAGTGGTGCGGCTCCGTAGCTTACCAAAGTCGTACTAAAACATTTTTTGACAGATTGCTGAGCGCCGTGTACCACATAAAATCGGTTCGCGGTCAGTAAGCACAACCAGAATTCATACATAAGACGCGCTGTCAATTTTTGAGAAAATGAAAGGATTTTAGGTCACGTTAGCGCAGTTAGCTCACTAACACGTTGACGCCGTCCAGCCCCACGCACGGGGCGATCCGCGGTAACTCGTTAACGGAGATTTGCCGTGTTCATCTTGTCGTTGCCTGCAGGTGAAGCTATGGGGGAGGGGGAGTTGTGTTCAGTGAAGGAGAGGCGAGGCCGAGTAACGCAGCATAGAGACAAAAGTGGACAAAAGAGAGACAAACTTGCAGCTCCACAAGTATAATTATAACGTAACATATCGATATCGATATAAACGATATTGTCACATCTTATATCTCGTATGAAAATATATCGATATTTTTAAAAAACTCGATATATCACCCAGCCCTAGTACAAACTCCAAAACACAACAGAAGTGCTCCAGGATGCTAGGGGCAGTGTTGAGCTTTTGTTACCTAGTGGCTACACAAGCCAGGAAGTACCAACGACCGGATTTGGTGTGTGGTAGTAACAGGTAAATGAACATTTATTTAAATTATTTGAATATATGACTGCCTTTGTATAAATACACAAACAATATACATATGCTTTCAATTGTTTAATTTAAGTGATCTAGGTAGCTCTGTTTTGGAAGTTCAGTTAACGCTAGAAATGTGTTTTGGAGTTTGTACGTGCTTTTTGGAGTTTGTACATGCTTTGTCTCTAGGGTCCACCGTATATATTTATATATAAACATATATAAATAAAACCACAGTTGTTTTTTTTTACATTACTAATTCCTTTTGTGCATAATTTTATATTGTTGTTAATAATAAATTAATTAAAGCAACAAAACAACCTGAAGAGCCGGTTGGGAGCCGAAAGAGCCGGCTCTTTTTAGTGAGCCGAGCCGAAAGAGCCGGTTCTCTAAAAAGATCCAGAAATCCCATCACTACTTTACTCAAGGAGATTTTTTTTCTTCAAGGAAGATGCTTCAGGACACGCCCTGCTGCACCTGATTGGATGAGCATTTCTCGTGAACTGACACGTGCTCGAAAAAATATGGGCTGTCAAAATGAGCACGCAAGTTTGCAGTTTTGAACTGCACCAACATGGCGGCTTGTTTACATTAGAGAAAAGTTAACGGAAATGTGTTTATGAAAGCATCTGAGGCGAGAAATTCACCGTGTAGCTGTCTTCATTTATCATAAAAACAGACTAGTTTAAAATGTTTAAATGCATAGTAATGAATGGGAGCTTTAAGATAACCAGTTTGAACTTGACTAGCATGTTTTCATCACACTTTAAATGTGTCTTAATAAATGTATTTATTAGGCAACAGCTTAAAAGCAGGACTGCTATATAAAATGTACAAATGAGGGGTTGTATCACTGAATATGGGCTCTTAAATATAACCTGCAGCTGACTAGGTTTAGTAAAATAAGCAGTTTAATTTAAATCTTTCTTTACACTTTCCAAATCTCAGACTGGAAACTACGGAAGCGTAAAGCTGCCACCCAGGGAAAAGAAAAATAGAAGTATATCACGTTATAATGTGAAAAGTTTATTGTTCTAACAAGATACTTTTCATGTTTGTACAATATACTTTTCACGTTTGAACAACATAATATCACGTTATTACAATATACATAATTATCACGTCCGTACAATATAAACATTATATTGTACCAACGTGATAATTATATTGTTTGAACAATAAAGTTTTCACGTTATAACATATCTTTTATTGTTCGAGCATGATATATTGCCGTAAAACATAGTGAAGTGGGTGACAGTGCAGATCAGAGTGCAAGAAAATGGCTCGTTTATTGGAATTAATTAAGTTCTATTTTATGCTTGGATTGAGGCATGGGGAGATTTTGCTGTTATTGAGCAGTTTGGACAGTATTGTGATAAGCATGCGAACACTTAGAAGAAACCTAAAAAGCATGGGACTGTACAGGAGAAAGAATGAGTCCGATCCGATTGAGGTGGCAGGATTTCTTATTGATCAACTGGAGGGACACGGGAGGCTCCATGGATACAAACTACACCACCTGAACTGCATTCAGGCAGATTATGTTGTCACGCAGAGTACTGTAAGACATTTACTGAAATATCTTGACCCTTACGGCGTTGAGTAACGACGCAGAAATCACCTAATGCGACGCACGTATGTAAATCCTGGACCAAATTTCATGTGGCATGTTGACTCCTATGACAAACTGAAGCCTTTTGGAATCTGTATAAATGGAGCTATTGATGGCTTTTTGAGAGTTATGATTTGGCTTCATTCAACAAACCATGATCCCAAAGTCATTGCTGGCTATTTCATAGCAGAAGTTGAAAAGAGGATGGGCACACCTGCTAGGATTCGCTCTGATTTGGGAAGAGAAAATGTCATAATGGCGGAGATGCAACGATTCTTGTGATGGACTATGGATCCGAACGTCAGAAACTGTTTTATTACTGGGTCCAGCAATCACAATCAGCGTATTGAAGGCTAGTGGGCCTTTCTGAGATGACATCATGCTCAGCACTGGATAAATAGTCTCCAGGAACTAAAAGACAGTGACTGCTTTTCTGGATGTTTTTTTGACAAGCGTCATCGAGGTATGTAACTATGTTTATATTCTTTTAATGAGTCATTGTGTGTGTGTGTGTGTTAGGGAGAAAGAGAGACACGGAGATACAATAAAAAGTTCGCTTTAACACCCACCATGCACATAAACCATGCTTATTATCATTTTGTTCTGGATATGAAAAAAATGCATATTTCACTGGGCAGAAACATAAAATCACACTGTCTAAAACAATTCACATTCAATAATTACTTTAAATTTTCCACAGTATCACATATCTACCACTGTTACTCTTGTTGTTGAGTATTTTTGATAAACTCTGTTTTTCTGACTGTCACTGTGTTAGTGCTGGGCGATATGGAAAAAATATTTATCACGATATGAATTATTTTATATCACGATAACGATATATATCACGATATACCACCTGACCTGTGGTCATCTGGAAAGTATGCAGTCTTTAAACAGCGAGTGGAGAGGGTGCAGTCTTTGTTTTGAGTTACTGTAAAGCATGTCGCAAATCCGGGTGCACGTAAAGCAGCACCATGTTGCAAAACAACAAGACAGAGTTTCTTTGTGAAAAATGTCATTTTTTTATACTTTATTTTCTCTTGCATAAAGTTAAGAGTATGTAAAGTGAGAAGACAACATTAATATATTTGCACAGGCTATTTAACCCTTTAAGACCTACCATAGAACCAAGTCCACCAGAGCTTATCTTAAAATTTATTTATTTTGAGTGTCTTCATAGTTTTATTTTTGAGATACACAAATTTTTATATACTACAGGAAAAATGAAAATGAATAAATGCAAATTTGCAAAAACACAGGATGTGCATCAAAATAAACGATTTACAGCAGTGTAATTTGACTTCTAAGCATCCCAGAAACGATACAGAAGAACATAAAGTCAAACATGACTTTTAAAAACACCAACATAGGCTTTGAAGCTTAAAAAACTACATTTTCCGCGAAAATGACGTCACTTCCGGTTTCGGACATGTAATGGCGGACATGCGATAGTTCGCGCTGAGTTATATTCCAACGTAGGAAGTGTTATGAACAGCTGATCGGATCGGCAAAGCCTGTTTCTGGAATATTATGTTTTTGTTGCTGCAAGTCTGGAATATTATGTTTTTGTTGCTGGAAGTGCTTTTTATGCAATTTTTGCAAAGCTATATGTGGAAGGAAACCGTGACCTAGGGCAAGCTAATGGAATAAGATGTAAGTACAACTCCTACCGTTTCATATGCAAAAAAAAAACATTATTGCACTACCTTACGTGGTTACAGTTCTACAGGGATTTAAAAATAGTTAGGGAAAACGGAGTTTGCCTGCTCCGACCGGTTTAATGGGGTTAATGATATATTTTATGTAATAATTTGTAAAATTCGGGTTAGAAACGATAGAAACGATAGAAGACAAATGGCACGATAGACACTTTTCTATCGTCCACACGATATATATCGTCATATCGCCCAGCACTACACTGTGTGGTGCTTTTGGGTAACATGTTGAGAAAAGAGAAATGTGTTCTTTTACTGATATGAGATTTTTTAATTTTTAATATTTAACAGGAAGAGCTGCAGCAAGTTCCACATTTGTGGAACACCCACATAATAAGCAGAAGCAGAAATACTGTTGCTCCAAGTGGACGTCCGATTCTCATGTACACCTTCCCTCATCTCTTTGGAGGACAGGATCATCTGAAAGAGGTTTCTCGGGAGGCAGTGGATGCTTGTAAGCAAGAATGCCAACAGAGAGGACCTTATACCTGTGATGAAACCGTTTTCAGTTTGTGTTGCCTTATAATGTCAGAGAACTTCTTACTTCCACCAAGCACAGCAGATGAATCCATTGAACTGTATCTCTTCCTGAGAGCCTATATACTGAAGGACTTATAAACCTAAATATAATTGGGCTTTGGGAATTTTTACGGACATATTTTTTGGTACAATGTTTTATTTGTGCAATAAACAATAGAAAATAAAATTATTATTATTTTGTTTGGATTTATGGTTCAAGATTGTAGCAAGCAAGCATGTCTAAATATATTTAACCAAATCTATGTACTCCAGTGAAGAATCAAAATTAAACCAGGTCCTTGTATTAGTATTGCTTTTCTTTTTTTAAATATTTTGACTGAGACATTTATGCAAAAAACAGGTGTTTGCTTCCAATCTAAAGAAAACATTTGACACCTGTTTATTAATTGAAATTAGAACATTGAAGTAAATGCTTGAATACGCAAAATGTTTTAAAAATAAATCAGTAGAAAGACGTGGATTGAAGAATCTCAACCTTTTGGCATTTCCAATTATTTTATCACTAAATTTCTATTATATCTGATTTCTGTTTTAAGACAGTCGAAAAAACATTTTTTAAACTGCTGATCCTATACATTCTCATTCATGAAATATTGTTTTAAATTTTACTGAACACACTGTGCAACTGCTTTTCACCCATGAACGGTTTCTTGTAAACTGGCAAATATAAAAATTCTGCATTATTTAATAATTAACAAACACTGTTAGATGTTAACCTCCCATTTATTTGTGTTCAAGGAGAAGAAAACACAGACTCTTGATAAACACTACAAAACTTAACTTATGTGCCAATTTTCTGTGTCTTTTATTCCAGTCAACTATTGCATCAAACACATTGCCTTCCAAAGTTATTCCCTTAAAATATGTTCTAAACAAATGACTGGTGGAAAGGTAAAAAAGATACTTGAAAATAATTATTGAATTATTGAATTATTACTAAACAAAACATCCCCTCAAGCAGACATCTTGTATCCTACAGAACTGTACCACAGACCTGTGGAAACGACCTTGACACATGATAAGAACTCTGTAATTATAAGCATAGTTCACCTCTTGCTGCTAACCATATGAACTGATTAAACATAATTAGTTAGCATTTAAACTAGTAAAACTTTTAAGCATGAAAATTTAAACTGAAATTTACATTTTTCATGGTGGAAACAAATTGATGTTATCCACAATTTTTGAAAACAAATTCAAATATGAAAAAAAAATTTTTTTGGGGGGGGTTACTAATAAAACACTTCCCTGAAATTTAAGCTCTTTCTTTTTTTATACAATGATGTGTTCCCTGTTTGTGGGTTTAACAAACTTTATAGCTTCATAGCCCCTCATTGTTAGTGCAAACCTTTCATTCTTTGGTTTAAACATGATGGACTTTAATCAAGCTATGCTGAACTCATAAGAGCTTTTAGCAGCCAAAACATTGTCCAGTTCATTTCGTAGTTCTGGGTAGGACGTGTATGTCCATGGTAGTTCCAGAAGAGGGCTGCATGTGTGTGCCACAGGTCGTCGTGCCAGTCCATCCACAGGCGTGAACAGTACCTCAACCTTGTCAACACAGATGACATCTGACCCAGTAAGAAACCTGAACATCCTTCTGAGCCCTGTATCGTCAAGTCCTCTGATGTACTGGTGCAGAAATCTGAAGCTCTGCTTCTCTGGTTTAATGGTGGGAGAGGCAGTACACAACTTCAAAAGCTTTCTCATTGTTGGCTTTTTATCTTTTTATCTTCTTTGAAAAGCTTCTTTTAGGAAGTGGCTTGCAACTAAGGACATTTTCTGTTTTTGTGCTGGTTTTTGGATTAATTGTTTGTGTGCGACTTTCAGAAGAAGGCCTTTTAAGTTCTCTTTGGTTGGAAGCACTGATGCATCCAGGCGATCCATGAGATCCAGCACTTCATCCCTGTCTTCATCTGAAAGATCTTCTTTTAGAGCCCTTGTTATCAGATCCCTATCTGATTGACTTAGGTAAAAGAGAAGACTTTCAAACAGCAGATCATCTGATACTTGATTCTCACCGAAGATGAGTGCCACTGTGAAAACAGGAGCAAGGCGACAAGGGAAATATCCATGGTCTTGAAATCCCTTCCCTAGTAAAATTCTACCCATGGATTTCCACTCTTCTTCCTGCCATTTAGGAGACAGTGATGGCACTCTGAACTCCTCTCCTTCAGCTGTGTTGTCTACAAACTCTGACCAAAATGCAGCATACACATCTCTTGATACACCGTCTGCATCAGCTCCTTTTTCATCAATGTAGGTGTATTTTAGAGGGTGTATGAGGAGTGCTGGATCTTTGAACTGGCTGATCATCTCCTCCAGAATAGTAACCCTGTGAAGTTTGATGGTAACACAGACAACATCATATGATCCTGCAGAGCTTATTGCTTCATTGCTTATAGATGTGTCTGGACTACTGACTGCTGTGTTTGTTGGAGGAAGTGTAATGGATGTAATGACCAGATCATCTTCCTCAAGCTGCAGGAATGGTTCATCTATTACAGTGTCATCAAGTTGACAAGGCAGAGGCTCTCCAAGGTAGGGTCCAATCATTACCTCAGATGTGTCTAATAATACGTCTTCATCAGTATCCCTAGATTCTGATGATGACATCACAACAGTGTGAGAAGCTTCTTCATCTCCTTGATGTGAGTCAGTCAGTTGTGTAACATTGTTTACATGTGTTTTCCCTCTATCATAAACTTCTTCATCATCTTCATCATTGGAAAATCTTCTTGTGCACAAGTAAAATCTCAGCATTCCCATTTTAAGTGCTGAGTAGAGTTCTCCAACTGTGACATCTTCATCAAATACAGCCTCTTCCTGATAGTCTAATATGTCATGACTGAACACCTCCCATCTTCCAAATTTGCTTTTTCCACTTGGAAAGAAAAGATCTTTACCATACTGTAATATGTCAGCTTTTTTGGAGTCTTTGGGCACATCAAAGGTCCTTGTTCCTCCTCCTCTGCACTTTCTCACTTGCTTACCTTCATGGATCCACCCTAACTCAATTTTTCGAGTCTTTTTCTCAGCCCATTTGTTGTTTTTTGCATATGTTCTTTTTCTCTTAGAAACGAATGCCTCCTCATGATCAGGTTTCTTCTCATTTTCATTGATTCCCATCTTTTTCTTCAATTTTTCGAGCAATTAGTTTTTTCTTGATTCCTTAGTACTTGCACCACTGTTTTCCAAGCAGAACCGTCTGGCAGCTATCCGATCACCATATGTTGGGATGTAACCAGACAGGGTCTTGTCATCCATGAAATTAATCACTGTGGCATCAATCTGTAATAACAGATATTTATTACTATGCAGAAGTACAAGGTATACCTGCTGCCACACCACATGAGGTACATCACTAAAATAAATGTATGTACATTTCACATGTGTTTTGATAATTGTCTGTTATTATTTTAGTGGCAGCCATCAATATTTAGCATTTATTCTTTTCCTCTCTCTATGCCAGCAACATTAATTAGATTCTCTAACATGTCATTAATAGAAATATTACAGTATATACAATGCCCACTTTTGAAAAAGTAAATTAGTATTCACGTATCTTTCAGTTGCACAATGCACAAAGGGTTGAACTCATTGGTGTTTTAAATTGAAGCAAATATCAATATAAACACAGTTTAATTCATTTGTTTTTAGATAAACAAGGAACATAGCATCACATAATATAGTGATATATTTAAGAAACCTGGAATCTGCATACGGGTTAATTAGTAACATTTAATAACTGTGGTCGTAACAACGACCCAGTTTTATACAGCGAGTTAATTTGTTTTACATTCTCAATTCCATATAGATCCACACCAATGCAGCCTACCGTTACATCCTTACGCAGTCAAAGCGAGAGAAGCGAAAACTGCTGTGTTTGCTAACTTAGCAATATGCCACATTTTTAGACGCTGTAACTTCATAAAAAGCGAGTTTTACAAATTCCCCCCTCAAGAGAGCACTTACGCGTTCTTGTAGCATTTGTAAGAGACAGTCCTCAGGTACACCACGATTCCGAAGAAATCTCAGAAGTGGGCTATCAGTGTTTGTGTCCATGTTGAAAGCAGGGCATTGAAAGTTAAGTGCCAGTTCTGAAGAGCACGAGCTCTCCACACCTACCATGGATTTGTGTTTCCGAACGCAACACGTTTTACGTTCTTACAATAAAAAATGTTATTCTAATGGTATCTTTTTTTACGTTTGTACAATATATGATCACGTTCGTACAATATAATATTTATATTGTACGGACGTGATAATTATGTATATTGTAATAACGTGATATTATGTTGTTCAAACGTGAAAAGTATATTGTACAAACATGAAAAGTATCTTGTTAGAACAATAAACTTTTCACGTTATAACGTGATATACTTCTATTTTTCTTTTGCCTGGGTGGCAGCTCTACGCTTCCGTAGGAAACTGGCCTTTGACCATAAATACTGGAAACACTGCAGAGTGTTATTTTATCTCAGTAAAGTAATCAATTTTTAAAAAAAAATTTATTTGTTTGATGTACAAAAGGTTAACCTAATTAACACCCAGTAGCCTTAGCATTAAAACCTGTTATGGAGTACCTAATGACAGTTTTCTTGCTGACACTATTATAATTTCTTTTTCAGATTCCCACTTTCAAACATGGAGACAATGTCATCAATGAATCTTACGCAGTCTGTTTTTACCTGGAGGTGAGAACGTCATTTTAACAAAAAGTTCACTCACATTGAACGCAACATCAAAATATGTGTCTTTTCCTAATGTCTGGCAGAGCCAGTTTAAATCCCAGGGAACCAAACTGATCCCAGATGGCCCAGCAGAACAAGCTCTGATGTACCAGCGCATGTTTGAGGGTCTCACATTCTACGAGAAACTCGGTAAGTATTATCTGTATTTTCAAATCCTAATATCTGCTTTTAAAAATTATTCCTCTGAGCCTCAGTTCTCTCAAGGAACTTGGGAATGCTGCAAAATGCATATCTCAAATTTTAAAGGAACAATTTTTAATCAGAGTATTGCATAAAGTCAGTTAAACTTGTGGAATATTGATCAGGTCAGTTTAGTAGCAGAGGGTTTTTTAATCAGTTTCAGCTGCTTTGCTGTTGATGAATTAACAACAGGTGCACTAGATAGGCAACAATGAGATGACCCCAAAAACAGGAATGGTTTTACAGGTGGAGGACACTGATATTTTTTTCCTCCTCAGTTTTTTCTGACTGTTTTTTTTTTCACTAGTTTTGCATTTGGCAAGGGTCATTATCACTACTGTTAGCATGAGGCGACACCTGGACTCTAGAGGTAGTCCAACTCCTCCAGGATACAAACCATTGACAGAAGGTTTGCTGTGTCTCCCAGCACAGTCTCAAGAGCATGGAGGAGATTCCAGGAGACAGGAAGTTACTGTAGGAGGCCTATACAGGGCTGTAGATGGTCCTTAAACCATCAACAGGACCAGTATCTGCTCCTTTGTGCAAGAAGGAACAGGGTGAACGCTGCCAGAACTTGAATATGACCTCCAGCAGGACACTGGCGTGAATGTCTGACTAAACAATCAGAAACTGACTTCATGAGGGTGGCCCCTGTGCTCACTACCCGACATCGTGGCGCCAGATTTGTTTTTGCCATAGACTAGCAGAATTGGCAGGTTCATCACTGGTGCTCTGTGCTTTTCACAGATGAGAGCAGGTTCACCCTGAGCACGTGTAACAGACGTGGAAAGGGTCTAGAGAAGCCGCAGAGAACGTTATGCTCTCTGTAACATCATTCAGAATGACTGGTCTGGGACGACATATCCATGGAGGGACACACAGACCTCTACAGGGTAGGCAACAGCACCCTGACTGCTACTGGGTATCAGGATGAAATCATTGGACCCATTCTCAGCCTCTACGCTGGTGCAGTGGGTTCTTGGTTCCTTCCGCACAGCAGTGCCCGGTCTCATATGATGAGAGTATGCAGGGAGTTCATGGAGGATGAAGAAATTGATACATCAGCTTGCCCTCACACTCATCTGACCTAAATCCAATTCAGCACCTCTGCACACCATTTTGAGTTGCTTGAGTTACATAATCCTCCCTATCAGTGTAGATATCAAGCATGTTTTTTTTTTCCCATTGAGACTGAGGTGTTTTCAAAGTGTAATTTTTGAGCAGTGTATTTAATTGACCATATGTTTTTTAATTTCCTGATTTATCACTAAGTCCTGATATTACTGGAATATGTTAAAATCAAGTGTGCACAACAATCTTTTGTTACACAAACAGCACTAGAAACAGTGCTGTAGCCGTGATGTGAAACAGTCTAAATGTAATTATTATGATCTGTGTCGGCTGACTGAAATATTTTTGTCCTACGGCGGCCACCATATGGATGATTATGCAGTTTTCTGTTGACTGCAATCGGACATCTAGTGGTAACATTTTGCTTCTTTAATGCTAATATTTTACGTATAATGGTTTGTGTTTTTCAGGTGCAGCTGCCTTCTATGAGTGGTATGTCCCTGAAGGTGAGAGACATGAGTCGGCTCTGAAGAGGAACAAAGAAGCTCTGGTCACTGAACTCAAACTCTGGGAGGGTTACTTGCAGAAGGTATGTGCATGAACACACAAACTGAGACAGACTCGGCCTGCTTTGATTTGTTCCAACTGCGTTTTTTTTTTTTTTTCTCAAGCTGGGCTCAGGCTCTTACCTGGCAGGACCGTCTTTCACGCTAGCAGACGTGGTCATCTTTCCAACAGTTGGTGCACTCTTTGGGTTTGGGTAAGCACGCAGAGGCTGTTTGTATTTCCATGTGGTCTCATCAGTAAAATGAAGGATGATCTGTAGACACGGGACTTGAAAGTCTTCTTATTCTGATTCGTAGGTTGTCTCCAGAGCGTTATCCTAAACTGGGAGAGTACTACAATCTGCTGAAGGAGAGACCCAGTGTCAAAGCCAGCTGGCCTCCTCATTGGTGGGAGAACCCCAAGGACCAAGATACAGTGAAAGACGCACTGAAAGACATCTGATATTCATACACAGATGTAAACATGATGCTGCATAATGACAGAGCAGCTTTTGTTGCCCTTATGCATTCTGTGTATATCTAACAGCAGTTTCTGGTTACTCATACATGTTCAGCTTTGTCTAATAGCAGAATAACTCAGTCACACTATCGTAAAGTAAAGAACTAGTTTTCTCTGCTCAAAGCTAGCTCAAATTCTTTGTGTTTCCATGACTTTGCATAGTTCAATATTGCATCCTTTCCACAACTTGGCATCTTTTTCCATCCTGACAATTAAAAAAAAAAGTGCATTAGCTTTGTAGACATGTTTTTCTTTTGTATGTTTGTGCACTGATTCAAGACTTGCACATTTATAACAAAAAACTTCTATTTGCAATACAGGTACAAAGTCACCTCATGTTTTAGTCTTTGTTGGATCAATTTCCAGAGCTTTTTAGACATTTTCCTGAACTTGCTCTGTGTTAAACTACGAGTGGCCAAATCCAGTCTGGCACATTCTTAAAAAGAAGGAATGCACAAAACGCCTGAAAACCACAGAAGACAAAGTGACGATGATGATTTGAATTCAGAATTCTTTTTGTATACACTTCATCCGTTGCAGGAGCTGTGACCCCCTTCTCTCCTCTGTACATGTTGTGTGTGGTATAGCTGAAGGCGAGCCACAAACCTATGAACTCAGTTATAGGCAATATAAAATAGGAAAAAAAACCAAACAAACTGGGAACATTTCTTCTGATGTAAATGTTCTAATTTTACTCACTGGCCTTATACATTAAATGTTGAGATAACTTTCTATCAGTTATCCTTAATGAAAACCACTGTAATTATACTAATGTCTAAATATTTTATATTGAGATAGAGGGTGACCACATTTGAATATGGGGGGAGGGGGGAGGGGGGGGGGGTCGCTTGTCAGATATCAAATATAATGTCTTATCACCAACAACAACATATAGACACACGGTCTATGTGTGTCTATATGCCCCCCTGAATCACAGCATTGTAAGATGGTGAAAGCCTGAATTGAGGAGGGGGCCCCCTCCTCAATTCAGAGATGGTCTTTCCCTTTTCACGTAAATGGCCTCCTTGACTCTGCGCTCAAACCAGCGTTCCTCCCTGTCCAGTATGTGCACATCCTCATCATTGAAAGAGTGTCCACTAGCCTGTAGGTGTAAACAGACTGCAGAGTCCTGGCCTGACGAGGTAGCTCTTCTGTGCTGTGCCATCCGCTTTGCCAGAGGTTGTTTGGTTTCCCCGATGTATAAATCCTGGCAATCCTCCTGGCACTTAACAGCGTACACTATGTTACTCTGTTTGTGTCGAGCGACCCGATCCTTGAGGTGGACTAATTTTTGGCGCAGCATGTTTTGGGGTTTAAAAGCCACAGAGACGCGGTGTTTAGAAAAAAATGCGTCCCACCTGTTCCGATACTCCTGACACGTACGGGATCACTACAGGTTTTCGCTTAGTCAGCGGTTGTCCTTCTCTCCTGGATCCCGGCTGGAGCTTTCTTTTGGCGCCTTCCCAGCTTTGACAAATGTCCAGCTGGGATAACCACATTTACTCAGGGCCTTCTTGATGTGCTGTTCTTCTGCCTTCCTGGCCGCTGTGTCCGTGGGGATGGTGTTCGCTCTGTGTTGTAGCGTCCTGATGACACTCAGTTTATGCTCCAGTGGATGATGAGAGTCAACCCTGAAATACTGATCCATATGCGTAGGTTTCCGGTACACATCAGCTTTTAGATGTCCCCCATTATTGATGGAAATCTCACAGTCTAAGAAGGCTAACCTGCCACTTTTCATATCCTCCCTGGTGAATTTGATGTGTCAGTCCACCGAGTTAATGTGATCAGTGAACTTTGGTACATCTTGAGATTTGATTTTCACCCAGGTGTCATCCACATACCTGAACCAGTGACTTGGTGGTGTTCCAGGGTAGGATAGCAAAGCCCTCTTTTCCACTATTTCCATGTACAAACTGGGGAGCCCATGGCACACCCATGTTTCTGCCTGTAGAAATGACCCTTGTATGTGAAGTAGGTGGAATGAAGACACAGTTCCAAAAGCAAACACACTTGGTCAATGCTGAGAGTGGTCCTGTTGCTGAGGTTGGGGTCATCCTCCAACGCTTCTGTGACTGGGATGCAAGTGAAGAGAGATGTAACGTCGTACGAGACCATGGTTTCATCGGCCTCCATCATGACATCTCTCACCTTCTCAACAAAATCCAGGGTGTTCTGGATGTGGTGTTCAGAGCTGCCCACCAGCGGGTTGAGGATCAAAGCCAGAAACTTAGAGATGTTATAGGTAACCAAGTTGATCATACAGACAATTGGTCTTAAAGGTGCACCCTGTTTATGTATCTTCGGTAAACCATACAGACTTGGTGTAGATTCCCCTGGGTACAGCCTGTGGTATGAGGTCCGGTCAATAGCCTTGTCTTGTTCTAACTGCTTCAGACAGTCTATCACCCTCTTCCTGTAGCCACTTCCTGGGTCTCGTTTCAGGGGTTCATAAGTATTTTCGTCACTGAATAGTGACAAAATTTTCTCATGATAGTCTTTCTGGTTTAGCAATACTGTGCACCTACCCTTGTCTGCTGGAAGGATGATAATGTTGTTGTCGTCACTAAGTGATGTGAGTGCCTTCCTCTCCTCCATGGTGATGTTGGATGCTGGGGGCTTTGCATTGCTGAGACAGGCCAACACTTTCGTCCGTAGTTGCTCTGTTTCCACTTCTGCAATATTGTTGTTTCGAATTGCTGTTTCTGTGGCTGTGATCAGCTCCACTAGCGGGATTTGTCTCGGTGTGACGGCAAAATTCAACCCTTTAGCAAGGATGTTTTTCTCTGTTTGGGTGAGCTGTCTGTCAGACAAATTCTTCACCCACTTGTCCACATCCTCGGTGTCGCATCCTTCTCTCTTCTGGCCGCTTAGAGCACTCTCCGTATTTAGCTGTGGTTTCTGGTGTACAACAAGTAAGTCAAACTTCCTTTGTTGCCTGGTCTTAGACTTCTTGTGTTGTGCTAGACGAGCCTTCTCAGTGAAGTCAAACACGTTTTTAAGTGTTTTCTCATCTAGAAGCATTGTAAGTCTCTGTTGGGTCTGCTCCTCTTGAGATTTTAGCATGTCGATGGTAAAATTTGTTTGCTTCACCCATTCGTTAAGCAGCTGGTGCTGTGCCTTCTGGAGGATTTATGTTGCCCGGAAGCCTTTAACTGCAGTTGATCCAATGTTGATCAATGGACCTTGATCAGTGGTTGTTGATCAATGGTCATGATGAAGGTGGCCTCCCAGCCCATTGTTCCTTCAATGGGCTGGTTTCAGTCATTATGCAAATGTACCGTTTATAAGACTGGGGAAACCTGCAGTCAGCTGAGACTGAAGAAGTCACTTGGATGAGTGACGAAACGTTTCTTCCACAAAACGCTACGTCCAGATGAACAGAATCAACTTTTGGAGATTTACTTACCTGGACGACTGAGAATGCATCAAGACATATAAACAGCTACATTTACTATTGGTAAAAAAAAAGACACTGAGATCATCAGGACAGGGATGGATCTGAATTGTTGGGTTCAGAGGTTTGGAAAAACTTCCTCTCTTTCATCACAGCTGAGCTGTCCTTTCAGGAACATCATCTGTAAGCTCATCACAGGGATCAAGCAGGACTCTCCATCTTCACCAGCAGCTCCCTCAGAGGGGAAATCTTTACAGCTCCACCCCAGAAGATGAACAACCCCTGCACTTCATGATCGTGACCTTTGCTTTGCGCAATGTTAGAAGCTCAGAGGCTCTGGACTTTTACACAATGATGTTATATTCAGTCCTGTATCACATTATATTTTTCAAAATTATCCACTCTAGTTAGTCTTGTATGAATGAGTCTTAATTACTTCATGGCTGCTAACACAACATTAGCAATGTTAACACAGTGTTAAATAATTCCAGATTAAAGTTTTTGGATCAGCATACAAATGAAGACCTTTTATCTGTTATCAGACTTTTTTTTGTTAATGTTATCTCATGCCTTCTTCATGCAGCTTCATGCAGCTGACTACATTCAGTGTTAAAACAGTCTGAGATCAGCAGCTTTCTTAAACAGCAAACTATTTATGCTCCTGAGTGTAAAGAATTTAACTGTTTGGCACCTTTGCTGCAAAAGAACAATTCCAAATAAGAAACCAAATTTCCATCATCATTCCTCAGTTGTGAAAGAGACATCCCAACCAGCCACGGCAGATGGCTGAAGCCCTCCCTGAGCCTGGTTCTGTCTGAGGTTTCTTCCTGTTAAGAGTTTTTCCTTACCACTCTCACCAAGTGCTTGCTCACAGGGGATTCTCTAATTTTCGGGGTTTTCTCTTATAATAACTTGAGGCAATGGTTTATTTGATTTAGAACCTTTAAACCATATAAATCTTCCTTTTAATCTGCAGCAGTGATTATTCATATTTTTGCATAAACAAATTGGGGTTCCAATTAACTAAATGACACAAAAGTGATATTTCAATTACTAGAGTGATATTGTTAAAACGTAATAAATACATAAAATTAAGAAATTTTTCCATCTCATGTCTCAGCATGAACCTATTTTAGCTTGTTAGCTCAGAAAGTTAAAAAAAGCAATCCTGGGAAGAAGGTTTTACTGAGAACTTTAAGAGGGAGCTATAGTGTCTTACAAAGTAGCTTTGTGAGTCCTTACATTGTAATGAATTGTTATTAAAACTACATAATGATTTTTACAGTATGCTTAAAATTTTTTTGATTCACCAAAGTCCACTAAGCCCAATTCCGCTTCTATGTTGACGTGAAGAAATATAATGCAAATTGGCCCCTGAAGTTAAGTTTTTTGTTAGGGAGGATTTGTTTGTTGTTGAGTGCAATGTTAAAATAAGTTAACATTAAGTAAAAATGACTTAATATGAAGGTAATATAAGCAGAGAGCACAAAGAATCCCCTCTTCGTAATTTCAGAGAATACCTGAAGCCTGGTAAACAGCAAACAAAAATATTTTAAAATTTTTAACAGCTCGCTTATTGTAAACTTAATTTTTCATGAGATTTTCTTTTTGTTTTATTTTTATTCTTAAAACTTGACCACAGCAGCAGCAAATCACGTTATAAGAGGTAAAGCTTGATAAGGCACTTTAGTCATGGGTCCTTGTCCCATGTAGTGTGTGGCAATATGACCTTTTTGTAGTTTGAGGAGAAATTTTTCCATAACGTTGGATGGTTTTCATCGTCACCTCCTCCACTGACACGTAGGGTCCTGGAAGGGTCATTTCTAGGATGACTTCATTCCCTTTATATTCTCTCATTAAGATCAATTTTCAAAGAATATGGAATTTCATTTCACTGTTATGCTGATGACTCACTGATCTATCTCCCTCTCAAAAAAATAAATAATCATTTTGAAACCTGAATGAGCAAAAAACACAAGTGGAAGTATTCGGGCCTCCTGACCCTCACTCCTCCTCTGAAGGTGAAAGCTTCATGTTTGATAAACAAATAAAAGCTGTTAATAAAGCTGTTGATAAACAAATCAGAGCTAGTTTCTTCAAACTGAGGTTCCTTACAAATGCTAAGCCCTTTCTCTTTTTTGCTGGCTTTCAGAAAGCATTTCATGTTTTTATTTTATCCAGGGTTGACTACTGAAATAGGCTTTATTTTGGCATCGGCCAGGCTTTGCTATGTTTTTTTTTTTTTGGGGGGGGGCGGTTGCCAGTCACCACATAAGACCATAGTCCCATTGCTTTGGCTTTTTGGATGTGATTTAAAAAAATTTATGGCTATTTATTGTTTCTGAGTCATTGAATACATCATCATCTCTACCTTCCTGATCCTTTAACTACACACTCTCCCAAAATATCACTGAAGTCAGCTGACCAGATGCTTCTGCATATATCTGAGATCGGGCCTTTGCTGTAGCTGCCACTGACCTTTGGACCTGCTTGCTGCTTCACATCAGAACCTGACCATTGTCTTTAAACCCCACATAAAACATTTTTATTCCTTGGCTTTTTCTCTGAGTCTTAACATTTGTTATTTGTCTGTATTGTGTTTATTTTTTATTGCTTTTACTGGCTTATTATTTTATTTTTACATCACTGAGGCTGATGCTTGTTGTTTATATATTTGCTTACAAATAAAATGACTTAAAGTAATGTTCGGGAACAGAATTAAGTTTTATAGCATTAAATGTTGACACAGCTTCCATCAGTTATTCTTCATAAAAACAGCTTGTTTATTTCAGGTCAGTCACCTTTCTAATTATGCTAAAATACTATATAATACTATATTGTATTGGGATAGAGGCAGAGCATATGTGAATATTTGGGGGAGGATGTGTACAATGTGATTACCATCTTATCATCGACTACACAAAGTGCAGAAGGTACACAAACAAACAAATATTTTTATTATTATTATTATTTCAACAAATCATTCAGTGGTGACTATCAAAAATATAAAGAAGGCAACTGATAGATGATGATAGAGTTGTAGTTTTTTCTTCCAGCCAGTAGATGGCAATCACGCTCTTATAAAAGCTTGACATCCCCTCCTACAAACCATAAGAAAAGTAACTGGGTATTTTTCCTATGCGCTGTTGCTTTGTGCGTCCAGTTCAGTGACCGTCCAAACTGTGAATCTCAAGTTAAAACCATGGCCAAGGACATGACTCTGCTGTGGGGGACCGGTTCGCCTCCCTGTTGGAGGGTGATGATCGCTCTGGAGGAGAAGAACCTGCAGGGCTACAACCAAAAACTGCTGTCCTTCGAGAAAATGGAGCACAAGTCCCAACAAGTGTTAGATATAAACCCCAGGGGACAGGTAGGGAGGAGCTTTTAGCACACCACCCCTTATAACTAACACAACACTTGACTTTGCACCATAATATTATATAATAACCTCACGTTAACGTCACGTCCATAAACGCTGATATTGGCGCTTTTGTTCTGCAAGAGGGTTAACGGATAAAGAGTTGCAGTAATAGCGACAAATAGTGTCAACTTTGATGGATATTTTTTACAAAATCATAAAAACCGAGCGTTTTATTTAGCGTATATTC
The DNA here is from genome assembly GCF_036321145.2 of Pelmatolapia mariae. Lineage (NCBI taxonomy): Eukaryota > Metazoa > Chordata > Actinopteri > Cichliformes > Cichlidae > Pelmatolapia > Pelmatolapia mariae. Next base: position 24,735,680 of record NC_086245.2, on the reverse strand, counting down.
CGTTAGTCAAGGAGATTTTTTTTCTTCAAGGAAGACACTTCAGGACACGCCCTGCTGCACCTGATTGGACGAGCATTTCTCGTGAGCTGACACGTGTAGAAATGAGCATGCGAGTTTGCGGCCGAGCTGCACCAACATGGCGGCTCGTTTACATTAGAGAAAAGTTAACGGAAATGTGTTTATGAAAGCATCTGAGGCGAGAAATTCACCGTGTAGCTGTCTTCATTTATCATAAAAACAGACTAGTTTAAAATGTTTAAATGCATATTAAAGCTTTAAGATAACCAGTTTGAACTTGACTAGGATATCGTCTTGATGCATTCTCAATCATCCAGGAAAGTAAATCTCCAAAAGTTGATTCTCTTCATCTGGACGTAGCGTTTTGTAGGAGAAACGTTTCGTCACTCATCCAAGTGACTTCTTCAGTCTCAGCTGACTGCAGGTTTCCCCAACCCTTATAAACAGTACATTTGCATAATGACTGAAACCAGCCCACTGAAGGAACAATGGGCTGTGGGGTCAGTTCCTTAATCTTAATAATGCAAATTCCCATGACCATTGATCAACAATCACTGACCAAAACCCACTGATCAAAGCCCACTGATCAATGGGTTCAGTGATCAATTAAGTTTTATAGCAATGATCAATTAAGATTAAGGAACTGACCCCACAGCCCATTGTTCCTTCAGTGGGCTGGTTTCAGTCATTATGCAAATGTACTGTTTATAAGACTGGGGAAACCTGCAGTCAGCTGAGACTGAAGAAGTCACTTGGATGAGTGACGAAACGTTTCTCCTACAAAACGCTACGTCCAGATGAACAGATTCAACTTTTGGAGATTGACTAGGATATATTAATCACACTTTAAATGCGTCTTATTGAATTTATTTATTAGGCAACAGCTCAAAAGCAGGACAGTGTTTAATAAAATGTAGAAATGAGGGGTTGTATCGTTGAATATGGGCTCTTAAATATAACCTGCAGCTGACTAAGTGTAGTAAAATTAGCAGTTTAATTTACGCCTTAGGGTTAGGGGGTTAGGGGGCGGTTACTGGAAACTGGCCTTTTACCATAAATCCTGGAAACACTGCAGTGTTGTTTTATCTAAGTAAAGTTTTGTTAAAATAAGTAATCATTTTTTTTAAATTGTATTTGTTTGATATACAAAAGGTTAACCTAATTAACACCCAGTAGCCTTAGCATTAAAACCTGTTATACAGTACTGACAGTTTTCTTGCTGACACTATTATAATTTCTTTTTCAGCTTCCCACTTTCAAACATGGAGACAACGTTCTCAATGAATCTTACGCAGCCTGTTTTTACCTGGAGGTGAGAACGTCATTTTGACAAAAAGTTCACTCAGACTGAATGCAACATCACAAAATGTGCCCCAGTTAAATGTGTGTCTTTTCTGGCAGAGCCAGTTTAAATCCCAGGGAACCAAACTGATCCCAGATGGCCCAGCAGAACAAGCTCTGATGTACCAGCGTATGTTTGAGGGTCTCACATTCTACGAGAAACTCAGTAAGTGTTATCTGTAATTTCAAATCCTGATATCTGCTTTTAAAAATTATTCCTCTGAGCCTCAATTCTCTCAAGGAACTTAGGAATGCTGCAAAATGCATATCTCAAATTTTAAAGGAACCATCTTTAATCAGAGTATTGCATAAAGTCAGTTAAACTTGTGGGATATTGATCAGGTCAGTTTAGTAGCAGAGGGTTTTTTAATCAGTTTCAGCTGCTTTGCTGTTGATGAATTTAACTGTTGACTGTTTTGTTTTGTTTTTTCACTAGTTTTGCATTTCGCTGGGGTCATTATCACTACTGGTAGCATGAGGTGATAGCTGGACCCTAGAGGTAGCCCAACTCCTCCAGGATAGCACATCAATACAAGCCATTGACAGAAGGTTTGCTGTGTCTCTCAGCACAGCCTCAAGAGCATGGAGGAGATTCCAGGAGACAGGCAGTTACTGTAGGAGGCCTATACAGGGCTGTAGACGGTCCTTAACCCATCAGCAGTACCGGTATCTGTTCCTTTGTGCAAGAAGGAACAGGGTGAACACTGCCAGAGCTTGGATATGACCTCCAGCAGGACACTGGCATGAATGTTTAACTAAACAGAAACTGACTTCATGAGGGTGGCCCCTGTCCTCACTGCCTGACACCGTGGAGCCAGATTTGCTTTTGCCATAGACTAGCAGAATTGGCAGGTTCATCACCGGTGCTCTGTGCTTTTCACAGATGAGAGCAGGTTCACCCTGAGCACGTGTAACAGACGTGGAAAGGGTCTAGAGAAGCACAACTGTGCCCGGCCTCATATGATGAGAGTATGTAGGGAGTTCATGGAGGATGAAGGATTTGATACATCAGCTTGCCCTCACACTCATCTGACCTAAATCCAATTCAGCACCTCTGCACACCATTTTGAGTTGCTGCTTTGACATTTCAGTAAAATGGACTAACCTGCTACATCATTGTTTTCACTTTGGTTTTCAGGACATCTTTGAATTCAGCCCTTTGTAGCTTGGTGATTTTAATTTCTGACACATTTTCCTCCCTATCAGTGTAGATATCAAGCATGTTTTTTCCCATTGAGGTGTAAAGTGTAATTTTTGAGCAGTGTATTTAATTGACCACATGTTTTTTTTAATTTCCTGATTCATCACTAAGTCCTGATATTATTGGAATATGTTGTGCACACTTGATTTTAACAGTCTTTTGTCACACAAACAGCACTAGAAACAGTGCTGTAGCCGTGATGTGAAACAGTCTAAATGTAATTATTATGATCTCTGTCGGCTGACTGAAATATTTTTGTCCTACGGCGGCCACCATATGGATGATTATGCACTTGAATTGGGAGGGGTAGGAAAACGGTTTTCAGTTGACTGCAATTGGACATCTAGTGGTGACATTTTGCATCTGTAACGCTAATATTTTACGTATAATGTTTTGTGTTTTCTCAGATGCAGTTATCTACTATGAGTGGTTTGTCCCTGAAGGTGAGAGACATGAGTCGGCTCTGAAGAGAAACAAAGAAGCTCTGGTCACTGAACTCAAACTCTGGGAGGGTTACCTGCAGAAGGTATTTGCATAAACACACAAACTCAGACAGACTCGGCCTGCTTTGATTTGTTCCAACTGTAATTTTTTATTTTTTTTTCCAAGCTGGGCTCAGGCTCTTACCTGGCAGGACCGTCTTTCACGCTAGCAGACACGGTCGTTTTTCCAACAGTTGGCACTCTCTTCAGGTTTGGGTAAGCACGCAGAGGCTGTTTGCATTTCCATGTGGTGTCATCAGTAAAATGAAGGATGATCTGTAGACATGGGACTTGAAATCCTTCTTAATTCTGATTCGTAGGTTGTCTCCAGAGCGTTATCCTAAACTGGGAGAGTACTACAATCTGCTGAAGGAGAGACCCAGTGTCAAAGCCAGCTGGCCTCCTCATTGGTTGGAAAACCCCAAGGGCCAAGATACACTGAAAGACATCTGATATTCATACACAGATGTAAACATAATGACAGAGCAGCTTTTGTTGCCCTTATGCATTCTGTGTGTATCTAACAGTTTCTGGTTACTCATACATGTTCAGCTTTGTCTAATAGCAGAATAACTCAGTCACACTATCGTAAAGTAAAGAACTAGTTTTCTCTGCTCAAAGCTAGCTCAAATGCTTTGTGTTTCCATGACTTCGCATAGTTCAATATTGCATCCTTTCCACAACTTGGCATCTTTTTTTGTCTTGTCAATTAAAAAAAAAGTGCATTAGCTTTGTAGAGATGTTGTAGCTGTGACCCCCTTCTCTCTTCTGTACATGTTGTACGTTGTATAGCTGAAAGCGAGCCACAAACCTACAAACTCAATCTGTTATAGGCAATATAAAATAGGCAAAAAACAATTTGGGAACATTTCTTCTGTCTTAAATTCTACTTTTATTCACTGGCTTTATACATTAAATATTGAGATAACTTTCCATTCTAGTAATATTTAAATATTTTATATTGTGATAGAGGGTGACCACATTTGAATATTTGGGGGGCGGGGAGTGTCTGCTGTCAAATTTGATTGTCTTATCACCGACAACAAAATATAGAAGGTACACAAGCAGAGACAAAGTGTGATAACAAGTGTTCTTTTTTATTTTGCTTTGAACCAGTGACGGCATGCAACACAGTTCCCCTTTAGTCCACATTATTATAAACAGCTACATTTACTGTGAGGATAGGGCTGGGTCTGAATTCTGGGGTTCAGAGGTTTGGAGAAACTTTCTCTCTTTCATCACAGCTGAGCTGTCCTTTCAGGAACATCATCTGTAAACTCATCGCAGGGAACAAGCAGGACTGTCCATCTTCACCAGCAGCTCCCTCAGAGGACAAAGAACCCCTGCACTTCATGACCGTGACCTTTGCTTTGTGTAATGTTAGAAGCTCAGAGGCTCTGGACTTTTACACAATTATGTTTTATTCAGTCCTGTATCACTTTATATATTTACATTTGAAATGATCCTCTCTGGCTAGTCTTGTATGAATGACTCTCAATTACTTTATAGCTGCTAACACAACATTAACAACATTAACACAGTGTTAAATAATTCCAGATTAAAATTTCTAGTTTATCATACAAATGAAGACCTTTTATCTGCCATCAGACAGATTAATGTTGTCAGAAAATCTCATGCCCTCTTCATACAGCTGACTACATTCAGTGTTAAAACTATTTATGCTCCTGAGTGTAAAGAATTTAATTGTTTGGCACCTCTGCTGCAAAAGAACAATTCCAAATAAGAAACCAAATTTACATCATCATTCCTCAATTTTCGGGGTTTTCTCGTAAAATAACTTGAGGCAATGGTTTCTTTGATTTGGAACCTTCAAACCATAAAATTATTTCTTTTACTGATGATGATGATATTACTAGAGTGATATTGTTAAAACATGTAATCAATACATAAAATTAAGAAATTTTTCCATCTCATGTCTCAGCATGAACCTATTTTAGCTTGTTAGCTCAGAAAGTAAAAAAAAAAAGCAATCCTGGGAAGAAGGTTTTACTGAGAACTTTAAGAGGGAGCTATAGTATCTTACAAAGTAGCTTTGTGAGTCCTTACATTGTAATGAATTGTTATTAAAACTACATAATGATTTTTACAGTATGCTTAACAGTATGTTTAATACACCAAAGTCCACTAAGCCCACATCACCCCTTCTATGTTGACGTGAAGAAATATAATGCCTCTGAAGTTACTTTTTTTTTGTTAGGATTCGTTTGTTGTTAAGCGAAATGTTAAAATAAGTTCTTTAAAAATCAAAAAATGATTTAATATGAAGGTAATATAAGCAGAGAATACAAACATGTTGAGGGATTGGCTGTGTTAGTTCTGTGAGAAAGTTAGTGGTAAAGAAAACAGTTTTCACTAACATTAAAAAACTAATGTGCGCACTTATGTCTGCATTTTTATTTTGTTAAATACAAACAAAATTATAGCAGAAGTGCTGCCACGTGTGTGGCCAGAAAGAGAGTACCAGTTTGTTTATTTGGTTCAATGAAAGGCTTCAGTTAGTTAAGAGTGAGAAACGTTTGCAGTTTTGTCTTGTTACACAATATTTTAAAAAAATATTTTGAAATTTTGAAAAGCAAACACTACACTACACTACATTTTTGTAAATATATGTCATTGTTTTCTTGTTTGTTTGTTTGTTTGGGGGTTATTACTTGAACACTAAAGTGGCCCTCAAATAAGGTGACAGCTCCAGCAGTGGCCCACAGCTCATTTAAGTTTGAGATCCCTGCCTTAGAGAATAAGAAAATCTCGTATTATGGCAGCCACGCAGGTTCATCCGGGTCTCCTAAGGATGACCTTGGATAAGTGACCACTGCAGTGCACCCTGTGAATAGTCAAATGGATTCGTGACAATTACAGTTACCTTTTCCAACCAGTAGGTGGCAATACGCGCTTTTTTAAAAGCTGGACAGCGACACAGTTGTTAAGAGAAGTTCAAATGTGCTGTTGTGTTTTGCGTGATACCGTGAACCTCAAGTTAAAACCATGGCCAAGGACATGACTCTGCTGTGGGGGAGCGGCTCTCCTCCCTGTTGGAGGGTGATGATCGCTCTGGAGGAGAAGAACCTGCAGGGATACAACCAAAAACTGTTCTCCTTAGAAAAACTGGAGCACAAGTCCAAAGAAGTGTTAGATATAAATCCCAGGGGACAGGTAGGGTGACCTATTTTGCAAACAAGCCCTTGTTACTAAAACAACACTGACGAATATCCTTGACTCTGATCCTTTTGCATAATAGATTGCATAATAACCTTGACGACATCACGGTCATTAATTAACACTGAAATATGGACTGTTGCTCTGGCAGAAAATATTCCGCCATTCAAGTAGACTTTTTTTTTTTTTTTTTTTTTTTAAGTAAGACGCTCCAAGAGGCGCCTTGCAGCGCCTGATTGGACGAGCACTTATCGTGAGCTGACACGTAGTGCATATGGGTGTAGAGATAGCTGAGCTCTTGCGTTTGTAGCGGGTTTCAGAGTTTTTTTTCTTTCTTTTTTCTCACACCTGGTTATATAATAATGAATAAGAGCTTGGAGTTGAAGCACCCTAACCACAAGTACCATGATGATTTCCAGTACTGCCAAATAAGCAGTTTGAACTTGACGAGCAGGTTTAATCAAATGGTTAGAATGGCCCATTTAAAAAAAAATGTGTTACTGGGTTTAGTTTGTTTAGGGAACAGTGCAACAGCAGGGCAGTGTTAAATAAAACACAGAAACGTGATGTTTGCTGTCTGAATATGTGATACGTCGTGTGTAATCTCACTTGTTCTTGTAATTATTATTAAAGATTCCTGTTTGATCCAGCACAGCAGCTTAACTACTGACTCTAGCTCACTTTATAACTTGTCATTTTTATGATTATTGTTATTTATTTGTTTATTTATTTTTCAGCTTCCCACTTTCAAACATGGAGACAACATTCTCAATGAATCTTATGCAGCCTGCTTTTACCTGGAGGTGGGAATGGCATTGTAACAAAAAGTTCACTCACAACATGTGCCACGGTTAAATGTGTGTCTTTTCCTAATAACTGGCAGAGCCAGTTTAAATCCCAGGGAACCAAACTGATCCCAGATGGCCCAGCAGAACAAGCTCTGATGTACCAGCGCATGTTTGAGGGTCTCACATTCTACAAGAAACTCAGTAAGTATTATTATTCCTCTGAGCCTCATCTCTCAGGGAATTTCAAGGAAAGAAATTAAGTTATTACACAGAAAACTTTTGAATTAATTCATGAAAACGTCCAAAATAATCCCTCTTTGGATAACTTATGTTTTAAAATGGAAAAATTCTCACATCATGTGAACCTGCTCACTAATGAATGTGCAATCTTTTAATGTTTTGTTTTGTAGACGTGGTTATCTACTACTCCTTCAACTGGTTTGTCCCTGAAGGTGAGAGACATGAGTCGGCTCTGAAGAGAAACAAAGAAGCTCTGATCAGTGAACTCAAACTTTGGGAGGGTTACCTGCAGAAGGTATGTGCATGAACGGCCTGCACAGAAACTCAGACAGACTCGGCCTGCTTTGATTTGTTCCAACTGTATTTTTTTTTTTTTCAAGCTGGGCTCAGGCTCTTACCTGGCAGGACCGTCTTTCACGCTAGCAGACGTGGTTGTTTTTCCAACAGTTGGCACTCTCTTCAGGTTTGGGTAAACACGCAGAAGCTGTTTGCATTTCCATGTGGTCTCATCAGTAAAAGGAAGGATGATCTGTAGATATGGGACTTGAAATCCTTCTTAATTCTGATTCGTAGGTTGTCTCCAGAGCGTTATCCTAAACTGGGAGAGTACTACAATCTGCTGAAGGAGAGACCCAGTGTCAAAGCCAGCTGGCCTCCTCATTGGCTGGGGAGCCCCAAGGGGCTAGACACACTGAAAGACATCTGATATTCATACACAGATGATGCTGCATAATGACAGAGCAGCTTTTGTTTTTTTGCTTCCAGCTTTTGGTAACTCATACGTATTCCGGTTTGTCTGACAGCAGTTTAACTTCACCGTAGAAGTCATGACTTTGCATCTTTTTCTGTCCTGTCAATAAAAAAAAACCTCCCAAGAAACAAAAACAGTCACTAGTTTTGTGGAGATATTTCTTTTTTTATTAGGATTTTCACATTTAAAGTTATGTAACTCTTGTGCTTCCATACAAGTTACCATGTGTTCAAGTGGTACTGCATTAAAAACGGGCATGTCATGGAAATCACTTATTTATTACCTTAAATAATTTAAATAATTTTTTTATTAACAGCTGCAGATTCACTGTAAATATATGAACTTCTATAAATAATTGTAGTGCATATTTGAAGCCGTTTTGGTGCGTCTGCTTCTCTTTTCACATCTGGGGCATCACAGATATAGGACACTGCTGACTGATCCATTCTCAGGCATTGCACTCTTACTGTCAGTACTCTTTGTGTAGTGCAAATCTTTCTTTATTTTATTAAAACGAACAAAAGTCTAAAGATGCTTATGGCGCACAATGTTGAGCCACAAAGCCTGACATCTTCTGTCAGTTTCTTTCTATTAGCTCCCTGCATTCACCCACGTGCAGCATGTTTACACCTCGAGGTTAACAGCAAGAATTAAAACATTGAAAATGTTGAATATTTCTCATCCCCTGACAGTTCTGAGAAACAAGCATTAATGTACCAGTGGATGATGGAAGGTCTCACCCTTATTGGGAAACGCTGTATGTTAGACAAGCAGAAGCAATGAAGACAGCCACACATTATAGTAAGATTCATGCTGGGAGTTCCTCACACTTAATGTAATATCACAGCAGCTTTTGTTACCCTAATAAACAATCTGTGACCTAACCATGTTCAGATTACTTCAATAGTAACCCACATAGTTTCATCCTCCCAGTCACACCACAGTAAAGGAATTCTACTACGTGACTAGAACTGGTTTTTCCTGTTCGACAGTTGATCAGATCCTTTGTGCTATCATTGCTTTAACCTGATAGTTCAGTAGTGCAACATTTGCATGATTTTGCATTTTAACAACAGTTGAATTCCATTAGTCGTATAGTAGATATCCAGGCTCATCCCCTCAGTCGCACAACAGTACAGGAATGCCATGTGTTGTCATGACTTTGCATAAATCACATAGTTCAGTGTTACGCAATCTTGCATTTTGATCCAATAAAAAAGAAATAAATAAATGTGACGTGCTAAAGAGGACTTGTGCAAAAGTTCTTATTATGGGGAAAATTTTAATTATTGTGTCAAACCCATTAAAACATGAAAATAATACTTTGCAGGAGTGTGTTGGAGGAAAACCGTGTGCTTTTGTTGTGGTAGATTATCATCTGAAAGACCTAGAATAGTGGACAGCGACTGCATTTTTTTTTCCACTGCCACACTGATTCTGGAACTGCTCAGGTGGACATTTACTCGGAGTTCTCTGAGGAAACTGGGGTTGCTTTTACATGACATGCTAAGTCATCGTGAGCTTTCAACAGATTTTAAGAGATGATCTCGTGAGTTGTGAATGTTATCTGCCCCCCCCCCGTATAACCTTTATCAGTTGTAATCATCCCAGTGATATCACCAGTGGCAACGTGGAAACAGCAGGTTACAGCAGGTTGTTAAAATGTAAACCATGATCAAGGACTATTTTGACAGGTATCAGGAACTGCAAATAAAACAGCTCGAGGTCTCTATAAACCTGAAATTAGCAACCAATGTGCACAGTAAAACACTCACTAAACTTTTGTGTTATATTTTATAAGTTTTGTCACTTTAAAAAATACAGTGTATACAGTCATGTAAAAAAAAAGTCTTCTATGCAGTCCTATGAAAAACTAAGTACAAACTTTCTGCTTCCATAGAAACTGAGAGGATAAGTTGCAGCCAAGTGTTGGTAATTAAATGTTTAATTAATTGATTGTTGTTGATTGATTGATTTTGTACCCACAGGACCTCAGTTAGCATATTAAATGTTGAGTCAACCATGAACTTCTCTGGATCCCAAAGTCCTCTAGGATCCATCTGTCCAACAGCTAAAGCTTGGCTGAACCTGGTTCAAGCAACAAGATGACAAGACAGCAAATCTATAACAGAAAAAGAAGAAACTCAATGTGTTGCAGAGTCCCAGTCAAAGACCTGGATTGAACCTTGAAATGCTGTCGTAGGCCTTTTGAAACAAAGCTGTCCATGAATGAATGCTTGCAAACCACAATGAACTGAAGCAACATTGTAAAGAAGAGGGAGCCACAATGTCTCCACGGCGAGGTGAGCGACTGATGACATCATGCAGATTACTTCAAGTGACGTAATCAGAGATGAAACATGGACAGTACTTAGTTTTTAGGAAGGACTGTCTGTAAAAACTTTTTTTTTTCCCAACTGTAGATCTGACTTAAGGGAGAAGCTAGATAGTAGTTGCAAATGCAGCTTATATTTATACTATTATTTTCTAGAAACGGATTCTTTTTGTGCAGGATTTGACACACATTTCCTTATCCAATGTCCTGAGATCAAGAAAAGTCACGCCCCCACAGCTACGTGTATCCATGCAACTGGAGTCACAATCCACACAGATGTAGTTAATAGTTAAACAGCGGTGCTGTTACAAAGGGGGCTGCTCGTGTTTGATCCGTCTTGTTTTAGGCACTGATCTTTATACGTGACAATAAAATGGGAGGGGCTGTAGCTTGCTATAAATCCATCTGTAAGTGCTCCTCTAGCTTCTGTCTTCATTTCATCATCCCTCCAGAACTTCACTCTCAGTTGTAAGAATTCACTCTGAAACCATGGCTAAGGCAATGACTCTGTTGTGGGGGGCCGGATCGCCTCCCTGCTGGAGGGTGATGATCGCTCTGGAGGAGAAGAACCTGCAGGGCTACAACCAAAAACTGCTGTCCTTCGATAAAATGGAGCACAAGTCCAAAGAAGTGTTAGATATAAATCCCAGGGGACAGGTAGGGCCTTAAGAAAATTACACCTTAGCTAATGTACCATACAATATTATCATTAAGTCTAATGTTTAAAATCACTTTGCATAATAACCTCAACAACCTCATCCTCATCAACATGATATATGTATTGTTGCTCTACTAGGTAGTTAAAGCTAGTTACGCAACATTATTCAGCCTGCCCCTCTTAGTTTTTTTAAGTTTTAGAAAGGCAGCTGTGAAAGTTGACCTTTGGCCAATGGTGGGCTGTGTCCCAAGAGCAGCTGTTTCAGTTCAGAGCCCTTCTGTCAACACTGATTGTTGGTATATTACAAAATCTTATCCAATATAGATCTTAACATACTGGCCTGTTCACCTGAGATCTCCTTGGGCGTAACGGATTAAAAGTTGCTCAGCACAGGCGGGTTAGCACCAAGAACCTGGAGTGTAGTTAAAGCTGTCGAAGTCACGAGGATTTTCGTTTTTTACAACAGGGTTCAAATACTTTGTGAAGCTAAAGGTTAGCAAGACGTTATTAGCATGACAGTACTGTATATTGACCTGTTCTGCAGATGTGAGGGGTGACACGCCTGCTACAGCTTTAGCAGCTAACTTAGGCAAAAACAAACTACAATAGGTTATATGTTGCACTTTGTGATGCACTACAACGTGTAATCATGGCAATCTGCTACTGGCGGCTCTCAGTGCAATTAGCATAGCAAACTTCGGGTATCCAAGTGATTCAAATGGCAGCTTTGATAGTTTGTCTTGCTCATGTTATAATTTTTTTTCCACAGCTTCCAACATTCAAACATGGAAACACTATTGTGAACGACTCCTATGCAGTCTGTTTTTACCTGGAGGTGAGGATCCTAATTCATTAAGAATTATTACTGACGCTACAACTAAATTCAACATCACAAACAGTAACAAGCTCATATGTGTGTGTGTTTTTTTCTTTCCTTAATGGCAGAGCCAGTTTAAGTCCCAAGGAAACAAACTGATCCCGGACAGCCAAGAAGAACAAGCTCTGATGTACCAACGCATGTTTGAGGGTCTCACATTCTACGACAAACTCAGTAAGACGAAAACTTTTTTTTTGTGCTAATTTTTAAGCAATAACAATACATTGCATTACACAGATACATTAAAACAACTGCCAACATCAAATACATTAGCTGTGTGCCATGCTAACACTAAATATGTGAGGAGTGCATGGCATCTTGATTGTTGCTCTTTCAGCAAACAACAGAACAGTTGGTGTTACATGCATGTAGCCGACTACCTGACACAGTTTTACAGTTGACTTAGCAGTAGCAGCCTGAGGAGATATGGTCGAGGAAGCAGTCTCTTCCCTTCAGAGCCTGCCAAACTTACTAGACTGGCGTTCCATCACGTTAGATGATGATGGAGATAAGTAACTGAAAAAAGTCCACACCCAAAACAAAACATTTTAGACAGTTTATGAGCAGTAGATTTTGTATGTATTTGAAAGTCATTTATATGGAGAAAAAATGACCTCAGAGCTCTTACAGGTTTATGAATGTGTTTTATGAATGCAGCTCAGACAGATACAAGGGTCGCAGTCCACTTAAAAATCTTAAACATTAGTAATAAAATCTTAACGTCAATTCCAAAATGGACAGGAAACCAATGAAGGGACGTGTTCATGATTTCCAATACCAGTGAAAAGATGAACTGCTGTATTCTTGACTTACAGCAGGTGGCGCAGAGATGATTATTCTCTACCAAAGTAGAAGTAATAAAGTCGTCCAGGCGGGAAGTGATAAAAGGGTTTTTCCAGGCCCTTTTGATGGAGTCCGGACTTTACCTTGGCAATGACTCTGAGTTGATAAAAGAAATGGTACAATAGTAAATGGAGTGTTGCTTATATAACACTAACAAAGCACGGAGAGTGCTTTTTACTACAAGCCTCATTCATCACCCAGTCACACAGAAGCACTTTTTTCCTGTACCTAAATGCTTTTGTGCGCACATACAGATGCATCAGGTGGTCATCATCAGGATGTTGCTCGAGAAAACTCCTGGAGTCTGGAGTAGTCAGGGAATAAAATTCAGTGACCTTCCAATTGGTAGATGACTTGCTCTATCTCCTCAGCTACAGCTGCCCAATAAAATCAACATCAATATTGTAAAGAACAGTGAACTCAAAATCACAGTGTGGGCTCTTGGAGAGTGGGTAGTCTTTTACTATAGGTAACTAAGCTGCAGGCCTGATGTATCCTGTTTCATGTAGGCGTTTCTCGTTGTGTCTTCAGGGTCTCAGTTTTATCCCAGCATGATAAAACTGAAGATATTGCGGTATCGATCACATGTTCAGCTGAAGAAAAAAGTGCCTTTTGAGCTTTCTGCACTTCTTATATACAGAGACAGTGACCATATATTCCTTTTTGTCAGTATAGACTCAGTGGAAGCTGTTCTTTTGTCTGTGTTTCCTATAAGAACAGAAAAGGGCAATGATAAAAATAGTGCTGCGATGCCTTTACAGTAAAAAAATTTTTTAGCATCATATGATTGAGTTTCCACAGAATCTGCTGAATGTTTTAATGTTTTGCTTATTTTCAGATGCGGTTATCTACTATGACTGGTTTGTCCCTGAAGGTGAGAGACATGAATCAGCTCTGAATAGAAACAAAGAGGCTCTGACCACTGAACTCAAACTCTGGGAGGGTTACCTGCAGAAGGTATGTGAAGGCATACACACACACAAACACACGCACACACAGAAACACAAGCTGACATCGCCTGCTTTGGTTTATTCAAACTGCGCTGTAATTTGCATTTCTTTTATCCAAGCTGGGCTCAGGCTCTCATGTGGCAGGACCGTCCTTCACACTGGCAGATGTGGTCATTTTTCCTACAGTTGCTTATCTTTTCAGATTTGGGTAAGAGTGGCAGAGAAGGAAATAGAAATGACAGCTGCTTCTCCTTCATGTTTCATCAGTATAATAAGTGATGATCTGTAGTCACTGAACTTTATTTTCTATATTCTACCTTCTGCTCTGATCTGTAGGCTGTCTGCAAAGCGTTATCCTAAACTTGGAGAGTATTACAATCTGCTGAAGGATAGACCCAGTGTCAAAGCCAGCTGGCCTCCTCATTGGCTGGAGAACCCTGAGGGACAAGACACACTGAAAGACATTTGACATTCATGCAGACGTGAATGAATGTCACATAATAATATTGCAGCTTTTGTTTGTGTGTATATCAAACAACAGTTTCTGTTGACTGATACAAGTTCAGGTTCCATTAACAGCAGTTTTTTGTTGTTTGTTTTTAATATGAGATGTCATGTAGCATCAACCAACAGTCAAAAAAGGAAATCTACACATTTTTTTTAACCTTTAATAAATTTATATCAGTGAACTAGAGTCAGAACATTTTTTGCTAAAGAAGAAAAGGACTAAGAACTAGTTTTCTGTACACAAAGGGAACTCCAACGCCTCGTGCTTCAATTTGATATCATTTGCATGATTTTACATTGCTATGTTAAATTCACAGTCTCATTTATACCCACTGAGTGTACTGTATTTTGGCCATTGTCACTTCAGTTAAAAATAAACTTGTGTCAATCAGCATTGTTGACGTATTTTATTATGCTTGTGAACATGAACTCAGATCCTGCACCACTAAAACTCCTGTACAAACAGACCTCCCGGTCATTGGCTTGGCCCTTTTACGTGAGGGTTTTTTTTGCAAAGCATGATCAGAAGCTGAGTGAGGTAATTTCAGGATGAACCCAGCCTTTTTAATTTTATAAAGTTGGTCAACTTCTTACCAGGGAACTTGTATGAGAGGGACACAGTTAATGTCAGTTCACACAGGTTTTATTTCTCTTTTGCTTTGCAGCATTTTGTTTGCTTTTTTGTCGCACACCAACGTCGTTTCACTCATTCTGTCATCAGCAGTTTTCTTTTTCGCCTGGTGTCACGCGGGGCGTCTGTATACGATAGCCTTCCAGTCATAACCAAGGCATTTTCCAATTCTCCACACATTCATGCAGCATGTTTTAATACTATACTGTACAATACTACACTAGTGCTTTTCCTATCACACCCAGCAGCAGCTGTGTTGCTTATAACCTGTATTGTTTATTTAATCTCTTCATATTTTTTGATTTTCTTTGTACAAAAAAAAAATCTCCCTTCTTTTGTGACTGTTTGTGACTGGTTATATGCTGCCAGCTCCGCCCCTTTCATGTGAACGTGCTGGAAAAAGCCTGGGCTGGATTACCAAGCTGGTAAACAGTGCGTGTGACCGCTTTTCCTGAATGCAGTTGTTATTGTTAAATGAAGCCAGATAAGGCCCAAGATATCACTACTATGCTAAATATGTTTCATAGTACGTGCCTCTGCTGTACCTGTTGAATTGAGTTGAGTCAGGTACTCGGTTCTTGGAGCTTCACCTGGTTTTGTACTTGCTTGGAAAGGTTAAAGTAACTATCATGGAGCTGCACAAACCTGCCCGACAGCCTCTGCCGAGTAGGAGAGCGCATGTGTGTTCACTGCGGTTGCTAACAATAACAATAAATGCCATATCCGAGCATGAAGACTCACAGGAATTTGAAATGTTCAGATGTATAGTAGATCAGAAAATACTTCCACCTAGTGACTTTGCCCTCTGTTTATCCTCTCAGTCGACCTTTATTCATATAAGGTGGTGCACTAAGGAGTTCCTCTATTTTCAATGGGTGCCCTGTGTGACAAAGAAAACAAAAGAACGGAAATAAAATTCCACTAATGGATAAGTAATGTGTGTGGCATGCAACCAGGTTACCAGGTTATCAGTGAACCTGATAAAAACATCAGAAACAAACTGTTGCTGTAGTCAGCAGAAAATGCTTACATCATGCCAACTAAGCAAAATGAGAACACTGAAAGTAATGCACAAACACAATATATGTGTGGAGTATGGCAAAGGCAAGAAGAAAAACGTGCTTCTTATTCTGACATGTATGGGGAAATCTTGCAGAAGTTTATCCCACAGCGAGCTCTTCTTTGAAAAACAGCCCAAGATAGCAGAGACAGCGATCGCAGCCAACATGCAGTTCTCTTCACCGCTGTTCATGCAGAAGTCCATGCTGCCAAGTGCACACTAACATGAGAAAGAAGCACAAAAGAAGAAAATAAAAACAGAAGCAGGGATTTGGTGAAGCTAGAAATGTGGATGTCAAATGAAAGAATGCATTAAAATCAGGGGTATCAGACAGAGAGACGTGAAAACTGTGCCAGTGTTGCGTAAGTGTCTGCGTGTGAAGTTGTAAATACATGACTGCTGAGTCACTGTGAGTTTCAAAATATCAGCAACAACACTGCAGGAATCTATAAAGCACGAGCAAGGATGATAACAGTTTTTAACATACGTATAACAGATGGATGTCAACTACAGCTGTGATTGTTGACATGCAACCGTAATAATAAAGCCCACAGGGATAAAGTGGGGTTCTGATAAACCACACAGAAACTTTCACTTTCACTTTAGTCTCTACACCTGATTTTAACGTTATGAACATTATTATTCACTGAAATTCAGAATATTGGTGCGGTTTTGCAATAGCTGTGAATACAACCATCTTTATCAAACAAAATGTTTCAAACTGTGCTGCTGCAAAAATGTTCCGACAGCATCATGTCAGGTAAAATGCAGGTGCGTGATCTCGCTCAAAAAATAATTCACACCACGCTGTGAGAAATCTCTTGTCAGAGCATCAAAATGGGACGGGACTTAAAGCCACCAATCCGGATGTTGAGGGCTGGAGTTTTGCTATATAACGAGGCTCTTTACCTGCTCTAGCTTCAGTCTTCTCATCTTTAACCTCCCTTTAACTTCAGCTCTCAGGTTAACCTCTGAAACCATGGCCAAGGACATGACTCTGTGGTGGGGCTCCGGCTCTCCCCCCTGCTGGAGGGTGCTGATCGCTCTGGAGGAGAAGAACCTGCAGGGATACAACCAAAAACTACTCTCCTTCGAGAAAGGAGAGCACAAGTCGAAGGAAGTCACCGACGTAAACCCCAGGGGACAGGTAGGCTCGTATCACATTCATACCTTTAAACTGCCCCCCCCACCCCCTGAAGTATTTTATATTCACTGTGCAATTACAAATAATAATGCTTAATTTTGAAGTATATATTAATAACATTCATTCTACTTTATCTTAAAGCTTCCTGCCTTCAAATGTGGGGACATAGTCATCAATGAGTCCTACGGTGCATGCTTCTTCCTGGAGGTGAGAACCAACTGGTGATTGCATGCTCTGCAATGCATTGTATAAGCAGACACCCTACACCGCAGGGTGCACTGCGCCTCAAAACAGTTGCTCGTTTCATGTGTCTTTGTGTGCTTTCATGTGTTGTTTTCAGTCCAAGTTGAAGTCCCAGGGAACTAAGCTGATTCCTGACTGCGCCGGCTCCGAAAACAATTGTGCTTTGATAGCTTTAATAATGCAGCGTGTGTTTGAGGGCAACACACTTCACCAGAAAATGGGTATGTTAACTCTGTCATGGCCCACTGAGTTTTCTTCTGAACGTACCTGTTGAGCTCGATATCCCTGTATGCTGATGTGGGCACTGAAACCAGGGGATTTACAGAGTTTATAAAGAAAATCTTATAAAGTTCTTTCTGTATAACTTAGCTGTTGTTGTTGCCATTCAGAGATTTGCCTTTTGGGATTTTAAACAATGCTTGGCAACATCATGCACAAACCTGTAACCTTTAACCCGCTGAGACTTCATGTCTTCAGCAAACCTCCTCAGAGGCTTTGACATCAACTTTCCCCGACGTGGTCCGAGGTGTTCAAAACACATGCAACACACAAAAGAGCTGTGCCTTCACTTAAGAGTGTTACATAATGCATTATTTCTCTGGGGAGTAACCCTCACAACATGCTGGGATGTTAATCTCTGCTCAAATTAGCCTTGCAAGTAAATTCCTGAGACAGTGTAGAAATGACACCAGAAAATCCCATGTAACGAAAATGAACATTTGCTTAACATGAACACTCATTTTTAAATAAGCTGCTATAGATGTTATTTGGGTACCTTTTTATAGTCTTCAGCCTGATGTTAGACAGTAATTGTCTGTTCTGATATTTTGCAGCGGAGGTTATTATGTACAACTGGAGGGTCCCGGAGAATGAGAGGCACGAATCTGCCTTTAAGAGACTCAAGGAGACGCTGACTGCTGAGGTGCAGATGTGGGAGGGATACCTGAAGAAGGTATGTGAATGACGCGCATGCACTCACAAGCACCCAGAGCACGACAGCTACGAAGCTGCAGAAACAGACAATAAACCTAGCAGGAAGTTATAAGCTGTTGGATGTAATGGGTGCTACCGTGTAAAAGCACTTTGTCTTTTCTTTTCTTTTTATTCCCTCGGTATTTTGACTCACTATAATGATTTAAAGGGAAAAGAAATGTCCAAAACATCTATTGACAGAGATATCAATTGATGTTGAACATTTGATGTTTACGTTCCTGAAAACACCAACTCACAGTACAAGACTGTGCAGGAAGTCAGTGTAATGTTTATTTAACTAAGCAAGTCACCGGCAAAACCTTCCTATTTACAATAGTGGCCAGACTGCCTCAAGAGGAAATAGAGGTAAGTCAAAAAAAACAAGTACCAAATGTTGACAGTTGGCTGATGCACAGTACTTGGATGATGACGAGCTGATTGTCTGAAGTCTTTTGTTGAGATATGCTCAGCAGCTGCTGTTAAGGAGACAATATATGTAGAAGAATTAGTAAGCCAAGTTTCACCAACTATTTTTTTTTTTTTAAATTTAGCTTCCATCCAAAATCTTTTTTTCTTTGTCTTCTTTTTTTTAGACACCAGGCGGTTTCCTGGCAGGAGAGAACTTCTCCATGGCTGATGTGATTGTTTTTCCAAGTGTTGCTCTTCTCTTCCACATGGGGTAAGTAAGCTAAATTTGCAAAACTGACTTGTAGCTGCCTGGATTGAATAACAAACAGCAACAAACTCACACCAACTTTCGTCTTTCTTGCAGGCTAAGTGAGGATAAATACCCCAAACTGGCAGAATACTACAAAAAGCTGCAGGGCAGACCAAGCATCAAAGCCACCTGGCCTCCTACTTGGAAGGAGACTCCAGGACAGGAACTTTTCAAAGATATCTGAGACTGAGAAACTCATCAGCTGACGAGCACATTTTTCCTGTTGCGTTTTTAATTTGTTACCAGTCCCTGTGCTGCTCTGCAGTGGATATTTGAACATTTGTTACATTTGTTACTGAACATGTCATCTTATTTCTGTTGTGCTGTGAGTAAAAGCAATAAAAACTAAGTTTTATTTTTGTTTGCTTCATTATTTTCAAGCTAAATTTCCACCAATAAAATTTGACCTTTGGCGTCAAACCTGACCCGTCAATGTAAATTTAAAGTTTTGATGCTATTTTTAATGAGAGTACCACTCACATTAGTGCCGTGCAGTCTTGACAGGAGAGATCACTAAGCTGAAACTTTAAATGAAACTTTTTGCTTTGTTTTCTCTGAAAACATCGCACAATCATGCTTACGAAAAGATTTCTATAATTATGCTGCCGTGTCACAATCAGAGCAGTGGCAAAGCCATCAGATTTTTCGTTGGGGTGGCCAGGCCTTTGCTTACATTGCAGTGGTGCAGAAACTGCTTTTGCATTCATTTTGCAGTAGAATTAATAGTAATTTTTTTTCTCACCCACTCTTTTGATATGAATGCATATTAATGCCTACATTATAGGCATTCATGTGCAATAACACTATTATACCTTCAGCTGATCTAAAAAATCAATAAAACCCTCTAATGATTGTTGAAGTTATTGTTACTAAAGCTACGATAATTTCAGTGGTGTTGTGCTGCTAAAATATAAACAGGCTTGCTTCAGCAGAAAAGCTTGAATAGCCTAACTTTATAGTAAAATTCCTTTTTATAGCAAAAAAAAAACAAATAAAGCGCAATGAAAGGTCATCATATCAAAAGAGTCCTTTATCTATTGGGTGTGGTGCAACCACTTTTCTCTGCACAAAGGTAACTCAAATGGCCCGTGACAGCATGAGGTTGCATACATGAGGCACTTTGCATTAATCCTTTTTATGTCATTTGTGAATTTCCACTGCTATGTTAAATGCACATTCTCCTTATTAAGGCTCAGTAAGTGTGCTTTAATTTGACCACTTTGACCACTTCAAGTTAAAATAAGTTTGTATGAATCAGCTTTGTAAACAATTACTGATCCTACATAATTAATCAGTCCTAAAAAAAACATCTTGTGCAAACTGACTCCCACTGGCTTGGCCATTTTATCTGGTCTGCTTGCTGAATCTTCTGGAACTTTTTTCTAAGCTCATGTTGGCACTTTGGGACTTGTTTGTTGTCCTTTTGCGCCATCAGCTCAGTTTGAAAATGCATTTGCAATATTATTTGGATGAGGTGTCCAAATCTGTCCACCAAGTTTGCTGTGATCACAGTTTAAAACCTCATAGGCCCATTTGCTTGTCTTTCGGTGGGGTGTGGTTTTTTGGCTCAGCTGTTTGAAGAGGGAGAGAGCAGGTGATTCAGGCTGCAAGGCTATGGGACAGAGGCTGTGTGAGACACCTGTTAGATATTGTCTAACCTGCCTCCCCTATTTATTCAGTAGCACACCAGGACCAGACGGAAGCGGGCTTACAATGAGCTGGCAGCAGTTGAAAACAGGCTGAATGGAGTATGGAGGTGACCAACAGGAACAAGGAGAGTACAAAGACCAAAAAGCACAATTGTTTCTGAGTGTGTGTGTTGGGAACCCACAACAATTCTGACTTGTTTGAAACACTGGTGCATTGGTCCGTCTGAATATATGCTTGCTCAAAAAAGGAGTGTGTCATGCTACGTCTGCAAAATGAAAATACTTAATTAATGTAAACACAGGAAAGCACATTTTCAAATTAAATTCTCTGCATGTGCCTTTTCTTTCCTTTTAGGTGTAGAGAAATCCTGATGCAGCCTATTACTGTTGAAACTTACACGTAATAATAATGCAGGGCTGCAGCTGTGTGTGTGTGTTACTTGGACAAAGGGACTTCAGTATAAACCATGTGTTTTGCCTTTCCTCTAGCAATCATTCACTCAGGAAACAGTCCACTGAAACCGACCCAGAAGAGCAGAGATAGTGATCGCAGCAAATGCTATGCTGACATTGGCAATTGTTCAAGTGCACTTTGACAAGAATTCAAAGGCTTAAAGAATGAAGCACAAAGCAACTAGTTTTATATTGTGTATATTTTAGTGCTACATGAAATTTGTATTTCAAGTACAAAGATACATAAAATAGTTGATATTAGACACATTCAGAACTAATGTGATTGACGGACGTGAGAGACGTGCCAGAATCGTGTGTGCATTGTGTGCATGTGTGTACAGGGGGTGAAAACAAAGAGCTGAGTCACTGTGAGTTTCAACAAATCAACAGCATTACTTGTAAGAACATATGAATGCATGAAGAAGGATCTTTATGGGTTTAACATATGCACATTAGATGGATACCAAGGTTGTGACTGTTGACATGCAACTGTATTAATAAAGCCCACACAAGTAACGTGCAGGATTGATGAGATCCAAACAAACTGCACGGGAGCACAGCAGCAAAGTGCTCAGTGTCACTTTACTCTGTGCACTTGATTTGATCTGAAGATGAATTGTTTTGTTTGCATTTCCAAAAGTTTTTCAACATAAAAATGACAGTTTTGCACACCTGTGAATACGAGCAGCTTTAGAAATAAATCATAGTCAATAAATTTAACTGTGCTGCTGCAGAAATCTCTGACTTTCATTATCATGTCATATAAACTGTGGGGTTGTGATGTAAGAGGGTAAGAGATCTCTTGTCAGAAGACCAAAATGGGACGGGACTTAAATCCACCAATCCGGATGTGGAGGGCTGGAGTTTTGCTATAAAACGAGACTGTTTCAGTTGTTGTGGCTTCAGTCTTCTTATCTCTAACCCTCAGTAATTTCAGCTGCCATACTAAGCTGTTCACTCTGAAATCATGGCCAAGGACATGACTCTCTGGTGGGGCTCCGGCTCTCCCCCCTGCTGGCGGGTAATGATCGCTCTGGAGGAGAAGAAACTGCAGGGATACAACCAAAAACTGCTCTCCTTCGAGAAAGGAGAGCACAAGTCAAAGGAAGTCATGGATGTAAACCCCAGGGGACAGGTAGGCTTGCATCACGTTTCATCCTGGACTTTGAATGCTTGAACTTGAACTTATTCATATTTTTTTCCACTTTGTCTTAAAGCTTCCTGCCTTCAAATGTGGGGACAAAATCATCAACGAGTCCTACGGTGCATGCTTCTTCCTGGAGGTGAGAACTCAAGCAAGGTCCTGCCTTGTTGTCAAGGAGACAAGTTGTTGGAGGTCAAGCTGAGGGATTACTAGGTTTACCATGATTGTTTGGACATGCACCCTACACTGCAGAGTAAGCTTTTTGCTGCTCTTTATAACACTTACTGTTTTCCTGTCTCGGCCAACAGTGTGAGTACATGTCCCAGGGAACCAAACTGATCCCTGTGACCTCCAGCGAGAAAGCCCTGGTGCTCCAGCGTACCTTTGAGGGTAATACACTTCACCAGAAAATGGGTATGTTAGCTTAAATCTCCTCTCTGGTTTTGAACCACAAAGACATAACTATTGAGTTCCTGCATTTTCACGTCCGATCCCCCAAATTACACCGATGCCATATGGATTTAGTGAGATACGTCCAGTTTCTACATGACTTAGCTGTTGTTGTTGCCATTAAAAGATCTGCCTTTTGGGATTTTGAATCATGACTGTCAACATCACGCACGGACCTGTCACCTTTAAACCACTGATACTTCATGCATTCAGCAAACCTCCTCAGAGTTGGTTCCCCTGCTCTTCCCGAGGTCAGCGTTGTTCAAAAAACATTCCACACAATAATAAGTTGTGTGTTCACATAATTAGGCTCTGGCATAATGCATTATTTCCTTGGTGAGTAACCCTCACAACAGGATGTTAATCTCCGTTTTTCAAAGCAAGCATTTACAGCCTACAGCCTGATGTTACACAGCAATGCACAGACATACCAAAAATATAAAATATGGAAGTGGATGCTGTGCAGTGTGTGGAAACTTTCTTTTTTCTCAAAGCTTTAAAACCTCACACAGTGACCATGCTCATGAAATGTCTGTTCTGATATTTTGCAGTGGATGTTTTTATGTACAACCGGAGGGTCCCAGAGAATGAGAGGCACGAATCTGCCTTTAAGAGACTCAAGGAGACGCTGACTGGCGAGGTGCAGATGTGGGAGGGATACCTGCAGAAGGTATGTGAATGACCCACATGCACTTACACTCTACAGCCAAACAAGCATCCAGTGCACAAAACTTATACCTACATAGCTTTGTTGCTCTGGCTTTGTGCTTCGACTGCTTTGTAGTGGGAGAAGTAGTCAGGGAATCTTTTTCTGAGGAAAGTTTATGTTTTGACACAAACATAATCTTTGCATGATTGAGGTAAAATCACGTACTTTACACCCAAACGGCCTATTGCACTGTGTTACAGAGATGCAACTCTTTTGATTTAAAAATTACCAAAAGTTAAAAAAGAAAAACAAAGCAGCAGGACATGTTTGGATGATATTTGGACAAAGCCAGGCTGACTATCTGTATCAAATTTAAACAGCCAATATATACGCTAACGCTGTTTGTGTAAAAATCTTACCTAAAAATTTTACTTATCTTTAAATTTAAAGACACACTGTGGAATATTTAGCATGTGTGTTCTGCAGTGTTTTCTCCTCACAGCGCTTTATTTTGTTTTTATCTTAGACACCAGGTGGTTTCCTGGCGGGAAAGAGCTTTTCAATGGCTGATGTGATTGTTTATCCAAGCGTTGCTCTTCTCTTCCGCATGGGGTAAGTAAGCTATTTTACTAAGGCTGACGTTTAGCTGCTTGGCAAGATGAATGAATGGAATAATAAACAGCAATGAACTCACACTGACTTTGATCTCTCCTGTAGGCTAAGTGAGAAACGTTACCCCAAACTGTCAGAATACCATAAAAATCTGAAGGACAGACCCAGCATCAAAGCCACCTGGCCTCCACTTTGGAAGGACACCCCTGGACAGGACTTTTTAAAAGACATCTGAGATTGAGAGGATCATCAGCTGACAAGCCAATCTTTCTTTGTTGTGTTTTTAATTTGTTACCATTCCTTGTATTTCAGTACAATATGAAGTCCAATCATGTGTGACTGAACATGTGACTGTCACATTGGTGTGAACAAAACCAATTAAAAAGTCAGTTTCTTATTCTATCTGCTTCATTCATTTCCAGTCGTCAATAACTGTTTTTCATATTCATATCAGGAACATATTTCATTTGTGTCAGGAGTATAGTCCAAATATAATAATAATAACAACAACAATAGTAATAAATATAATAATAAGACTTATATCAATACGTGGATATTGATATTTGACCACAGCCATCAAGCTTAGTCCATCACTGCAAGACTGATGGTTTCATGCTATTTTCAGTAAGAGCACCAATTTGAGACATTAACCCTTTCGTGCATGAATTATGACAACCTCAATCCAGATTGTTTTCTTAAGTATTTTTTTTTTTCATCTTTAGACATGAAAAAAGGATTTTTGAACTTCATTTTTTAACATATACTTTTCAAAGACTTTTTTACATGTCCACTTAGGTGGACAACTGATGTGTATGGAGTGACACATCAGTGTCCAATGTAGTGGTTTATGTGCAAGTATACCATCAACACTGACACAAATACAAAAAAAAGCCTTTGAATAGCTGTCCACTGCAGTGACCACTATGTGTGAAAGGGTTAAATAGATAGATAGACATCCTGCAGCTGTGCAGTTTTGACAGGAAAGGTCACTAAATCAAAACTTTAACGCTTTACTTAATTGTTGTCATTCTGCTCTTTGAACCCTGAGCTTTCCTATCTAGGTAGCAACACTTGAGCAATCACTGCATGGATTTGTAAAGACATCAAAGTCACATTAAATGAAACACTGATCTGTTCTACAAAATCCAGGGGACAAAAAACAAACAAACAAAACACCAAAAAACAAAGATCTGGTATATGTTGTGCTTCAAAAAAACAACCTGCTACCCACAGTCGAACTCACAAATTATAAATAAGTTCTACAAACACTAGAATTATATTCAGCATCACAAACAAGTGTGTGTGTGTGTGTTTATTTCTTTATCATTCCTAATGGGAGAGCTAGTTTAAGTCCTAGGAGAACAAATGTATCACGGGATTTGAAAGAGGAATGAAAAAGAAGCAGAGATTAAAACATAACATAGGAAACACAAACAAAGCATAGAGAGACAGAAAAAAACAGAGACTAAGGAAGGGAAGACAAAATGTATTGACAGCGGTTGGTGCGTTCAGATTAAATCAGTAGCCAGAATTTTTGAAATCCCAGTTGGAATTTTATCTGGAACACCCCCTTAACCTGGATTTCCCATTTAGAAAGTTGGAGTAGCTCCACCACCAGGAGGTTAACAATCCATAATGCCAGCAGTGAATGTAAACAGCAGTAAAACTGTGATTTGCTGAATAAGCCATATGCAGAGTCCACAGACGTGCTGCAGCTACGCACAAACAACAAATGTTATGCTGTATTGCTTGTGATACCCAAATAGCTCTACCTGCCAAAGAAGCAAAACAAATCCTGTTTTTCCATTTTTTTCCAACTTTCCTACTGCAACCCACTAACGTATATACCTGACATCACTCCAGAGTTTCAACATCTGAATTCTGAAGTAATGTAAATTTAGAGAGTTGAAAATAGCCATCTGTTAAAATATAATATTGAAAATAAAAAGAGAAAGAGAGTCAACACTAAAGTTTTTTTGTTGTTGTTGTTGTTTATGTTTGTATTTGTTAACCTGTCATTAAAACATTCTTGTTGGATTTTGGCAGTTTCAGGTATCAAAATGCTATTCTACATCCGGACACTAGAGGGTGTATAGCACGCTGTTGGTATTGAGCATTGACTGTAGAAAAGATGGACGACGCGACACCGCCTCCTACCATTGTGCAAAAATGAAGCCAAAATATCCCGCTTGTGGAGGCTGCCATCTTGCAAATTTGGAGTCAGAGTCTGCGCAGTAGTGACTTGAGGTGGAGCGACTGTGTAAAGCTCCCGCCCACACACCCGCTGGACGTGACCGCAAACACGCCCCTCTACACTTTTTACGTAGCCCGGCTGCTCGAGTTTTTTTTGCTGGTTTACCGTGACTGACGACTCCTTTAATTAAGGTAAATACAACCATGTCACTGTTATAAAAAAAGACACACAGCTTATCATCTTATAGTTCTAAAATCACTCTGTTGTTAATTCGTTAGCTAGATTAGCCGTTAGCATACGCACTGTGTTGGAGGCTTGTTGCTAGCTAGTTAGCGATGCTACACACCTAATACTCTTAATAGTCTGTGTTATTGAAGGATTCAGCACTTCTGTTTTTTTTTTATCCATTTTTAGACAGCGATGGGATCAGCTGCACACTCTACAGAAGCCCAGAGTTACTGTTAATATCAAAAATATAATGCTGTCCTTTGAGATTTTAACAAAAGACTGTGAGTGTAATGGATCTAAAATTGTTTAAATCTTCAGAGCCCTCTACAGCCTGGTAACATGGAAAATTTAAAAAACATCAGCAGAACGTTACAGTAGTGTAGTCTAATTTGTTCTTTTCATTTAATAATAGAGTCCATATTATAACAACAGCTACATTCACCCTGGAGAGAAACTAGTGAGGGAGACCATCAGGACCAAGTTGGGTTTCCTGGGTCCAGAGGTTTGGAGAAACTTCTTCCTTTTCTTTCATCACAGCTGTCCTGTGCCAGAAGTTCTGTTGACCCACTGAGAGAGGCATCATTTAAGAAACACCAGGAAGACTGAAGCTCATCGCATTGATCAAGCAGGACTCATGATCTTCACCAGCAGCTCCCTCACAGGGAAATCTTCAGCACTCCTCCATAGGCCCGATCCAGGAGATGGATAAACCCAGCATTTCATGAACACTGTGATGGAGACCTTTGGTTTGTGTAATGTTATAAATACTCGGATACTCCCCAGAGGCTCCGGACTTTTACATAAAGATATTATATTCAGTCCTGTAAGTTATATATTTAAAAATATATGATCCTCTCTGGTTACTCTGGTATGAATAACTCTGAATCACTTTATGGTAAATAACACACTATCTGCAAAAAACTGTGAAAGAATTCCAGATGACAAGTTTGTAGTTCAACATACAAGTGACGACTTTTGACCTTCATCAGGTTTTATTTAATTGTGTTAGAGAAAATCTCATGTGCTCTTCATGCAGCTGAGTACGTCAAGTGTTTAAAACGGAAGCTGTGCAGGTCTGAGATCAGCAGCTTTGTGAAACACCAAACTGAGGTCCTGTTAATGCTGATATATAGTGACACAGTTACATGAGTGATTAATCCTTTTGTTTTTTTGTCTTTAACTTTATCGATAAAGCTGCAGCTTTCACTACAGCACGTGTGGTACTTTAACCTTTGCACTGTTTTCATCAGTTCATTTTGCAGTTAACATGTGAACATGTTGGATGATCTGTCTGCTGTCACTGGGTGGTGCTGAGGTCTGAATCTGAGGGCAGCCCCTGTAATCACAAAGACAACAGAACCATCAAACTCAAGTATACATTTTATCCCTCAAAATTGAAATAAAGCTGATTCTTCTGTCCTCACACACTCAGGATCTGAAGTTCTTCTCTTACATTTTTTTCAGTATTACAGTACACTACAGTACTTTAATCCATAGTTCCTGATTAATGAGGAGTTACTGAAGTACAAGCTTTAAAAAAAAGATGTTACTGTCTTTACAGATGTGGCAAGAGACTGAAAACATGCTGTTGTTTGCACATATTTAATATTCAGCTCTGCACAGGAGCTGAAGCAGGGTGCAGCTTGTTGCTTTTACAGTATAATAAGTAACAGGAATTAGTGACTGCATAGCCCGGGGCGTTTCTCTTGATTTCTTTAGTAAATTCATTCACCTGCACAGATTAGCTAAACGAACCCTGACAGCCGAATGCTCATTTTAGCTAGCTAGGTCTCAGGACCTAGCTAAGGACGGTAGTTACGGATCAGCTTACAAACACGTTTAACTTACCAAAAAAGTGCAGCGGGGCCTCGGGTCCTTCTCTCAGGTAGTCCAGTTTACTGAAGAACACCTCAGGCTGTCAGGTTATAACAGTCGGTCGTGTTTTCGTAGCGTAAAGGCTGGCCCTCCTCTCAGAACCTACACTCCAGTGTTGCCAACTCCTCAGTAAGGAAAATCGCTATTGGCTGTCCTAAAAGTCGCTAGAAGTAGCTAAATGACGTCACCGCCTAATTTGCATAATTGGTCATGCTAATGAGAGAAATAACATCGTGGAAGAGAGATAAAGTCAGTAAAAAACGTCTTAAATGCATTTATAATTTATTTAGAACTACAAATTAAATTTCTTTTAGCAATTATTGTTTTTTAATGTCACAATTCCAACCCTGCTCCTTTATCCGGGCCTGGACCGGCAAAAGTGACTCGAAATAGGCACTCTGGTGGAGTTACTTTGTGTGTGAGATAGTGATGGGTCGGTCGCGAACGAAATGGCTCTTACGGTGTGTTCACACCGAACGCGATAGAGGCGGTCAGAGCGTCAGGTTTACATGTAAAGTCAATGGAAAGAGAGCGATGACACGTGATTACGCGTCCGGCGAAAATTCGGAGGCAGATTTGCGTCGCGAAAACGCCAAAACGCCTGAAACGCGCGTCAGTGTAGCGCGTGGGGCGCGTTTGACTCGCGAAAAAAACCATGCGCGTGAATTTTTGTGTTGCATTTTGTGCATACGCGTGTTTCGCCTCTACCGCTCGAGTTGGAAAATCTGAACTCCAGCGTCAAATCGCGCCGCGACAACCAATCAGGAGCCTGGTGACGTGGCTGTGACCTAGGTCAAAGGGGCAGATCCAGCCCACGCCCTTCATTCTTCATTCAGTATGGAGGAAAAGCTGATCAGTGCCGTGGCTAATCACCCGGAGCTATATGATGCTAGCTGCTACTTTTACCGAGACAGGAATAAAAAGGACCTAGCTTGGAGGCACATAAGTGAGGAGATCGGGCAACCTGGTAAGTTCATTCATTTTTCTTTTTAATTTTCAGACTGACCCGATGAAGCCGCGCAAAAGCTAGCAAGCCCGCCTACTGTCCCGCTATTTTCCCACTGATGTACAAATACCTTTCTGCTAACTAGATAATGTGTTTATTCAGAGGACATCTGCAGGAGAAAGTGGAAGAGCCTCAGGGACACCTATAATAAGGAGAAGAGGACGGAGAAGGAGAAGAGGAGTGGGTCTGCAGCAGGATCTGGGAGGAGATGGAAGTTTTTCGCGGTCATGGGGTTTCTTGACCCCTTCTTCACTCCGCGGGAGACTAGCGGTAATATGGTGCGGACCGTGGAGAACTTCCCCCCCGAGGACCAGGGACAGCCCGGAGAGGCAGCAGGGGAGTGTCAGTCAGAAGGTATGTTTACAATGAATTAATGTAGCCAGTTAATTTATGCGTGTAGTCATATAGGAATATATTTTGTTTATTAATAAACAGCACACAGTGGTCCCGCTGTTCATCCGTCACTGCCTCGCCAATTTTTTTTTTATTGCACCGTACAGCTTTCAACAATGCGCATTGCATTCTGCAGCCCAATTGACAAATCTCCTCCGTGTCGTGTCTCCTGCGCTTGCCAAACTTATCATGTTTGGTTTTGATAACCATCACGTCCAATAGAAAAAACAGCACAAAAACACTCATAACTATGACCCTCATTCGGAAATACACACCTGCACCGCGAGGGAAAAAGGCGCACAAAAGTGACGCGTAGACGGAGAAAAAGCGCGGCATAATAATACTTTTACGTTTTAAAATCGACAAAGGTTTGCACTTTGAGAATCAACTTGTGAGAACTGCGACTACTGTTCATGTGCTGCAATAAATGAGAGACCACTGTATATAATTTCTCTATGACTATTGTCTTCAACCTGTTAACATTTAATATTGTCTTGACTAGAGATGGACCGATCCGATATTAAGTATCGGTATCGGTCCGATACTGACCTAAATTACTGGATCGGATATCGGTGAGAAATTAAAAAATGTAATCCGATCCATTAAATATCAAAAAAGCACCTCACAAAACTTGCGACACGACGTAACTCGGCTTGTAACCGTAGCACGTCGAAGCAGTGTGCTCACGTGATAGAGCGGCTGTGTTTATTTGTAGCCTCGCTAGCAATCCAGCATGTCATCTCCGAGGAAGTTATTCCAGAGAGAAGTAAAGCAAGTGTGTAAGTTCATCTCTGAATGTTTGTAAAGCGTACCTACGTTAAGCTTAACAACCGATATATGGAGCCTCTTCTCTCTCCCTCTCCTGCTGCTACTTCAATCGTGAAACTGCTTAATGATCAGCTGATCGGCTTTTCTGTCGCGAGTCTGTCTCTCTTGTTTGTTTTTGGCCCACTTTGCACCAGAAAGAGGAAACCAGCGGCTGAACAACAGCAGCACGTTTAACCTTGATAAGCTGTTGTTAGAATTTATTTAATATTACTTTCTACACCAGGATCCTTTTCTACGTAGCTGACGGCTAGTAACTGTGCAGGGGCGGATCTAGCAAAGTTTAGCCAGGGGGGCCGATAGGGCATTAACAGGGAAAAGGGGTCACAAAGACATACTTATCTTTCTTATTCTCATTTAAAATGTCTAGCTTTTAATAAATAATTATCTGAATCTTACACCCAAAGTTTTAATCTGATGTAAAATGTATAGAAGTCCATTACTGTATATAGTAACTGTTAAGTCTAATATACCCTAGTAAGCTATAGTACTTTTTCCTTTGGGAAAGTACCATCTGTGCAGTCTGCAATTCTGTAGAAGAAATATGTTGAATATATTTAATTACTCTTGAAAAATAATTTATTTCTGTGCATTTTTTTTTACACTGCATCAAATTAAAGTTGATTACGTCGATTAAGCATCATGAGGTGGAGGGTGGGGGTGGTTCCCTTTTTTTTTTTTTTGCTGGGAGTTTGCAACCCTATTAGTTAGGTTGCTTAATATTTCTGCTAAGTACTCTTTAAAATACCAGAATAGGAAGGATGGAGTAGGTTTAAGTTTATTAGATTGATCAGTATTGCTGAACTATGAAATATTTTGGGTGCAGTGTATTTTTCACATACAGGTATAACAGAATAGCTTTAGTGTTGTTGTTTATTTAAACTTGAGTATGAACTTATACAAAATGCAGCAAGATATTAAAAAAAAAAACAGTTTTATCGATTAAAAAACACACTATATCGGATTAATATCGGTATCGGCAGATATCCAAATTTATGATATCGGTATCGGTATCGGACATAAAAAAGTGGTATCGTGCCATCTCTAGTCTTGACAGAACAAACTGATTCTGCAGCAGAGCCATCCCCTGTTGCTTCTCCTGGCTCCCCAGTCCCTGGTCCCTCCACTCCTGCTGCTGCTGCACCCACAGGTATGTACATCAAGCACTGATAGCCTTTTACTCGCTTGGATTCCCTTGTGATCACCTTTACTAAATATCTACAACCAATCTGTTTATATCCTGTTTTTTTTTTTTTCAATTTTGAAAATGAAAATCTAGTAGCAGCCTTCTCATTACTTTGTGTTGTTTTATGCTGTGTTTTACAGGACCACAGAGGAGGACAGCTCGAAGGCGGTCGAGGGACAGGTCCCAGGACGGTCCATCGGCGGTGGAGCTGGCCATCCTGGAGTCACTGAAGAGGCCACGCCCGTCTCCAACAGAGTATTTCCTCCTTGGCCTTGTTCCTGCTCTGGAGAGCCTGCCGCCTCAGACACGAGAATTCATGAAATTCCAAATGCACAAATTAGATTTTGAAAGCAGCACAGCTGTGTTAAATTTGGAAACATTGGACCCTAATGATCAGTAGTTTTCTGATGAGGCAGCAGCTCTCCAGGGCAGAAACAATGTTGTTATTTTTCTCCTCCTTCTCCCTGAGGCTCTTCCACTCCAAGCTGGGTCCTTTTTATTCCTGTCCCTCTGTAAATAGTTAAATTTTATATATTTATGTTTAATGTTTTTGTTAGTGAATTTATATATTTTTTCCAATAAACATTTGTAATGACTAATGTCTCTGTTCTACTACACAGCAAATGTTGACACACGACTTGACACATGTAGAATTTATTTCATATTATACTAATGACAAAATATACTAATACAGTGGGATGCAAAAAGTTTGGGCAGCCTTGTTAAAAGTAATAATTTTCCTGTACAAATCGTTGGTTGTTACAATAAAAATTGTCAGTTAAATATATCATATGGAAGACGCGCACAGTGATATTTGAGAAGTGAAATGAAGTTCACTGGATTTACATAAAGTGTGCAATAACTGTTTAAACAAAATCAAGCAGGTGCATAAATTGGCAACACAAAAAAAGAGAAATGAAATAAATATTTAGTGTATGTGTGTCTCCTATATGATATATGCAAGTGACATTTTTTACTGTAACAGCGATTCATACAGGAAAATAATGGCTATTAATAAGGTTGCCCAAACTTTTGCATCACACTGTATATAGGAACATAGTGAAGACAAGTTATTTAAGAGAGTAAAAAGAGGTTAGTTTATTTTGGAGTAGAGCTCCATTTATTAAGAAAAATTTAAAAAGACAGGAACACTCTTTAGAGGTTTGTGGGTGGCTCTTAAAAGAGCCGTTGTGGGGAAGTCACTCGGACTTCAAACAGGCTACTCCTTTGGTTGCCAAGACACAGCTCCCTCCGCCGAGAAGTGGGCCATGAACTTCTCCCTCACCAGGACAGCCTCTCTGGAGGAGTTGTTTGCTGCTACACGACCCAGGCCTTGCAACGGCTCCACCACAGCAGGTGCCACACCCCTCACAGCAGCTGCCCCTCTCTCATCCAAACAGCGCAGAAAATTGTGGAGAACACACGTTGCCTTCACACACTTCTCCGCAATTTCAGGACGGAGCTCCATGGAGCGCCGATACATCCTCCACTGTGAGGAGAGGACACCAAAGGCACCCTCCACTATCATCCTGGCCCTTGAAAGGCGATAGTTAAAGATCCTCTTCTCTAAAGGGAGGAGGCGTCCAGGGAAAGGTCTCATGAGCTCACGCCGCAGCGGGAATGCTTCATCAGCCACAAAGACATGGGGCTGGGCTCCACGGTGTTCTCCACCAGGTAGAGGCTGGTCAGGAGGCAGATGGAGAGTCCCAGCCCGAAGAGCCTGACCAAAGGTGGAGTTGGCCAGAATACCACCGTCGCTGGTCCTCCCGTACCCCCCAACATCAATAATGCGGAAGCGATACCTTGCATCCACAACCGCAAGGAGAACAATGGAAAAAGTTCCCTTGTAGTTGTGGAACATGGATCCTGAGTTGGGAGGTGCCTTCGTCTGGACGTGCTTCCCATCCAGAGCTCCACAGCAGAGAGGGAAGTTCCAGCGCTCCTGGAATCCCTCTGCAATGGACCGCCAGTCTGCAGCTGAAGGCACAGCCATGAAATCATCCACTAGACAGTCCCAGATGGCCGTCGCTACCTGGGGGATGATCTGGCTCACCGTGGACACACCAACTCGAAAACTGAATGCAATGGTCCTGAAGGAGTCCCTGGTGGCAAGGAACCTGGACAAAATTGTTTAAAATTTGTATTATGTGTACTGCAGTTACAAAATACATGATTCCAATTCCAAAACACTTTTGTGATGTCAGATTTAAATTACAAAACATAAATCTTACATAAAACATTTTGTAATTACAAGGATGATTACATAATGTATATTAGATATAATGTAAAACGGGGGATTTATACAAATATTCAACTATCCCAGAATTAAACCTGGTCTAAAAAAAAAAGGAGTGAGTATCACTACAAAGGTTAACTCACAGTCCTCATACCACAGTTTGATATCAGCAAACACCGAGAGCATACACTGATAGACACCACAGCCATGCTATCATTGCAAACACTGATAACAGCATAAATCGAATTAAATCGTGACTTGATGAGACATTTCGAGTATCACTAGAAATACTATAAACAGTCGTCTCCGTAACACAGTTTGCTTTCAGTAAACACCGACGGCATTCACTGTTAGCATAGCACATCCATGTTAGCAGTGTATAAACGGATAGTTTAGCATATATTAGCACAGGTATCAATAAAGGACTACCGTATTAAACACTTTTACTAACCTCAGGCAGATGGACAGGCGCTCTGCAGGTGGGATTGAGCGCCTGTAGTTGGTGTCTAGGCGGGCG
The DNA here is from genome assembly GCF_036321145.2 of Pelmatolapia mariae. Lineage (NCBI taxonomy): Eukaryota > Metazoa > Chordata > Actinopteri > Cichliformes > Cichlidae > Pelmatolapia > Pelmatolapia mariae. The sequence goes on along the minus strand of NC_086245.2, from coordinate 24,701,327 downwards.
ATTCTGGGACCGACGCGGGAAAGCAGGTCCTCAAACTGGCCGGGTGACATACGGTGGTATCGCTGGAATCGGCCGTCATCCAGGCGCAGCTCTTGGAGCAAATGGTGAAACTCACCAAACTGCTCACGCCTCTGGAGGACCTGATGGACCCAGGTACGGCGAGGACGTCCTTTACGCCGCTGCTCTGCTCTCCACAGTAAATAGACAAGGGAGACTCTCTCTTCACGCTCTAGGTCGACAGCTGCCATCTTGCAAAGATACCGTCTGGCACAACTTCCTCCCACATTTCCGGTTCACGCACGTGAGACGATGCAATTTTGAGGCGCGATGGATTTCTGTTGGACACGTGTTGAGGTGCGAATGTGCACGCTTCAAATTAGGGGCGTTTGGGGCGTTTTCGCCCGCGCCTATCGCGTTCGGTGTGAACACACCGTTACGGTGTGTTCACACCGAACGCGATAGAGGTGGCCAGAGCATCAGGTTTACATGTAAAGTCAATGGAAAGAGCGTGATGACACGCGATTGCGCGTCCGGCGAAAATTCGGAAGCAGATTTGCGTCGCGAAAACGCCAAAATGCGCGTCAGTGTACCGCGTCTGGCGCGTTTGACTCGCGAAAAAAAAACGCGCGTGAGTTTTTGTGTTGCATTTTGTGCATACGCGTTTCGCCTCTACCGCTCAGTTGGAAAAATCTGAACTCCAGCGTCAAATCGCGCCGCGGCAACCAATCAGGAGCCTGGTGACGTGGCTGTAAAGGGGCAGATCCAGCCAAAGCCCTTCATTCTTCAATGGAGGGAAGGCTAATCAACGCCGTAGCAAACAACCCGGAGCTGTACGACACCAGCTGCTTTCTGTACCGAGACAGGAATATAAAGGACCGAGCTTGGAGGAAGAAATGTGAAGAGATCGGGCAACCTGGTAAGTTCATTCATTTCTCTTTTTACAGTTTTCACTGACCCGGGGAAGCCGCACAAAAGCTAGCAAGCCACCGCTATTTTCCCACTGATGTACAAATACCGTTCTGCTTTTATGCATGTTGTCATATAGGAATATATTTTGTTTATTAATAAACAGCACACAGTGGTCCCGCTCATCCGTCACTGCCTCGCTTTTTCGCTGATTTATTTATTTATTTATTTTTTTGCACAGTACAGCATTGCATTCTGCAGCCTGATTGACAAATCTCCTCCGTGCTGTGTCTCCTGCGCTTGTCAAATTTATCATTTTGTTTTGATAACCATCACGTCCAATAGAAAAAACAGCACAAAAACACCCATAACTATGACCCTCATTCGGAAATAGACACCTGCACCGCGAGGGAAAAAGGCGCACAGAAGTGGCAGGCAGACGAAGACAAAACACGGCATAATAATACTTTTACGTTTTGCAATCTACAAAGGTTTGCACTTTGAGAATCAACTTGTGAGAACTGTGACCAATGTTCATGTGTGTGGGGAAAAAAGTGTATAAAGTGCGTGGCGAGGGGCTAGTTCTTCTGAGAACCCCTGCTGCAATAAATGAGGGACCACTGTATATACTTTCTCTATGATTATTGTATTCAACCTGTTAACATTTAATATTGTCTTGATAGAACCAGCTGATTCTGCAGCAGAGCCGGATCTTTGACGTGAGCCGTGGGGTTTTTTTTTCTTTCTCTCACCCTCTCTCTCGCACTTTTTTTCCCGCTTCACTCCGCACGCGAGCCTTGTGCTTTGCGCTGGGCAGAGGGGGGAGGGGTAGTTACACTCGCAGTAGCACAGGAACAGAGCGGGAGGGAGAGAGAGAGAAAGAGAGCCAGGGACAACAACGTCACATTAGAAAGGTATAGTAATCATCCACAACTATTTTCAGTTGCAGATGATAAAGGATTCAGAAAGTTTATTCATGCAGGCCCATATGACAGAGAATGTGCATCTTCTTTTTCATATTTTAATTTATATTTAATTGTGTTGTGGTTTGCAGTGTTTTTTGTTGTTTTATTTTAAATTTGTTTAAAAGGAAAAAGCTGAAAAATTTAAATAGTTAAAAGTTGAACTGTGACTACTTGGTTTTTGTATTATATGATTTATTTATTACATTTTATGTGGAGTGAATAAATAAAAGTATATTTACGGTGGCCCCTAGAGACAAAGCAGCACGTACAAACCCTGAAGCATGTACATACTCCAAAACACGTAAAAACTCAGAAGCACGTAAAAACTCCAAAACACATAAAAACTCAGGCTACGTCCACACGTACCCGGGTATTTTTGAAAACGGAGATTTTTCTATGCGTTTGCACCTTTCGTCCACACGTAAATGGCGTTTTCGGTCATTGAAAACGGAGATTTCTAAAAGTGCCTGTCAGGGTGGATATTTTCGAAAACTCCATTGCATTTACGCATGGATGAGGAAAACGGAGAAAACGCAGCGTCAAAGATGTGCGCCTTTTTTGACGTCACACTGTGCGCCACGTTTTTTTTCGGTGAAATGAATTTCTATAATACTGTTACTGTTAATTGTACTCTCTGCAGTGTTTAAATGCTTACATATACACACACAGTTACTGTCCCTCCACACATACGACTCGGTTCTGCTTCTACGCCCCATCTTTGTTTACTATTTCCCACCGAGGCTTCTAGACTTCTGATTGGCCAACATTTCTACACGTTTAGGAATATATCGGCACCTGTTGCTTTGGCATGCTCCTAGCAGCGTTTTCCTTCATTTCTGCATTTACATGTGGACGGGATTACTTTTTAAAACAAAAATGAAAATCTCTGTTTTCAAAAATACCCGTGTACGTGTGGACGTAGCCTCAGAAGCACGTAAAAACTCCAAAACATGTACAAAAGACAACAGAAGTGCTCCAGAATGCTAGGCACAGTGTTGAGCTTTTGTTACCTAGAGGCTACACAAGCCAGCAAGTACCAACGACCGGTGTGTGGTAGTAAGAGGTAAATGAACTTTTTTTTTTTTAATTATTTGAATATATATGAGTGCTTGTGTATAAATACACAAACAATACCCATATGCTTTCAACTGTGTAATTTAAGTGATCTAGGTAGCACTGTTTTGGAAGTTCAGTTAACGCTAGAAATGTGTTTTAGAGTTTGTACGTGCTTTTTGGAGTTTGTACGTGTTTTGTCTCTAGGGGCCACTGTATATATATAAACATATATAAATAAAACCACTTATTTTTACATTAGTAATTCCTTTTGTGCATAATTTTATATTATTGTAATAATGAATTAATTAAAGCAACAAAACAACCTGAAGAGCCGGTTCGGAGCCAAAAGAGCCGGCTCTTTTTAGTGAGCCGAGCCGAAAGAGCTGGTTCTCTAAAAAGAGCCGGAAATCCCATCACTAGTGTGAGACAAACAATATAACAGTAAAAGAAGAACTGACTGCGTTACAGTCAGTGCGGGAGCAGCGGCTTCGCTCATGCGCGATTCATTTGCAGTTTGGACGCATAGGTTTGGACGTCTCCTAACCTGATAGCAGCTGGGGGAGGACTATCCCCCGCCTGTGATCGCTTTGGCATAGGCGAGGTGCCCACCGCAGCACCCGTTGCTTATTGAGAGTAAGAGCGATACGCGTTTTCATGTCAAAAAGCCGTCATAAATAAGGCTCCAATAACACCAGAAAAAGTCGCCAAATTTGTCGCTAGTCGCTTTTTAGAAAAAAAGTCGCTAAGGGGGTCTGAAAACTCGCTAAACACTGCTACGCTCTATCTGCTATTCCCGAACAGAGATACGCAAGTTTCTCCGTGACTGCAGCTGTCAGTCAAAGCTGTTATGATGACGTTTCACCCCAATTTAACATCACCGCAGTAGGAATTAGAATCAAACTTATGGGAAAAGAGACCCCTTGGACATCAATCAGCATGATGAGAACTGTTGATAACAAAAGAAAGAATCTTTTTTATTATCTAAGGAGAATAAATTTATTTTAGTCTGACCCCAGTCCCATCCACTAACATGGAGGAGGCGGGGTTTATGACCTATACTGCAGCCAGACACCAGGGGGCGCTAGAGACGTTTTGGCTTCATTGTTGGGGTGCTGTCACGTCGTCCATGTTTTCTACAGGTATTGAGCAGTGTTTTGGGGCACAGAAGAAGAACAAAACTTCCTTTTATGAAGCTCAACTTGTGTGCCGTTTCTACTCTTTACTACAGCACTATTAGTGATGGGAATTCCGGATCTTTTTAGAGAACCGGCTCTTTCGGCTCCCAACCGGCTCTTTAGGTTGTTTTGTTGCTTTAATTAATTTATTATCAACAACAATATAAAATTATGCACAAAAGGAATTACTAATGTAAAAAAACCCATGGTTTTATTTATAGTGTTTACATATAAATATATACGATGGCCCCTAGAGACAAAGCACGTACAAACTCCAAAACACGTACAAACTCCAAAAAGCGCGTACAAACTCCATACAAAGCGTTAACTAAACTTCCAAAACAGAGCTACCTAGATCATTTAAATTACACAATTGAAAGCATATGGGTATTGTTTGTGTATTTATACACAAGCACTCATATATATTCAAATAATAATAATAAAAAAAGTTCATTTACCTGTTACTACCACACACCAAATCCGGTCGTTGGTACTTCCTGGCTTGTGTAGCCACTAGGTAACAAAAGCTCAACACTGCCCCTAGCATCCTGGAGCACTTCTGTTGTCTTTTGGAGTTTGTACGTGCTTTGTCTCTGGGGGCCACCGTAAATATACTTTTATTTATTCACTCCACATAAAATGTAATAAATAAATCATATAATACAAAAACCAAGTAGTCACAGTTTACATTTCAACTTTTAACTATTTAAATTTTCAGCTTTCCTTTTAAACAAATTTAAAGTGGAACAACACAAAACACTGCAAACCACCACAATTAAATATAAATTAAAATATGCAAAACAAAAAGAAGATGCACATTCTCTGTCATATGGGCCTGCATGAATAAACTTTCTGAATCCTTTATCATTCGCAACTGAAAATAGTTGTGGATGACTACTATACCTTTCTAATGTGACGTTGTTGTCCCTGGCTCTCTTTCTCTCTCTCTCCCTCCCGCTCTGTTCCTGTGCTACTGCGAGTGTAACGACCGCCCCTCCCCCCTCTGCCCAGCGCAAGCACAAGGCTCGTGTGCGGAGTGAAGCGGAAAAAAAGTGCAAGAGAGAGGGTGAGAGAAAGAAAAAAAAAAAAAAAACCAAACAAACACGGGAGCCGGCTCGCGTCGTTCACTTCAAAGAGTCAGCTCTAAGAGCCATTTCATTCACAACCAACACATCACTGGTTTCCTTTGCCAACAGCGCATACTGCTTCTATGCGCTGTTGGCAAAGGAAACCAGTTGCCCCTCTGACACTGACTTAGGAAGACAACAAACTTGGGGGCTCGTCTGCTATTAGTGCGACAGCAGTCAGGTGCTAATCAACTAAGAACCTTGGGATTCATGTCCCTATGATTAACAGCACTACTATCCAGAGCGACAGACTTCGGGTATCCAGACATGGCCACTTGGCATGACCTACAGTGGGAGATCCAGCAACAGCTTAATCAGCTGAGCAGTGGCTGAGCGGTAGCGCCATAAACTTGCAATACCAAAATAGAGCTCTTTGATTTTGTATTTGACTTTCTGAGAAGCAAACGACTGAAGAGCCTCGAGGATGTCTCGCCTGCTTGTGTTCCTTGACCTCATTGATGAACTGCAAGCAGCCAAGGTAACTGTCCCCCATCACCAGTGGCGGTCCTAGCCTGTTTGGCGCCCCGGGCGAACACGCCCTCTGGCGCCCCACACACGCACGCACACATATGAAGAGAGAGAGAGTATGCATAGTATGCAAACGGCTACCAAACAGACATCATAATTTACAATGGGAACAGGACAAATCAACAATTGACACTGACTAATTAACATTATATTATTGTATATATTGTTTGGAGTTTAGTCTGTTACTGTTACTATTTTTACCATTTCTTCTTGGAGGAACTGTAACCCACATAATTTCCTTAGAGATTAAGAAAGTATTCTGATTCTTAATGTTTTAGGATACATGACCTGCCATTATCCAATGACACATCTGCTTACCTGTATCTTTTGCTCGTTTCTCCTTGTAGGAGCCATAATTAAATGTATTGAATTTTAATGATCACTGGGTTTTCATTTGTTTGATTGCTATGGTGATGTGTAACGGGAGTCACGTGGGTGCTAGCGGTGACATTAAGAGGGTGTTGTCAGTCTGTCTTTCACTGGTTTGATTTTGACAGAGAGGAGGGCTGGGTAGCCGTAGTTTTTGTTGACCGCAGCGCAACGAGTTTCCCCTTGTTGCATTAGAGCTGTGATGTTTTAAGAGTTTGAATCGCGAGCCGATCGCATTGCTCTGTAAACTTTTCAAGCACTTTAATAAACAAGCAAGCAATTCCACCTCTCGATTTATTGTGTACAGTTGACAGCGCGTCAGGCAAATAGGCAGGCTCCATCCCCGGCCTCTAGCGACTGTGGAAGTCGCTAAACTCCTCCTCTTCTTTTCTCTTTTTTTTAAACTTTAAAAACGGGTTGTGTGTGAGACTTTAAATCAACAAAATATAAAATATACATTTTAAATTGTTATTGATCCCTTTACCCCTGGTCCTAAAGTGTATATTTATTTTCTTACTCTTCATATATTTATTGTTTGTTTACTTGCACTGCTGTAACTGGAGCCTCGTCGTCTCGTCTCTCTATATACTGGACTGTATGTAGCGGAGATGACAATAAAGTTTACTTTGACTTCAGCAGCGAGCAGGCGAACCGAGGGCTCTCGCGCTCACTTTTCGCGTATAGAATTTCGAAAAAACAACGGTGCAAATTATAAGTCTGTATCATAACGTCTGCTGTTTTCGTGTTGTTGGTTTGTTTTTATTTTGTTTTATTTTGCAAGTTGGTTATTAGACGCTGCTCCAGCCACCCAGAGAATCCCCCGCCGCCCTGCCCTCTCCTCCCTGTGCCACAAGCAGCAGGCGAACCTCGCAAACGGAGGGCGCCCTTACTCCCAGCAAATGGGCGATAGAAAACCGATCGGTGCCTATGCCATTCCCAATATGCGCTGGCATGATGTCGGGGCAGCATGAGTACGAGCAATTTTTTTTTTTTGCCGATGCCCGTGATGCCGCCCCCCACCACGATGCCGCCCCGGGCAACCGCCCGTGTCACCCGTATCTAAAACCGCTACTGCCCATCACAGAGAAGCTGCACTCCAAAGAGAAAATTCCATCTTTACTCAAGTCCTCCAAATCCGAATGCCCAGTAGTGAGAGTTGGCAAGAAGGAAATCAGCATCCACCACAGTAGTCATATCTGCAAGGTGAAAATGCTGCGTGAGAGCTTTTCCTGGCGGAGTTGTCATGTTGTTTGAGCTACAATGTAGAATGTATTGCCAGATGGGTTGGAGTTATTTCCTGCTCTTGTGGCTGGTGCCTTTAAAATGGGGAAAATTCCAATTCAGAATGGCATGATTGTTTTTGGAGATTTAAAAAAAAAAAAACATTCTTAGGATTCATTGAGGAAATTGTTGAAAGTACACTAGTAAACATCCATCCAACTACACAGGGGCTCGCAGAACCACACAATGATACCCTTCTGTGCGCTACCCCAGTAAGTTCAACCACTGATGGACACAGTAATGGATGAGAAGAAATAATTGCAGGGCTGACAACGCAGAAGAAAAATGGCAACCAAATGTTGATTTAGATCAGGTGCCTGGGCATGACCAGACTAAGGTACAGCAAATTAGTGATGGTAAATTCGATTCTTTTTACTGAATCGAGTTTTAATGAGTCACTCACCAAAGTGAATCGGGTTTTTTGAGTCATTTGAGTCACTGAGTCAGTTGACCAGAGAGTGCAAAAATGTATATTTTCACTCAAACTTAATTTGTTTATCTTTTAATGTAAATCCTACTGCTAAGATGAATGATTGTAAAAGAAAACAACTATTTTCTTTAGAGCAAAAAAGAACAAAAAAATTCTAAAGGGAACGCTTATTAATTTTTATTTTATTTGTATTTTCCTTAAATGTGTCAAATATATATTTTCTCATCTAAATGTCCACTGAGCTGTGAGCCAGGGGGCGATAAAGTGCCTTAACATTGGTTGCCAACCAAGAAGAAGAAGAAGAAGAAGCCAGGAGGGAGGGGGTGAGTCAGTAGCTGTGTCCAAATTCATGGGCTGCATCCTCCTGAGGACGCATTTGTAGACCGATTACGTCACAGCGACGCGCCGAAGGCTGTCCAAATTCGTAGACTCCTCCGAATGTAGCCGACAAATGCGTCCTCCTTTTCCCCGAATTTGAAGGATGGGTCGGGTGTGTCCTTCGTGGCCCACCATATCCCAGAATTCATAGCGCGGCCCAGCCAAGCTCCGGTTTCCGGCAATGGCGGCCGCTACTAAGTTTTAAAATTACTCTTATTAATCTTTCTGGGTCACAAAATAAACTTTTAACATATTTTCAGGCGAGAATGTGGGTGTGTAAACTTCAAATATCTGCTCGGTTTGTCAAGATATCGCATATTTGCAAAAGTGCTTCGACGTTTTCGGTGACGTCTGTCACCCCACCAGCTCGATAGCTAGCCGGCCCAGAATTCATTGCACAGATCTTCATTCACGTAACGATGGCGGCACAAAACGATAAACCGGGAGACGAATACACTTTTAAATGTAAGTATATGAAAATCTGGTGGTACAAAAGTTAAATTTTTATAGCGGTTATGTTGTTAGGGTTGTGAATTTGCATAGACTTGTAATATTTATTTAAACAATCTTCATAAAAAGTGTCCGTAAATTAGCTTGTATGGTGGGTCCCGCGGTTTTTCATTGCCGCTTACATTTTTCCCAATCAACTTTTTTGTGATATGTTTATAGGGACCAAAGAGTAAACGGCAGACTTCATTAAAAATAGAGGAGAAAATGATCACCTCTTCACCGGGGTAAAAAATTCAGCAACTGTGGGATGGAGGTACACGAATAAATCAATTTACACATCATATTCATCTGAGTACGGTTTCAATAACCCTCATTCTGTACAGAACCTGTCATGTCCAGATGATATTCCTCTTGTGTTCTGCTGTGAAAACTTTTGGATTTAGGGATTATAATAGTTGTTATGGTTTTCTCTCTTCTCTTATTTTTTTGTGTGCGATCAAGACTATTCTCGAGAAGATGGGCCTGCAAGGGAAAGTCACCCCCTTGCAGGCCAAAAAGAAGTGGGACAACTTAAAGAAAAGATACAAAGTATATGTGCTGTCAAGAAGAAAATTTTTAAGAATGAAATTTAATAAATGTACATTTACTAAAAGTTGTATTGTTTATATTTGTCTGTCATTTCTGATTTCCTCTGCCTTTAGGATTGCAAGTGTCCAGGGTCAGGTGAGGGAGTCAGTGGGAAGCCCACTGCTGCTACTTGGCCCTGGTTTGGCCTCATTGATGAGGTGATGGGACAGAGGCCTTCCATTAGGCCCCCTGTCCTTATTTCCTCTCTCTCTGAGGACACTCCAGGGCCAAGTACAGCAGTGGGTGACCAAAGCGAGAGGGAAGAGGAGACAGATGAGGAAGGAGGTCAGCCAGCAACAACCGGAAGGAAGAGGAGAAGGGAAAGGGGGGATGAGCTCCTTGAGCTCATCAAAGAGGACATGCAGGACCAAAGGGAGTCTGAGGAGAGGAGAGAACAGGAGAGCAGGGACAGGATGGACAGACTTTTTTCCATACTAGAAAGATTAGTTCCTAAATAAGTTAAAAAATATATTCAGATAATGTTCTTACTTTGTTCTGTTTGTTATGTCATTCTAAAAGTTTTTGATTAATGAAAATTAGTTCCCAAATCGGTTTTGCCTTCAGATATTCTTTTTTTGAATACATTTCTTACTTTTTTCTATGTGTTATTTTAAGTTTTTCATTATGAATAAATTGATGAAAACAAATTTCACTGAACTCATTTTATTTACAGTTGTTTTTACATGTATGAACATAATCAAACTTTGAAGAGTTTTAAATTGACATTTAAAGGTAAATAACAATAAAACAAGAATATTTCTAAAACATGAATTTTAGTCAGAGAAGGAAAAATATATACAAATATTTACAAATTTTCACACAGGATTAACCAAAGTGACCTGTTCCTGGACCGTTTTTTTTTTTTTTTTAATATACTTTGAAAGATCACACAAACAGAAAATCTCTGGCAGTGTTGCTGGATTTGCCAAAGGAAGATCAGACATGGATGGGGTGCTGCGACTGTGACCCGTGGTTTGTCTTTTCTGGTCAGAAAGTGGAGAATCGCACAGGGTGGTCTGCAAAGAGAGTTTTAGGATGCTTCCTCCCTCTGTCCACTGCATCGTCCATCCACTGGTTTGCAGGGCTGACTTAATCGACGGCTGCCACACCACTAAGAGGTTTTTCAGAAATATGCAAACCAGAGAAAGTGGATTCACTACTAGTATAATACTTGTGACTCTGTAGCAGACAACAGTTTGAAAAAGTGGTATTAAAAAAGATGCTCAGATAAATGTTTACTTGCCTGTTAACAGTAGTCATGGTCTGGTGGTACCTTCTCCAGGGCAGACACCTCGGCAGACAGCTGGTCCCGCCACAGAGCACCACTGACTGCCTCCAATCCAGCCTCCCCCTCATCATCCTCTGCTCCATCTTCCTCAGGTTCATCCTCAGGAGCCACAATGTCGCCAGCACTGAGGCAAATGTTGTGGAGGATGGCACATGCTGTTATTACCTGTAGTGATATACATACACACATTATTCTTTCATACATACATATACACACACATATATATATATACACATACATACACAATTAATTTGACATTGGGTGGTCACCAATGTTCCCTCTAATTTTTCATGTGTCTGAGCGAACACACAAACTCCCTGAGCGATCTCGTGGACCACTGTGAGCGACATTAGACGTGTGCACTGTGGTTACGCCAGCGTCAAATCCATCTAAGTTACATGGTTTATTAAAATAATAAAATTACAGCAATTACATTTCTGTTAGACAACTTTTCATTAAGTGCTTTAGCCCACTTACAATGAAAATTAAAAAATAAAAAATCTTGTTCATGACCTGTGTAGTATGTTAACACTATTGGAAGTGAAAAATAACTTGAACTCCAATTTTGAAAACACAACTTTGTTTATTTTTTTTAAAAAAAATAAAAAATAAAAAAATAAAACTTGTATTGTGAGTCTGAGTCTGTGGTCTGGGAGAGAGTCCTGTAACTCTGTCTGCAAAATACAGTATATAAAGACCAATGTTGGGCAATTAATTATATAGTTAATTCTTCAAAAAAGTAACTTAGTTATGCAAACAACAAAGTTTTTTGCAGCTGTTTACCTAAAAATGCAGCCAAGGCATTTTTTTTTTTAAATAAACATTTCAAACTATTTACAGAACAATCAGCTGTTCTGCATCAAATTTGATGCCACACAAATTATTTGTGCCACTCCAAAAAATAATTTCTGTCCACTATGAGATAAAGGAGAACAACAGCCTGATACCTGCAGGCCTGACAACAGGAGATGTATCACTCCTGTAACACCTGTAACATTCAGCAGTCGCCTCATTGTTCTGACACACACAACAAAACTATTGACTACACTACACACTAACTACACAAGATTTGCGCTAAACGTTGCAAATCTCTCACATCTCAAAACACCGCCGTCACTCCTAAAACTTCCTCCCGTTTCTTAACAACTAAATGCCATGTTTTGATTGGTCGACATGGTACATTTTTCGACCAATGGGAAAGGGTGGGGGGTGTTTTGGTTTCGTCTTTGCTCACAGGCGGAGAGTGCTTCGAGCGTTTTCCTTATAAAACGCCGTTCCCGCAGTAAATATAAACAACGATAGTATTCAGGAAGAAAACCAAACATTGCAGATATTTTTTATCATAACTCTGGTTTTACGTGGCCTATCAACACAATTTAAAAAATGGTATAAAGTCCGCACTTTTTCCGTCAGTTGTTCCGTCTGTCCTGCTCACATCTCCAAAGGTTGTACACGTTGTCATTAACGTGGCTTCACTCCACATCAGCCACGCCGCTTTGCTAGCTAAACACCGGTGTCGGCACATATTTACTTTAATTTCAATTCGGGTTAGAATTTTTTTTGTGTGCGCAACGCAGATTTTCTCTGCGCAGAGACTGTGCCAACAGTGCGCAATTGCACACGTGCGCAGGTTAGAGGTATCATTGGTGGTCACTTACATGAGGTACAAAGGTGTGGTGCACCTCCAGCGCTTGCAGGAAGATGGCCCTGAACCTGCTCTTCATCATCCCAAAAGCACGCTCTATTATGGAGCGTGCCCTGGAATAATGGCTGTTAAAGCGCTGGGCTCCCACACCTTGGACTGGCCTCTTGTAGGGTGTGATGAGGGGGAGTGGACGCTGGAGGCATGGGTACCCTCCATCTGCGAGGATGAAATGCCCTGGAGGAGGGTAGACTGACTGACTGTACAGTGGGCTGTGGCGGAGCACCCTGGAATCATGCACCGACCCAGGCCAGCCCACGTATGTGTCGATGAAGCGGCCCCGATGGTCACAAACCGCCTGCAAGATGATTGATGGAAACAGTTTTCTGTTCCTATAGCACTGACCATCAGGGCCACTTGGACACTTGATGTGTATGTGGCAGCCGTCGATTGCACCCACCGCTTTCATAAAGGCTCTGTGGCGTGCCAGCCCTGCAAACCCACGGGACACTACCTCCAGGTCCTCTGGGGTTGTTGGGAGGTGGATGACCTGGTAGCGAATGGCCAACACCTCTTTTGTGACTCGGTGGACGATATAGTGGACAGTAGAACGAGGCATCCCAAACACTCTTGAGACCACCCTGTAGGATGCTCCACTTGCCAACCAGAAAAGAAACACCAGGATCTCAATTGTGGCACCCCATCCATGCCGCCGATCCTGGTTCAGGAGATTTAACAACACTGCCAGAGACTCCCTGCTTAGCCGAAAATCAGGCCTTGGATCCTCCTGGCTAAAAAAACGGTCCAGGACAGGTACACTTTGGTTAATCCTGCAGTACAACGGCCTTGTCTGGTTAAGGAAAAGGTGGAGAACAGCATAAACAGTTTTAATAGAAAGGTATGACTTCATTTATTTTATGACATCAAAGCATTATTCTGATTACTAAGCTTGAGTAAAATATACTAACACTGAGAAATAACATTTTATACATTTCATCTGTTTAGCTAAGCTTTTTTGTGAACTCAAAAATAACCCTGTTTTCAGCTTTCTGACAATTTTACTGCAATTTTATGTACAAAAATAAGTAACAGATCATATGAATAATTGAAAATAAATGTAAACTTATAGAAGAACATTTTCTAAGAGATTTTGTTCATATATTTTGAATGACCGCCGTCATTCAGTCACTGAAATTATCCATAAAACTAGCTAAGTAATTCCTAAATGCGTCTAGATTAATAGTTTTACCTGGATATGATTTTCTCTGATGAGCCTGGAGTACAAAACGTGCCGGCGATGACGACCGCGACACAGTTTTTTTTAGTTCGTTGATAATTAAAAATGAACACAAAAAACGGAGCAAGATTTCGGGGTCCATTTTCGATTTTCGTGCCGTGGCGCTGACGACCGGAAATACTCTGAATTAAGGGCGGGAGTAGATCGAGAAGGCTAGACCGTCCAATTTCACAGCCGTTTACTTCCGGCCTACCCGACCTCCTGAGGACCCGGCCCACGTAGACCGCGAAGGCCGGGTCCTCAGGAGGATGCAACCCATGAATTTGGACACAGCAAGTGAGTGATTCGTAACAGGAAGGGAGGGGGTGAGTCAGTGAGTCAGTGATTCGTTCAACTCGTTTGAGCTGTGAGCCAGAAGGGAGGGGGTGAGTGATTCGCCTTACGCTATGATTCAGCACAGCGAGGGGGTGAGTGATTCAGTGATTTGTTCAACTCGTTTGAGCTGTGAGCCAGGAGGAAGGGGGTTAGCGAGTCCTGAGTGATTCGCTTATGCTATGATTCAGCACAGCAAGGGAGGGGGTGAGTACCTCAAATGTGCTGTTAGCATGCTAGCTGAGCGATGCTACTGTGAACCGAGGAGCTATTGTCTTGATGTGAGCTTCTACTCAGGGTTTTTTCTTCCAGTTCAGAGCAGGAATGTTTTTGTTAATAAACTGGCTGTTGTTTATTTCCCCACAATTTTAATTATAAGCTAGATATATTTCTACTAATGGAATTAGTTTGCTAACAGCAACAGGGATGAGTCAGTGAGTCAGTTGCGCTTGTGAATCATGATTCACGAGTCAGTAAAGTGATTCTCGAGTATTGAACGATTCGTTCACGAATCGAACATCACTACAGCAAATGCTCTGAAAGGAATTATACGTGTTTGCTTGCAATGAAGGAGGCGCTGGATGCATCCCTGGCTTGCAGTGATGGACTGGCTTACGGCAGATTTTAAAATTAATCATGGTATGATTAAAACAAGGTGTATGTTTTTTGCATTTTCCCTGAGAACATCACAATCGTGTTTGCGATATAATTCTTATAATTGTGCTCTGTGTAATTTTTATGAGAAAATCCAAACAGTGGCAAAACCATCAGATTTTTTGTAGGGGTGGCCAGGCCTTTGCTTACATTGCAGTGGTGCAGAAACTGCTTTTGCATTCATTTTGCAGTAGAATTAATAGTCATTTCTTTTCTTGCCCACTCTTTACATTTGTGCAGGCATTAGAAGAATTACATTATAGGCATTCATGTGCAATAACACTATTATGCCTTCAATTGGTTGACTTCAAACCACGTGTTTTGCATGTCTTTCCTCTAGCAATCATTCACTCAGGAAACAGTCCACTGAAACAGACACAGAAGAGCAGAGATAGTGATCGCAATAAATGTGCAGTCTGTTTCCACTGCAGTTTATTTCACTGCTATGCTGGCATTGGCAATTGTTCAAGTGCACTTTGACAAGAATTCAAAGGCTTGGAGAAAGAGGCACAAAGGAACTATTGTTGTATTGTGTATATTTTATTCCAAGATGAAATCTGTATCTCAAGTATAAGGATATATTAAATAGTTGATAGACACATTTAGAACTAATGTGATTGATGGACGTGAGAGATGTGCCATAATTGTGTGTGCATGTGTGTGTATGTGTGTACAGGGGGTGTAAACAAAGTGCCGAGTCACTGTGAGTTTCAACAAATCAACAGCATTACTTGTAAGAACATATGAATGCATGAAGAAGGATCTTTAAGGGTTTAACATATGCACATTAGATGGATACCAAGGTTGTGACTGTTGACATGCAACCGTATTAATGAAGCACACAGGAATAACGTGCAGGAATGATGACATCCAAACAAACTGCACAGGAGCACAGCAGCAAAGCGCTCATTGTCACTTTACTCTGTGCACTTGATTTGATCTGAAGGTGAAATTTATTGTTTGATTTTCCAAACGTTTTTCACCATAAAAACGACAGTTTTGCACACCTGTGAATACAAGCAGGTTAAGATATAAATCACAGTCAATAACTTTAACTGTGCTGCTGCAGAAATCTTCTGACTTTCATTATCATGTGATATAAACTGTGGGGTTGTGATGTAAGAGGGTAAGAGATCTCTTGTCAGAAGACCAAAATGGGACGGTACCTAAATCCACCAATCCGGATGTGGAGGGCTGGAGTTTCACCTGCTGTGGCTTCAGTCTTCTCATCTTTAGCCTTCAGTAATTTCAGCTGCCATACTAAGCTGTTCACTCTGAAATCATGGCCAAGGACATGACTCTGTGGTGGGGCTCTGGCTCTCTCCCCTGCTGGCGGGTAATGATCGCTCTGGAGGAGAAGAAACTGCAGGGATACAACCAAAAACTGCTCTCCTTTGAGAAAGGAGAGCACAAGTCAAAGGAAGTCATGGATGTAAACCCCAGGGGACAGGTAGGCTTGTATCACAGGTTTCAATCTGGACTTTGAATGCTTAAACTTGAACTTATTTATATATTTTTTTCCATTTGTCTTAAAGCTTCCTGCCTTCAAATGTGGGGACAAAATCATCAACGAGTCCTACGGTGCATGCTTCTTCCTGGAGGTGAGAACTCGGGCAAGGTACTGCCTTGTCAAGGAGATAAATTGTTGGAGGTCAAGTTGAGGGATTATTAGGTTTACCATGATTGTTTAACAGTGCATTGTAAAAACATGCACTCTACACTGCAGAGTAAAAGAAACTAAAGCGTTTTGCTGCTTTTCATAACAGTTACTGTTTTCCTGTCTTGACCAACAGTGTGAGTACATGTCCCAGGGAACCAAACTGATCCCTGTGAACTCCAGCGAGAAAGCCCTGGTGCTCCAGCGTACCTTTGAGGGTAACACACTTCACCAGAAAATGGGTATGTTAGCTTAAATCTCCTCTCTGGTTTTGAACCACAAAGACATAACTCTTGAGTTCCTGCATTTTCACGTCTGATCCCCCAAACTCTGACCTCTTCCTGAGGTCAGAGTTGTTCAAAACACATGCCATACAATTAGAGCTGTGTGGCTTGTCCTCTTAAAAAAAAAGAAGAACAGCCAATCCAAATTAAGTAGCGCAGAGCCGAACCTATCACAGCCGCAGTCACGTCACGTGACTTGTTACGTACAGCACAAGCGCCAAGCCGCACATGTGTATTTGTTTGGGAAGCAGCCAGCCGCCGTGCCGCCCGGGTAATGAAGGAAATGAGTTTGCCGACTAGAGAAAAATCAACCGAGAGCGTGACCGAAGGCTACCGAAGAGAAAACCGATGATGGTTCCAATGCCGGGGAGATTGTCGAACGGAAGAGCCATAGAAGTTCCGTAGTGTGAAGGTATTTCGGCTATTTCAAGTCTGACAAAAAACAGAGTAGCGCGCACTGTAAATTGTGCCGAAAGCAAGTCTGGAAATACAATAAACCGGTGCATGCTCAATTTCTGACTGAAAGCGCTAATTCGTCATTCGGCTTTTGTCAGACTAAAGTAACTGTTTGAAAAGCTAAGCTTTACAACAAGGAGAGATTGAGAATTTCCTTTTAGTTCTCAGTTTATTTGATATTGACAAAAGTTAGTCAATTTTGTCTGTTCTTCTGTAAAACAAACTAAGATTTAGTTTTAGAATTAATATTTTGTTTCTAAGTGGAATTGACAATTTAGTAGTCTGTTTTGTTTGTTCTATTTTGAAACTTAAACGCTTTAGCGGCTGCCTTTTGTGTAGTTTGCAATATTTGCCTTTATTTATCTGAAAAAGTCTCATGTTCCTTAAGTACATCTACCCTGTTGAACTTATTATGGGAAATAAATATTTAAATCAAAACAAGCTGCTGATTATTTCACATTTTACTGGTGAGCAACGGCACATTTAAATCTTACAAATATAGTTATTTAGCTTATATCGTGATATATATCGTTATCGCCTGAAATGAATCGTGATATGAAAAAATCTTATATCGCCCACACAATAATAAGCTCTAGCATAATGTTTTATGAGTAACCATCGGGTTTATCAAAGAAATCTTTTACAGCCTACAGCTTGATGTTACACAGCAATTCACAGACATACGAAACATTCAAAAGGATGGAAGTGGATGGAAGAGGCCATCTTCATGAAATGTCTCTTCTGATATTTTGCAGTGGATGTTTTTAGGTACAACCAGAGGGTCCCAGAGAATGAGAGGCACGAATCTGCCTTTAAGAGACTCAAGGAGACGCTGACTGGTGAGGTGCAGATATGGGAGGGATACCTGCAGAAGGTATGTGAATGACCTGCACGCACTTACACTCTACTGCTAAACAAGCATCCAGCGCACAAAACTTATAGCTACATAGCTTTGTTGCTCTGGCTTTGTGCTCCAACTGCTTTGTAGTGGGAGAAACAGTCGGGGAATAAATTTAGTAGTAAATTTTTAGAGTAAAGTTTATGTTTTGACACAAACATAATCTTTGCAGGATTGAGGTAAAATCACGTACTTTACACCTAAACAGCCTATTGCACTGTGTTACAGAGATGCGACTCTTTTCTTTAACCAGGCAAGTCACAGGAAAAACCTTCCTACAATCTGGCAGATTTTAAAGCCGCTTAAGAAAACTGGGTTAAGGTTAGAAAAAAAACACCAAAAGTTAAAAAAGAAAAACAAAGCAGCAGGACATGTTTGGATGATATTTGGACAAAGCCAGGCCGACTGTCTGAACCAAATTTAAACAGCCAATAGAAAAGCTGCTGTTAGTGTAAAAATCTTATCTAAAATCTTACTTATCTTTATATTTAAAGAGATACTGTGGAATATTATAATGTGAGTTCTGCAGTGTTTTCTCCTTACAGCGCTTTATTTTGTGTTTCTCTTAGACACCAGGCGGTTTCCTGGCGGGAAAGAGCTTTTCAATGGCTGATGTGATTGTTTATCCAAGCGTTGCTCGTCTCTTCCATATGGGGTAAGTAAGCTATTTTACTAAGACCGATTTTTAGCTGCTTGGCAAGATGAATGAATGGAATAATAAACAGCGATGAACTCACACTGACTTTGATCTCTCCTGTAGGCTAAGTGAGAAACGTTACCCCAAACTGTCAGAATACCATAAAAATCTGAAGGACAGACCCAGCATCAAAGCCACCTGGCCTCCACTTTACAAGGACACCCCTGGACAGGACATTTTTAAAGACATCTGAGATTGAGAGGCTCATCAGCTGATAAGCTAATCTTTCCTTGTTGTGTTTTTAATTTGTTACCATTCCTTGTATTTCAGTACAATATGAAGTCCAGTCATGTGTGACTGAACATGTGATTGTCATATTGTTATGAACAAAACAAATTAAAAAGTCAGTTTTTATTGTATCAGCTTCATTAGCTGAAGTAACTGTTTTTCATATTCATATCAGGAACATGTTTCATTTGTGTTGGGACCTTTGGTTGCAAATTTTGAAGCCATCATGATAACCTTATCCCACCAATGATGTGGAGATCCACCTTATTTAGATCCTATTAAAATGAAGGCACTCAAAAAATCCTCTGGAAAAAAGTACAGTTCTTGGATAGAGTTTAATACACTGTATCATATGAGCAAAACCTCTACGTCACGTATGTCCGACTCTACATTAAATAATAAGTTACAGTGTATATGTTCAGTGCAGATGGATATATAGTGTATATAGTCATATAGGTATACATTTCATTCAAAAATCCACCAAAGAGCATATTACAAATATAATAATGATAATAATAAGAACAACAATAATGATACAATCAAAATCTGACTGTGGATATTGATATTTTACCACAGGCTTCAAGCATAGTCCATCAAGACTATTTTCAGTAAGAGCACCAATTTGAGACATCCACATTAAATCCATCCTGTGCAGTTTTGACAGGAGAGGTCACTAAATCAAAACTTTAAAGCTTTCCTTAATTGTTGTCATTGTACCCTTTGACGCTGAGCTTTCCTATTGGTCTCTAAGTAGCAACACTTGGGCAATCACTGCATGGATTTGTAAAGACATCTGATTCACATTAAACAAGACACTAATCTGTTCAACAAAACCCAGGGGACAAAAAACAAGCAAACAAAGATGTGGTATATTAACCTATCCCCTATATGGTCTATAAGTGCATGTCTTTTGACGGTGGGAGGAATCTGGAGAGAAAGCCCCTGGCCTGATGGCGGAATTGAACTCAGGACCTTCTTGCTGTGCGGCAACAGTGCTAACCACTGTTAGCGCATCAGGAAGTGAACAGTCCCCAGTGATAGCAGTAGGCAACCCTCGTGGATGGTACACAAGACTCCTGCTTGGCGTTCATGACCGATGCAGAAGGTCCTAAAGCGCACAGCCTCTCTCTTTCAGGGTTCAGGCCGTCAGCCACATCCCTGCTGGAAAATGATGGAAGAACGACCCGCCCGCCTGGGACAAGAGGTCCCTCCGAACTGGGAGCTCCCAGGGCATGCCATTTAGGAGGGGCATGATTGCCAAAAACCAGGGCTTGTGGGGCCAGAGAAGGGCCCCAGGTTTCTCTTCAGCACTGTAGCCAGGCTGACAAAAAGTCAGAGCTCTACTGAGCCAACCATCCCTTTAACATTAACTAGTAATGACTTCATGAACTTCTTCAGAAATAAAATTTTTATCATTAGAGAAAAAATTACCAATAATCATCCCACAGATGTAATATTATCTACAGCTACTTTTAGTACCATTGATGTTAAGTTAGACTCTTTTTCTCCAATCGATCTTTCTGAGTTAACTTCAATAATTAATTCCTCCAAACCATCAACGTGTCTTTTAGACCCCATTCCTACAACACTGCTTAAAGAAGTCCTGCCATTAATTAATTCTTCAATCTTAAATATAATCAACCTATCTCTAATAATTGGCTATGTACCACAGGCCTTCAAGGTGGCTGTAGTTAAACCCTTACTTAAAAAGCAATCTCTAGACCCAGCAGTCTTAGCTAATTATAGGCCAATCTCCAACCTTCCTTTCATATCAAAAATCCTTGAAAGAGTAGTTGTCAAACAGCTAACAGATCATCTGCAGAGGAATGGCTTATTTGAAGAGTTTCAGTCAGGTTTCAGAGCTCATCACAGCACAGAAACAGCTTTAGTGAAGGTTACAAATGATCTTCTTATGGCCTCTGACAGTGGACTCATCTCTGTGCTTGTCCTGCTAGACCTTAGTGCAGCGTTCGATACTGTTGATCATAATATCCTATTAGAGCGATTGGAACATGCTGTAGGTATTACAGGTACTGCACTGCAGTGGTTTGTATCATATCTATCTAATAGACTCCAATTTGTTCAAGTAAATGAAGAGTCCTCTTCACACACTAAGGTCTATTATGGTGTTCCTCAGGGTTCAGTGCTAGGACCAATTCTGTTTACATTATACATGCTTCCCCTAGGCAGCATCATTAGAAGACATAGCATAAATTTTCACTGCTATGCAGATGACACGCAGCTCTATCTATCCATGAAGCCAGGTAACACACACCAATTAGTTAAACTGCAGGAATGTCTTAAAGACATAAAGAGCTGGATGGCCGCTAACTTTCTGCTTCTTAATTCAGATAAAACTGAGGTTATTGTACTCGGCCCTGAAAATCTTAGAAATATGGTATCTAACCAGATTCTTACTCTGGATGGCATTACCTTGGCCTCCAGTAATGCTGTGAGGAACCTTGGAGTCATTTTTGACCAGGACATGTCCTTCAAGGCACATATTAAACAAATATGCAAGACTGCTTTCTTCCATTTGCGCAACATCTCTAAAATTAGAAATATCCTGTCTCAGAGTGACGCTGAAAAACTAGTTCATGCCTTCATTACTTCCAGGCTGGACTACTGTAATTCTTTATTATCAGGATGTCCTAAAAACTCGCTGAAAAGTCTTCAGCTAATCCAAAATGCTGCAGCAAGAGTACTGACAGGGACTAGGAAGAGAGAGCATATTTCTCCTGTTTTGGCTTCCCTTCATTGGCTTCCTGTTAAATCCAGAATTGAATTCAAAATCCTGCTCCTCACTTACAAGGTCTTAAATAATCAGGCCCCATCTTATCTTAATGACCTTGTAGTACCATATCACCCTATTAGAGCACTTCGCTCTCGCTCTGCAGGCCTACTTGTTGTCCCTAGGGTATTTAAAAGTAGAATGGGAGGGAGAGCCTTCAGTTTTCAGGCCCCTCTTCTGTGGAACCAGCTTCCAGTTTGGATTCGGGAGACAGACACTATCTCTACTTTCAAGATTAGGCTTAAAACTTTCCTTTTTGCTAAAGCATATAGTTAGGGCTGGACCAGGTGACCCTGAATCCTCCCTTAGTTATGCTGCAATAGACGTAGACTGCCGGGGATTCCCATGATGCATCGAGTTTTTTCCTTTCCAGTCACCTTCTCACTCACTATGTGTTAATAGACCTCTCTGCATCGAATCATATCTGTTATTAACCTCTGTCTCTCTTCCACAGCATGTCTTTATCCTGTTTTCCTTCTTTCACCCCAACCGGTCGCAGCAGATGGCCGCCCCTCCCTGAGCCTGGTTCTGCCGGAGGTTTCTTCCTGTTAAAAGGGAGTTTTTCCTTCCCACTGTCGCCAAAGTGCTTGCTCATAGGGGGTCATATGATATGATTGTTGGGTTTTTCTCTGTATTTAATATTGTGCTATCTACTGTACAATATAAAGCGCCTTGAGGCGACTTTTGTTGTGATTTGGCGCTATATAAATAAAATTGAATTGAATTGAACCAGGACCAACCGCACCTCCTCGGTCTGAACTCGGCGGAGGAATGAGTGTAGTAGGGAGAAAGGAGGGAAGGCATACAGGAGGGCCCTAGGCCAGGCATGCGCCAGGGCATCCCACCCCAGAGGGGGGTCGTCGGCCTTCAGGGACAAGAACAGATGGCAGTGAGTCGAGTTCCTGGAGACAATGAGATTGACCTCTGCCCTCCCAGATTATAATAATAATAATAATAATACATTTTATTTGATAGCACCTATTAAGTCACCCAAGGACACTTAACAATAGAATAAAACACATAATAGAACAATGACAATGAAGAAAAATAAGAAAACAAAAGCACAAGATGAAATAAACAAACAATAGGTTCACAGTGAATATGCAGATTTGAATAGACGGGTTTTAAACTGGGGGAGAGAATCAATGTTTTCCTATATCTGGGGGTAGAGAGTTCCACAGTCTGGGAGCAGCCTCCACTCTCGGGTGAGCACTGAAACCAGGAGGGCAACATGAATCAGCTGAAGGGTCTGCTTCCCATGGTGGTGAGGTGGAAAGAAGGCACAGCAAGCTGGATAGAAGAAGAGGATAGAGGTGAGCGGGCAGACGAGATAGTGCTTAACAGGTCAGAAAGGTAGGGAGGAGCAAGGTGATTTGCCTTCAGTAGGTTGGATTTTGTGCCAATAAGGAGGATTTCAGTTTTATCCTCATTAAGCTTAAGGAAATTAGAGCTGAACCAGGATTTTAATTTGGATAAGCATTCTGTAAGAGAAGAAGGTGGGAGGGTGGAATCAGGCCTGCAGGAGAGATATAACTGGGTGTCATCGGCAAAACCGTGAAAATGAAGATCAAATTTATGGAAAATGGTACCAAGACAGAGCATTTAAATTATGAAGAGAAGAGGGCCTAAGACTGAACCTTGGGGTACACCAGAAGAGTCTGGGAATAGACGAGAGCGAAATGATTTGAGTCGAGTACCAAGACAGGAAAGTCTGCTTAGAAGAATGGAGTGAGAGATGGTTTCGAAGGCTGAGCATGTTGAGAAGACCAGAGTCAGCTTCGAGTAAAACATAATTAGTGACTTTAAGTAAAGCAGTTTCTGTACTGTGACATGAGCGAAAACCATATTGAAATCTCTCATAGATGTTATTATTAACCAGGTTTCGAGTATTTTAGAAATGAAGGTTAGATTAGAAATCGGACTGAGGTTGTTAAAGTTGTTAGGATCTAAGGAAGGTTTTTTCAGTATTGGAGTGACTGAAGTTATCTTGAATAAGGAGGGAACGATGCTGGTGGTGAGTGAAGAGTGAATGATACCAGAGATGAGTGGGAGTAGGGAAGAGAGGCAGGATTTTACAAGCACTGCAGGCATAGGATCAAGATGATATGTGGCGGGCTTTGATTTATATGATTTACTCAGAAATATTAGATAAATCAGGAAGACGAAAGATGGAAAAGGGTTCAAAATGGAATAAAGGTTCTGGAGAGGGGATAGACACAACATTCGAACTGAGTTGCTGGTGAATGTTATTAATTTTTGCAGTGAAGAACAGCATCAAGGAATTACAGGTTTCAGAAGAATAAAAGTGTGGTGGTAAAACGTTGGGGGGCTGAAGAAGTTTGTTGAGAAGTGAAAACAGAGTCCTGGAGTTACCCTCACAAGAAGTGATAATACCAGAGTAGAAGCTTTGTTTGGCCTGGTTGATGGAGTCTTTATATTGAAGTACATGATATTTATAGATTTCTGCATCAACATTATGTCGACCACCTGCGGGTGGAGCAGGGTTTTAATAGTTTTGCAATTTTCATTAGTTTTTATTTTTATTTAGTTTTGACTTCAGATTTTCAATTTTATATCAGTTTTAATTAGTTTTTACCAATTGTTTGCTAGTTTAGTTTAGTTTTTATTTTTTTGAAAATCCTTAGTTTCAGTTTAGTTTTGATTAGTTTCAGTTATAGTTTTAGTTGTGTTTGCAATAATTAAGTGTAACAAAATCCCAGTTTCA
Source organism: Pelmatolapia mariae (assembly GCF_036321145.2). Lineage (NCBI taxonomy): Eukaryota > Metazoa > Chordata > Actinopteri > Cichliformes > Cichlidae > Pelmatolapia > Pelmatolapia mariae. Next base: position 24,677,106 of record NC_086245.2, on the reverse strand, counting down.
TCATATCAGTCATTCTCTTCTGCTTATCCTTGGGTATGTTGCTATTCCAGCTACCATACCCTGCACCCTGGACAGGTCGCCTGTCTGTCGCAGGGCTAACACACAGAGACAGACAACTCACATTCCCACCTATGGGTTCTTTAAATAAATAAATAAATAAATAAAGGCAGATGAACAACCATTGATACCAGGCAACTATAAAATGTATATCTTGGCCCCAATGAGACTATTAACTCTTGCAGCACCGGGCGTTCGTAATTTTGGTTCAAGTGAATTGATAAACTTTTTGAAGGCAATTGACTCACACAGTTATGTAGATATCCCAGTCCTGTTGTCTCGGGATGTATCACGCTGCCTTGCCTGGTGTTAGCTTCTGTTTCTGGGGATGAGGGTTGAGTGTGCTCCCTTACCTTCTCAAGGTAAGCTAGCTTAGCCTTCTTGTGTGAGCTTTTCAAGTGCACTTTAAGGTTTGTGGGATTTTTTTCCCTTTAGAAATGTCCCTCATAATTTGTCTCTTTCCACTACAAGACACTTGCTTTATCCAAAACACAGTCATATTCAAAGTAATCCCAAATTGGACTCTGGCGCTTTCTCCAGACTTTTCCTGACATGATTCTGCGCGTGGACGGAGCAGCAACACAGACGACTCGACTAACGTACTTGCCACCTGCTGGCACAATGAGACACAGCAAGAAAAAAATCTGGAAACTAAACTTCTTTTTTACCCTTGACTATTGTATGACACACACACATCAACGAAAACTAAACATATTTTTGCTATAAATTCAGTTAATTTTAGTTAGTTTTGTGAACACTCATTACAGTTTTAGTTAGTTTTCCTTTTTTTGTTTTTATTTCCGTTAACGAAAATGTTTTTTCACTTCTAGTTTTCGTTATTTCGTTAGTTTTAGTTAACGATAATAACCTTGAGTGCGAGGCTTGTGAAATGGGACGGTCTAGCCTCCATCGCGCTGCCCAGGTTGCCTAGCAACCATGATACTAACAGCTGGAAACGTTTCATACAGCATTGTTTGACAGAAATGAAGGAGAAAATCTTTTGTTCATGTGTTTGTTTGTTTCATGAGCTTTGATCATTCTCTGTAAGATTAAGGTCAGCTATTGAACGGCGTATATTTTAAAGTAAAGGCTTTAAAACCAAGTTAGTACAAACATCACTAATGTCACATAACTTTGCCGACATGTGGCCAACAGTAATGTTTTAATGTTCTTCATTATTAAACATTTGCACATAAATAAGTGACATAATATTCAGTACTTACTTAAAGTTTACTCTTCGGGCGCCCCTCATCCGCCGTTTTTTTTTCGGCAAAATTATCCACACCCACCGCCACGCTATGCATACTGGGATATGTTGGGCCACGAAGTCTACACCGCCACAGCCTTAAAATTCAGGGAAATGAAGGACGCATTTGAGGGCCGCATTTCGAGCAGCCTTCGAATTGGGACAGCCTTCGTCGCGTCGCTGTGACGTAATCGGCCTTAAAATGCGGCCTTTAAGGCTGCAGACCCTGAATTGGGATACAGCCCATGTCTTTTGTTGTCAAGTTCATGTTGTTATGTCTGCATTTCATTATGTTTCCTGTTTAATTTTGAAGAGGTCCTGTGTTCTATGTGTTTAGTTTTACGCTCCCCTTGTGATGCTGTTATGTTCATGTGTGTCAGCTGTTTGTCCATGTGTTCCCACTTCCCTTGTTAGCCTCCTGTGTGTACTTAGTCCGTGTGTTTTCAGTCATTCGTTGTCAGGTCGTCTGCTCGCCCACGTCGCGTCTTCAGATATCCATGTCATTTCACCATGTTTAAGGTTTTTTCATGTTTTTGTTTTAGTTCACCCACTTTAGGTTATTGTTTAGTTTCACCCATGCCCTTTGTTTGTATTTATTTTGCCAGCCTTAATAAACTGCTCATTTTTCTGTTAATCCACATCACGTTTCACATTCTGTTTGGGTCTGCATTTGAGTCATTTTTCGCAACACATACAGTCTGCCTCAGTCAGACTGTGACAACTATAAAGTTAGGCTATTCAAGCGTTTCTGCTGAAGCAAGCCTGTTTATATTTTTGCAGCACAACACCACTGAAATTATTGTTAGCTTTAATAATAGTAACTTCAATAATCATTCGAGGGTTTTATTGATTGATTTTGATGAGCTAAGGGCATAATAGTGTTGTTGCATATGAATGCCTATAATGTAATTCTTCTAATGCCTGCATAAGCAAATATAAAGAGTGGGCGAGAAAAGAAATGGCTATTATGAATGATTACTGCAAAATGCAACAGCAGTTTCTACAAAACATCTGATGGCTTTGCCACTGATCGGATTTTCTCATGAAAGTGACACGGCAGCACAATTATAAGAATTTTATCGTTAACGCAATTGTGCAATGTCCTCATTGAAAATGCAAAAACATACATAATCCCGCTGCTTCCTGGTCCCCAAGCAGGACGGGGATCATCAAGCAGGACGGGGATCTTCGTCCTATTCTAGCCTCAGGGGCCTCAATTGTTATCTTCAGCCCCTGAAATGCAAGATGTTGACGGCCCCCAGGGTGCATCAAGCCATCAATATGGGGGATTGGTTTGCCACAAGGACACCTACTTCCAGATCCCTATCTGGCATGGACACTGGGGGTTCCTCAGATTCGGGTTCAAGGGGCAGATTTTCGAGTTCAGGGTCCTCCCCTTTCGGGATCTCCCTGGCACCCCGGACCTTCAACAGGTGCATAGACAGGGCCCTAGCTCCTATGGGGCTGCGGGGCCTCAGAATTCTGGATTATCTGGATGACTGGCTGGTAGGTGCCTCGTCAGCAGAACAGTGCCACAGCCATGATGCCCTCCTGGTTTCCCATGTTCAGGCTCTGCGGCTCTGCCTGAATCTCAAGAAGTGCAGGCTGGAACCACCCCAAATCACAGCTTTCCTGGGCATGTCCCTGGACTCCGTCAGGGCTTCGGTTCCCCTCACGGCAGAATGGCAGCGGGTCCTCAGGACATCCCTGAACCACTTCAGCTTCCACTCTCGGGTGAGCTGGGGCCTGTGGGGCCTCATGGGCTGATGGCTGCAACGGTGTAGGTGGTCCCGTTGGCACTCCTGCACATGAGACCAGTCCAGTGTCACCTTCTAAGCCTCAGCCTGTGTCCACAGCACTCCCACCAGACCAAGGTGGTAGTTTCCCGGGGTCTCCACCGGGAAACTACGGTCCATCAGGTCAGCAATACTACCTCCTACATATGACCCATCCACGTTTAGTCCCTGTTCAGCTGCCTTATACCAGTTTGAACCCATCTCAATTACACTTCTTAACGAGATGGTTAGACAAATTAAACCTTCTGGTTCTCCCGTGGATGTTATCCCTGCATGGCTCTTTAAAGAGATTGTCCCTTCAATTGGAACCTCAGTCCTTGCTATTATAAATAGCAGTATTACGTCCAGTGTGGTTCCTGATGGTTTTAAACATGCAATTGTAAACCCTTTATTAAAAAAAAAAACCTGGCCCTGACCCTTTAGTTTGCTCAAATTTTAGACCCATTTCAAGACTTCCATTCCTTTCAAAGTTGTTGGAAAAAATAGTTTTAACCCAACTGAACACGTTCTTAGATGCTAATGGTATCATGGAAGTTTTTCAGTCTGGTTTTAAACATCTACACTCCATTGAAACAGCACTTTCACGTGTTTTTAATGATATCTTTTTAGCTAGTGATTGTGGAAGTCCTGTGATCCTTGTGCTTTTAGATCTTACTGCAGCATTTGATACTGTTGACCACAATATTCTTATCTCTCGTTTGGAACACCTGGTTGGCATCAAAGGTGCAGCACTGGATTGGCTTCATTCATATTTGAGTGGCAGAACGTTTAGTGTTAAAGTTGAAAATTTTGAGTCCACCTCAGCCCCCCTTCCTTGTGGGGTGCCCCAGGGCTCAGTCCTTGGCCCTCTTCTTTTTTCATTATACCTGCTCCCTTTGGGGTCTATTTTTAGAAAACACGAAATATCCTTTCACTGCTATGCAGACGACTGCCAAACTTATTTGCCTTTAGCACCGAATGGCCCAGGCTCCATCCAAATCCTTTTGAACTACCTTGAAAATGTCAAAGCTTGGATGGCTCTGAACTTGTACTTACACCTAATAATATTTCATGCAACCCACTTGGAAATTGTGGTTGGCTAGGGTCTTATATCAAACAGCATGTGACAAATTTGGGAGTCATTATGGACTCGGATTTTAAATTGAACAAACATATTAGTTCTGTGTTGCAAAAAAGCTTTTTCCAGTTGAGGCAAATAGCCAGTTTTGTCAAGATGTGACATTGAGATGGTAATACATGCCTTTTATTTCAACACGGTTTGACTACTGTAATGCACTTTATTTTGGAGTCAGCCAAGTGTCTCTTCCACGTCTTCAGCTTGTTCAAAATGCTGCTGCCCGCCTCTTGACTGGTACCCACAGGCATGAACATGTAACACCTATCCCGTCTTCTCTTCATTGGCTTACTGTTTGTGACAGACTTAATTTTGAAGTCCTAATGCTGGTTTATAAATGCCTAAATGGTCTTGCTTCCCCATACCTTTCCAAGTTACTTTAGCCTTATATTCCTTCACGCACCCTCAGATCAGCTGACCAGCTGCTGTTGGTTGTCCCAAAATCAAGACTAAAATGTAGAGGAGAACGAGCCTTTTCAATTATGGCCCCCAAACTTTGGAATACGCTGCCTTTAAATATTAGACAGGCATCTTTGTTTCCTGTTTTTAAGTTGCTTTTGAAAACACACCTTTTTTTGATAGCGTTCAGACTGGTGTGAGTTGATATGTTTATTATGTGTTTTATTATGTTTTTATGTGAAAGTCAGTGGTTTTATCTTGTATTTTACCCTTTTGTTTCTGTACAGCACTTTGGGCAAACCTTGCTGTTTTTAAATGTGCTACATAAAAAAATTGGATTTGGATTTGGAGTGGAGGCTCCACCCCAAGGTTATTATCGTTAACGAAAACTAACGAAATAACGAAAACTAGAAGTGAAAAAACATTTTCGTTAACGGAAATAAAAACAAAAAAAGGAAAACTAACTATAACTGTAATGAGTGTTCACAAAACTAACTAAAATTAACTGAATTTATAGCAAAAATGTGTTTAGTTTTCGTTGATGTGTGTGTCATACAATAGTCAAGGGTGAAAATGAAGTTTAGTTTCCAGATTTTTTTCTTGCTGTGTCTCATTGTGCCAGCAGGTGGCAAGTACGTTAGTCGAGTCGTCTGTGTTGCTGCTCCGTCCACGCGCAGAATCATGTCAGGAAAAGTCTGGAGAAAGCGCCAGAGTCCAATTTGGGATTACTTTGAATATGACTGTGTTTTGGATAAAGCAAGTGTCTTGTAGTGGAAAGAGACAAATTATGAGGGACATTTCTAAAGGGAAAAAAATCCCACAAACCTTAAAGTGCACTTGAAAAGCTCACACAAGAAGGCTAAGCTAGCTTACCTTGAGAAGGTAAGGGAGCACACTCAACCCTCATCCCCAGAAAACAGAAGCTAACCCCAGGCAAGGCAGCGTGATACATCCCGAGACAACAGGACTGGGATATCTACATAACTGTGTGAGTCAATTGCCTTCAAAAAGTTTATCAATTCACTTGAACCAAAATTACGAACACCCGGTGCTGCAAGAGTTAATAGTCTCATTGGGGCCAAGATATACATTTTATAGTTGCCTGGTATCAACGGTTGTTCATCTGCCCTAATTTATTTATTTATTTAAAGAACCCATAGGTGGGAATGTGAGTTGTCTGTCTCTGCGTGTTAGCCCTGCAACAGACAGGCGACCTGTCCAGGGTGCAGGGTATGGTAGCTGGAATAGCAACATACCCAAGGATAAGCAGAAGAGAATGACTGATATGATGAAACTGGGATTTTGTTACACTTAATTATTGCAAACACAACTAAAACTATAACTGAAACTAATCAAAACTAAACTGAAACTAAGGATTTTCAAAAAAATAAAAACTAAACTAAACTAGAAAACAATTGGGATAAACTAATTAAAACTAATATAAAATTGAAAATCTGAAGTCAAAACTAAATAAAAATAAAAACTAATGAAAATTGCAAAACTATTAAAACCCTGCTCGCACTTCCGGCCTTAGCGGTCTTTGAGTACGCGGCCCTTGTGGACCGTTAAGGCTGCGTACTTTAAGGCTGCAGACCCTGAATTGGGATACAGCCATGTAGATATGAAACACAGAAAGGACAAAGGAGACTTAACACAGGGGTTGAAAACACAAGGGGAAACTAATAAAAGAACTTAGATAACAAACCATAAACATCAACATAAACTGAAACTCAAAACTCTGGATTAAAAGACCCATGATTGTGACGAATAGTAATAGATTGTGAATGGTAATATTGATTGTGATAGATTGTGAATAGTAATATTCCTTTTCATAGCATTTACAAGCCTAAACAAATAAAGGCTAATAAAAGGTAATCATGTCAAAGGTGTGCTTTATCAACTGGGTGTGGTGCAACCAGTTTTCTCTGCACAAAGGTAACTCAGATGGCCAATGACAGCATGAGGTTGCATACATGAATCCTTTTTGTGTTATTTGCCTGAATTTCCACTGCTATGTTAAATGCACATTCTCCTTATTAAGGCCCAGTGAGCATACTGTAACTTGACCGCTTCAAGTTAAAATAAGTTTGTATGAATCAGCTTTGTCAACAATTTATGATCCTACATAATTAGCCAGCCCTAAAAACATCTTGTGCACAGTGACTCCCACTGGCTTGACCATTTTATTTGCTCTGCTTGCTGAATGTTTGGAAATCTTTTCTAAGCTCATTTTGGCACTTTTCGACTTGTTTGTTCTCCTTTTGCACCATCAGCTCAGTTTGAAAAAGAATTAGCAATATTATTTGGATGAGCTGTCCAAATCTCTCCATCAAGTTCACTGATCACAGTTTAAAACCTCATAAGCCCATTTGCTTGTCTTTCGGTGGGGTGTGGTTTTTGGCTCAGCTGTGGGAGGAGAGAGGGAGCAGGTGATTCAGGGTGCAAGGCTATGGGACAGAGGCTGTGTAGGACACCTGTTACATATTGTCTAACCTGTCTTCTCTATTTATTCAGTAACACTGCAGGACCAGACGGAAGCAGACTTACAATGAGAAGGAGAGCTGGCAGCAGCTGAAAACAGGCTGAATGGAGTATTGAGTTGACCAACTGGAACAAGGAGAGTACAAAGATTAAAGAGCACAATTGTTTCTGAGTATGTGTGTTGGGAACCCACGGCAATTCTGACATGTTTGAAACACTGTTGCATTGCTGCATGGTCCGTCTGAATATATACTTGCTCAAAAAAAGGAGTGTGTCATGCTACATAAGCAAAATGAAAATACTGAAATTAGTGCAGACACAGGAAAGCACATTTTCAAATTAAATTCTTTGCGTATGCCTTTTCTTTCCTTTTAGGTGTAGAGAAATCCTGATGCAGTCTATTACTGTTGAAACTTACACGTAATAATAATGCAGGGCTGCAGCTGTGTGTATGTGTGTGTGTGTGTGTGTTACTTGGACAAAGGGACTTAGTAAAAACCATGTGTTTTGCATGTGTTTCCTCTAGCGATCATTCACTCAGGAAACAGTCCACTGAAACCGACCCAGAAGAGCAGAGATAGTGATCGCAGCAAATGCTATGCTGACATTGGCAATTGTTCAAGTGCACTTTGACAAGAATTCAAAGGCTTGGAGAAAGAGGCACAAAGGAACTAGTTTTATATTGTGTATATTTTAGTGCAAGGTGAAATCTGTATCTCAAGTATAAGGATATATTAAATAGTTGATATTAGACACATTCAGAACTAATGTGATTGATGGACGTGAGAGACGTGCCAGAATCGTGTGTGCATTGTGTGTACAGGGGGTGAAAACAAAGTGCCGAGTCACTGTGAGTTTCAACAAATCAACAGCATTACTTGTAAGAACATATGAATGCATGAAGAACATATGAATGCATGAAGAAGGATCTTTAAAGGTTTAACATATGCACATTAGATGGATACCAAGTTTGTGACTGTTGACATGCAACTGTATTAATGAAGCCCACAGGAATAACATGCAGGATTGATGAGATCCAAACAAACTGCACAGGAGCACAGCAGCAAAGTGCTCAGTGTCACTTTACTCTGTGCACTTGATTTGATTATGAAGATGAATTTTTTTGTTTGATTTTCCAAACGTTTTTCACCATAAGAATGACAGTTTTGCACACCTGTGAATACAAGCAGGTTAAGATATAAATCACAGTCAATAACTTTAACTGTGCTGCTGCAGAAATCTTCTGACTTACATTATCACGTGATATAAAACGTAGGGTTGTGATGTAAGAGGGTAAGAGATCTATTGTGAGAAGATCAAAATGGGACGGGACTTAAATCCACCAATCCGGATGTGGAGGGCTGGAATTTTGCTATAAAACGAGACTGTTTCAGTCGTTGTGGCTTCAGTCTTCTCGACTTTAACCTTCAGTAATTTCAGCTATCAAGCTAAGCTGTTCACTCTGAAATCATGGCCAAGGACATGACTCTCTGGTGGGGCTCTGGCTCTCCCCCCTGCTGGCGGGTAATGATCGCTCTGGAGGAGAAGAAACTGCAGGGATACAACCAAAAACTGCTCTCCTTCGAGAAAGGAGAGCACAAGTCAAAGGAAGTCATGGATGTAAACCCCAGGGGACAGGTAGGCTTGCATCACAGGGTTCAATCTGGACTTTGAATGCTTGAACTTGAACTTATTTATATCTTTTTTCCACTTTTTCAGGTTCCTGCCTTCAAATGTGGGGACAAAATCATCAACGAGTCCTATGGTGCATGCTTCTTCCTGGAGGTGAGAACTCGGGCAAGATCCTGCCTTGTTGGAGGTCAAGTTGAGGGATTAATAGGTTTACTATGATTGTTTAACAGTTCATTGTAAAAAGAGGCACCCTACACTGCAGAGGAAAAGAAACCAGAGCTTTTTGCTGCTCTTTATAACACTTACTGTTTTCCTGTCTCGACCAACAGTGTGAGTACATGTCCCAGGGAACCAAACTGATCCCTGTGAACTCCAGCGAGAAAGCCCTGGCGCTCCAGCGTACCTTTGAGGGTAACACACTTCACCAGAAAATGGGTATGTTAGCTTAAATCTCCTCTCTGGTTTTGAACCACAAAGACATAATTGTTGAGTTCCTGCACTTTCACGTCCGATCCCCCAAATTACATTTAGAGGTTTTAGTGGGACATGTTCACTTTCTACATGACTTAGTTGTTGATGTTGCCATTAAAAGATCTGCCTTTTGGGATTTTGAGCCATGATTGGCAACATCACGCACCAACCTGTCACCTTTAAATCACTGATACTTCATGCGTTCAGCAAACGTCCTCAGAGTTGGTTCCCCTGCTCTTCCCGAGGTCAGGGTTGTTCAAAAAACATGCCACACAATAATAAGTTGTGTGTTCACATAATTAGGCTCTGGCATAATGCACTATTTCCTTAGGGAGTAACCCTCACAACAGGATGTTAATCTCAGTTTATCAAAGCAAGCATTTACAGCCTACAACCTGATGTTACACAGCAATGCACAGACATACCAAAAATACAAAATATGGAAGTGGATGCTGTGCAGTGTGTGGAAATTTTCTTTTTTCTCAAAGCTTTAAAACCTCGCACAATGGCCATCTTCATGAAATGTCTGTTCTGATATTTTGCAGTGGATGTTTTTTTGTACAACCGGAGGGTCCCAGAGAATGAGAGGCACGAATCTGCCTTTAAGAGACTCAAGGAGACGCTGACTGGCGAGGTGCAGATGTGGGAGGGATACCTGCAGAAGGTACGTGAATGACCCGCACGCACTTACACTCTACTGCTAAACAAGCATCCACAAAACTTATAGCTACATAGCTTTGTTGCTCTGGCTTTGTGCTCCAACTGCTTTGTAGTGGGAGAAACAGTCGGGGAATATTTTTCTGAGTAAAGTTTATGTTTTGACGCAAACATAATCTTTGCAGGATTGAGGTAAAATCATGTACTTTACACCCAAACCACCCGTGCACTGTGTTGCAGAGATGCAACCCCTTTTGATTTAAAAATTACCAAAAGTTCAAAAAGAAAAACAAAGCAGCAGGACGTGTTTGGATGATATTTGGACAAAGCCAGGCTGACTATCTGTACCAAATTTAAACAGCCAATATATACGCTAACACTGTTAGTGTAAAAATCTTATCTAAAAATCTTACTGATCTTTATATTTAAAGAGATACTGTGGAATATTATAATGTGAGTTCTGCAGTGTGTTCTCCTCACAGCGCTTTATTTTGTGTTTCTCTTAGACACCAGGCGGTTTCCTGGCGGGAAAGAGCTTTTCAATGGCTGATGTGATTGTTTATCCAAGCGTTGCTCTTCTCTTCCGCATGGGGTAAGTAAGCTATTTTACTAAGGCTGACGTTTAGCTGCTTGGCAAGATGAATGAATGAAATAATAAACAGCAATGAACTCACACTGACTTTGATCTCTCCTGTAGGCTAAGTGAGAAACGTTACCCCAAACTGTCAGAATACCATAAAAATCTGAAGGACAGACCCAGCATCAAAGCCACCTGGCCTCCGCTTTGGAAGGACACCCCTGGACAGGACATTTTTAAAGACATCTGAGATTGAGAGGCTCATCAGCTGACAAGCTAATCTTTCCTTGTTGTGTTTTTAATTTGTTACCATTCCTTGTATTTCAGTACAATATGAAGTCCAGTCATGTGTGACTTAACATGTGATTGTCACATTGTTGTGAACAAAACCAAATAAAAAGTCAGTTTTCATTCTATCTGCTTCATTCATTTTCTGTTGTCAGTAACTGTTTTTCACATTTGTATCAGGAACATGTTTCATTTGTGTTGGGCGTAAAGTCCAACTACAATAATAAGAACAACAACAATTCTAATAATAATACAATCAAAATTTGACTGTAAGACTTATATCAATATGTGGATATTGATATTTGACCACAGCCATCAAGCTTAGTCCATCACTGCAAGACTGATGGCTGCTATTTTCAGTAAGAGCACCAATTTGAGACATCCACCTTAAATCTATCCTGCCGCTGTGCAGTTTCTACAGGAGAGGTCACTAAATCAAAACTTTAATGCTTTCCTTAATTGTTGTCATTCTTCTCTTTGACCTTGAGCTTTCCTATTGGTCCCTAAGTAGCAACACTTGAGTAATCACTGCATTGTTTTGTAAAGACATCTGATTCACATTAAACAAGACACTAATCTGTTCTACAAAACCCAATGGACTAAAAAATAAAATAAACAGAAAAACAAAAAAAAATAATGTGGTATATGTTGTACTGTGAAAAAAATCACCTGCTACCTACAGTCCAACTCACAAATTATAAAGAAGTTCTACAGACACTAGAGTTATATTCATCATCACAAACAAAACTGTGTGCGTGTGTGTGTGTGTGTGTATATTTGTGTGAGTGTTCTTTTTCATTCCTAATGGGAGAGCTAGTTTAATTTCCAGAGGAACAAATGTATCACGGGATTTGAAAGAGAAATGAAAAAGAAGCAGAGATTAAAACATAACATAGGAAACACAAGCAAAGCATAGAGAGACAGAAAAAACAGAGACTACGGAAGGGAAGACAAAATGTATTGACAGAATTTTTGCAATTTTTATAACAATCCATAATGCTGGCAGTGAATGTAAACCGCAGTAAAACTATGACTTGCTAAATAACCCATATGCCGAGTCCACAGACGTGCTGCAGCGAAGCACAAACAACAAATGGTATGCTGTATTGCTTGTGATACCCAAATAGCTCTACCTGCCAAAGAAGGAAAATAAATCCTGTTTTTCCTTCTTTTTCCAACTTTCCTACTGCAACCCACTAATGCATATACCTGACATCACTCCAGAGTTTCAACATCTGACTTCTGAAGTAATATAAATTTAGAGAGTTGAAAATAGCCATCTGTTAAATTATAGTATTGAAAATAAAAAGAGAAAGAGAGTCAAGCCTAAAGGGTTTTTTTGGTTACATTTGTATTTGGTAACCTGTCATTTAAATATTATTGTTGGATTATGGCAGTTTTAGGTATTAAAATGCTATTGAACTTTCGGGCGCTAGAGGGTGCATAGTGCGCTGTTGGTATCGAGTAGTGTTTTGGGGCACAAAGGAAGAGTAAAACTTCCTGTTATGAAGCTCAACTTGTGTACCGTTTCTACTCTTTATCACAGCATTATACGTTGCTGGCAAAGGAAACCAGTTGCCCCTCTGACCACCAACTTAGGGAGACAACAAATTTGGGCGCTTGTCTGGTATTAGTGCCATGGTAGTCAGGTGCTGATCAACTAAGAACTATGCTTAACAGCACTACTATCCAGAGCGACAGACTTCAGCTATCCAGGCATAGCCACTTGGGCTACAATGGGAGATCCAGCAACAGCTTAATCAGCTGACCAGCGGCGCCATTTCAGAATTGCTCCATAAACTTGCAATATCATGTCAAGAAGAAGAGGTGGAAAATCTTCCTCGTGATGACGTAACTGAGATGGAACTCTTTGGTTTTATATTTGACTTTCTGAGAAGTAAACGACTGAAGAGCCTCGAGGATCAGGGGATGTCTCGCCTGCTGATCGGGGGTAGGTGTATGGTAAATTGTTATCTAGATGGGGTCAAACTTTAGATGTTATTGGATAGTGGGACCCAGGCATGCATAGTGGAGAATTTTTGGGTGAAGAAAGCCTTGCCAAATGTGACAATTAAGCCACTTGAAAGCCTACTCTCAGACCACCCACTCAAAGTCACTGTAACTAATTGGATAGCTGTTCCACTTGATGGGTGGATAGAAGTTCTTCTTGAGATCACAAGTAGCAAACAAGCCTCAGTTGCTCTTTATGTTCCCATGCTAGTAAGTCAACAAGGTGTGAGCAGCCCATTACTAGGCTTCAGTGTAATACAAGAGATAAATGCAGGGAACTGTGATCAAATAGATAACACCAACTTAGTGGATCTTCTTTCAGAGGCTTTGTTAAATCAGAAGAGTGATGCTGAAAATTTTCTGTGGTCAACTCAAAGCCACCCCCGGAAGAGTCAGAATGCCCAGTATTGAGAGTTGGCAAGAAGGGACTCACCATCCACCGCAATAGTCAGATCTGCAAGGTGAAATGTCACATGAGAGCTTTTCCTGGAGGAGGAGTCATGTTGATTAAGTCCAATGTAGAGGCCAATATAGAATGTAACTTGCCAGATGGGTTGGAATTATTTCCTGCGCTTTTTGATGTGCCGGCTATTGGCTCTAAAATAGGGAAAATTCCAATCCAGAATTCCACAAGGCATGATGTTTTGTTTTTTAACCCCCAAAAGCATTTATTGGGGAAATTGTTGAAAGTACACTTGTAAACATCCATCCAACTACACAGAGGCTCGTAGAACCACACAGTGATACCCTTCTGTGCGCTACCCCAGTAAGTTCAACCCGTAATAGACACAGTAATGGGAAGAAATAATTGCAGGGCTGACAACGCAGAAGAAAAATGGCAACCAAATGTTGATTTAGATCAGGTGCCTGAGCATGACCAGAGTAAGGTACAGCAAATTCTCTATGAGGAATCAGACGTGTTTGCTCACAATGATGGAGACGCTGAATTCATCCCTTAGTACGACTGACAACACTCCATTTCAAAAAAGCTACCACTCCATTCCAAGGCCACTGTTTAAAGAGGTGAAGGAATATATTCAAATCCTCTTACATACAGGGTGGATTGGGGGTGGAGTAAAAAAAGGACAAGAGTTTTCGCCTGTGTATAACTTCTGTGAGCTCAACCGCTAGAGTTGGATGTCTCGAGACCGGTCTTGGTCTCGAGACCACTTTTACGTGGTCTTGGTCTCGACGGACTTTTGTCTTGGTCTTGTCTTGGTCTTGTCTTGGTCTTGACGGACTTTGGTCTCGGTCTTGTCTTGGTCTCGCTGTCTTGGTCTTGCTGTCTCAGATCAACATAGTGGTCGGGAGATTTGGAGTCAACAGTAACCATGACACACAACGTCACGTTCGATAATGTATTATGCGCAAAAGCTTTAGCTCTAAGAGCCGTGCTTAGAGAGTGCTTTGTAGTAAATCAGAATAGTCGACTCCCATTGAGCCAGAGCCAGCTCCTCACTTAATTTCCTTTCGCTGCTCAGCTCTCACACAGCGACACACAGAGGCTCAGCTATGCTCAAATCCCCCCACATTGTGGCATTTTATTATTTTGCCTTTCGCGCCCTTCGAACACAACTAAATGCAACCCGTTAGATTGAGCAGTATGCCCGGTCAGTAAGTTACAGAAATGTCAGCGACTTCGTCTGTCATAAAGTTTGCGTTCATAGAACACAGAGAGTTTCGGTAAATGCAAAAAGGAAGCATTCGGCAAAGTGCAGGTTTTGCAAAGTCTCCTTGACCGAGACAGCCGGGACTACCTCAACCTTCACCAGGCACCTGGAGCGCAAACACCCTCAAAGGTAAGCTAGCCAGTAGCCATCTATCCATCTTCAAACTCTTCTAACTACTTTTCCAACCTCAGATGACCAGGTCATGTTTATGTAATATTGTTATTTATAATGTGTTCTTCAAGCGTTATAAATTATGTAGGGACAGTTTTTTTGCAACCGTCCCTGCAGACTTAACTTGTGAAAATTGTAACTAACGTTACGTTACATGCTATGTACAGGTAGCTAGCGCTAGCAGTGGCTATCAGCTACTTAAACAGTTTTCACTAACTTTAGGTATTTTGGTGAATTCATTGAGCAGAAATATATCGAAACCATTTCAGTGAGCACTTTAAGGGCTGGTATGGTGTGGTTTGTTGTCCACTTTAATGGGCATATTTATGTGGTCGCTGACTCATAAGTAAGGACGGGCGTTTCAAGAGTGTCCCTATAACATTGCTCGGCTAACAGCGGCATTCTCGACAGTGAAGCCCAGATCAGAGTGGTCTATGGCTCTGGTCCAGATAGCACGGATTGCAAAACTGAGTCCTAAAGTTCTTAAATCGAACTTAAGGACCTTTGACTATGACTTTCTTAGGTGTTTTCTACTATGTTGCCCTACTAAACCAGTCCAGTGTGTAGGGGCTATTGCAGCATGTCATTATTAGACACAGTTATTTTGTATTGGTGTAACCTCAGACTTTATTGAGTAGTTCATTTCTTGTCAATACAGCTGTGTCTGACTGACTGACTGGCATGAGGAGGCTTAATGCAATATGCAAAGTTAATGCACAGACATTTTGTCTTTTGTAGATTCCATTCAACTGTTTTTCTGTTCTTGTTATTTAAGGTCTTGCAACCCTGAACACTCCAGTATTTTCATTATTACTAGTTGTGCCTAATGATCTATATGTGTCACACTGGATTGGATTAGGTTATTTTGTATGCAAAGGTCTGCCCTCATTGATAGGTTTAAAATTACTGTGCTTGTAAGATACAGTAGTTTTTGTGGTTGAATAGAAACAGATGTTTTACAGATTCCTATTTCCCTGTTTTGTAGGTAGTTGGAGTACAAAGCAGGATCTGCAACATCAGTGATAGCGGTCAATCCCACACAGCCTCAATTATCATTGTTTGCTCCAAGCATCCACTTATTTTCCCCAAATTCACCCAGGCAACAGGCCATCACCCAGTCCATCCTCCAGGACCTTATAGTTGGATGCTCTCTCCCCCTGTCTATCGTTGAGAATCCACATTTTAGACACTTCCTGAATGTCTTGGATAGCAAATACACTCCTGTGTCTAGGACCACCTTGACAAAGAAGCTGATACCTCACCTTGTCACTAAAGTGAAGGGTGACATAATCAAAGCCCTGGAAGTCCAGCCAAATGTAGCAATAACAACAGACCTCTGGTCTGACCAGAGGCTTCGTACTTTCCTGGGAGTTACTGCTCATGTTGCCTGCAAGAACAAGGACTCTTACAGTTTACAATCATTTTTGCTTGACTGTAGGCGTTTCACAGGGAAGCACTGCGGCGAACGAATCGCCTCAGCATTTGACAGCATAGTTGAGGAGTATGGCATTGGCCATAAAATAAGTTACATTCTGACGGATAATGCATCCAATATGAAGCGGGCCTTTAAAGTCAGGATGCCAGAAGTAGAGCACCCTGAAGGTGACAGCAGTGATGACCTCGATGATGAAACAATGTGGGAGGATGCAGAAGGTTCTGATCCATGGTCAACGGGTGAACGTCTTTCTTGCTTCGCCCACTCGCTGCAACTTGTAATCAGTGATGGGATGAAAGAGGTAAAGGCAATAGCTAGAGCCATTGCCAAAGCCAGCAAGTTTACAAACCTGCTGCACAGCAGTAGTAACCACAAAGACTTGTTTGAGACACACTTTGGCTCCAATAAGTCCATCCCAGCAGGAAACAACACCCGCTGGAAGAGCACCTACAGACAGTTAAAGGCTCTGATCACACTTGACCACGGGGCCATCACTGAAATGTGCAGCGATACAGAGAATTTAGTGTTTTCAGCCCAAAAGTGGGCTCAGCTGAAAGACCTTTGTGCTTTGCTTGAGCCTTTTTCTGAGGCAACAGACCTTACAAAAGGTGATCATCAGGTGACTATTAGCATGGTGGTCCCCACTGTTCTGGACTTGAAGAATCATCTTATAAAGATGGAAGTACAAATGCCCCAGGTCGTAACTATAGTCAGGGCACTGAAAAGATCCTTAGAGAAACGGTTCTCTGGAATTTTCAGGCAGATTTGCATGGATGAAAAGGATCCAGAAGAGCCGTTTAGCCATCGGATCTACTTCCTTGCCACCATGCTCGGCCCCCAGTTTGGACTGACCTGGGTAGATTTAGATGTCCAAAATGGTGAAACCGGACCAGCACTGAAGAGGTTCAGAGATGACCTTAAAAAGTCATTAAAAGGTGACTGTATAATAATAATTATTTATTGTTATTGTTGTTTTTGTTGTTCCACTTATTATCACTGTCTTTGGTTTTATAGCATCATGAGAAGCATCCTGTCTAATCCTGTCTTTGTGTGTGTGTGTGCACCCTTTTCCAGACCTTTTGATCACAGAGGTAGACAGAGATGGACCTGCAGCACAAACAGAAGAAGACACAGAATTATCAGATAGGGACTCAGTGCCACCCCCAAAACAACGTCTTCTTTCACGCTACAAGGCATTTAGGTTGCAACGCAGCACAAGTCAGGACTCGAGCACTGATGCACAAATAAGCAAGTACCTAGACAGCATAAATGACTGTGACTGTGATGCACTCACCGTTTGGTCAAAAAACAAAGAGCGTTTCCCCAGTCTACACAGTGTTGCCTTGAAGGTCCTCTCTGTCCCTGCCTCTTCTGCCCCAGTTGAGAGGGTTTTTAGTAGAGGAGGCATTCTAATGAGACCCCACCGTGCACGTCTAGGCTATAAGATGTTGCAATCTTTAGTTTTCTTAAAGTGCAATCAAACACTGTTTTAAAATGTGAACTGTTTTCTCTCCCTCCTCTCTGAAAATATGCTGTTTGCTCATTATATATTTGTTCATAAGATATCTGTTATTTGTTCATAATGTCTGTGTTCTGTTTTTCCTGCCCTACTGAACAACAGGCTTGATTTCATTGGCAGTGTGTTGTAATCTCATGCCACTGAAGACATCAAGATGCCAGAATCTTTTAAGCACTTGTTCTTATTCTTATTAATGCACAATTTGTATTGGTATGTAATATTTGTAGTTTGCATCTGATTCATGTGAGGTGTACACATGTCTTTATATTGTTTGATTACAGAATTTTACTTAAAATGGTGTTGTTTGACTAAATAAATGTGACCATTGACTTTTAAATAACATCTGCATATCACTTTGTGTTGACAGGCCTAATCCATTTTAGGGAAGTTGATATCATACAGTGTAATTTGGCTAGTACTACTACAATAGGACATGATGCAATTTCAAGTTTATAATCTTCAGTTTGATGTTACAATTTTATCTATATATAAAGTATAACTGAAACCAGTTACATATTTCCCATTCTTTAGACAGTTGTTGAAGGTGATCGCTGTTTTGTCAGATGACTTTGGGGCCAGTCAGTACCATCATGTCAGCCCTCAAAAGCACACAAAAGTTAGTCTTTTTTGTTCCGGTCTCGGTCTCGGTCTCGCCTCAACTTGGTCTCGGTCTTGGTCTCGTCTCGACTTGGTCTTGGTCTTGGTCTTGTCTTGGTCTCGATACCCTCTGGTCTTGGTCTTGTCTTGTTCTCGATACCCTCTGGTCTTGGTCTTGTCTTGGTCTTGGATTAGGCGGTCTTGACTACAAGTCTATCAACCGCAAAACCATCCCACATTGCCATCCACTCCCAGGGATCCAGAATTTATTGGACAGCCTAGGAAGCAATTCATGGTTCTCTATCTTGGCCCTTAGGGAGTGCATACCATCAAGGTTTTGGGAGTGAGGAATCAAGAGATCTAACCACCTTTCACACACCCTGGGGACTCTACAAATGGGTACAAATGCCCTTCGGACTGACTAATACACCAGCTGCCTTCCATTGTTACATGGAGGGAGTGTTAGAGGGCAACAGAGACAAGTGCTGTGTGCCATATCTGGACAATGTCCTTTGTTATTCAAAAACTTTTGATGACCCTGTAGACCATCTAAGACAAGTGTTCTACCGAAATTGACAACACGGCATTAAGCGTCATCCAGCCAAATGTGAACTCTTTAAGAGACAAATCCGGTACATCGTGTGAATGGTGTCCCGAGAAAGAATTCAGATCGACCCAAAGGGTTTAGAAGGAGTTCTGGCTCTGAAAGATAAGAAACCTCGCACAGTCGGAGAGGTCCGCACATTGCTTGGATTTCTTAGTTACTAGAAGATAGTGTCACACATTGGAAAGCTTCACCTATATCACTCGTGGGAAGAAGTGCTACCATTAAAATGATGGTTCTGCTTAAAATAAAGTATTGTTCTAACTGATCCCTAATAAATCCTTTACTGCCTAGTAAATGTCACTAGACTCAAACATCTCAAAGTTTTTATTTTCTCAATTTTCAATTCAATTCAATTTTATTTATATAGCGCTAAATCACAACAACAGTCACCTCAAGGCGCTTTATATTGTACAGTAGATCCTACAATAATAGATACAGAGAAAAACCCAACAATCATATGACCCCCTATGAGCAAGCACTTTGGCGACAGTGGGAAGGAAAAACTCCCTTTTAACAGGAAGAAACCTCCGGCAGAACCAGGCTCAGGGAGGGGCGGGGCCATCTGCTGCGACCGGTTGGGGTGAGAGAAGGAAAACAGGATAAAGATATGCTGTGGAAGAGAGACAG
The DNA here is from genome assembly GCF_036321145.2 of Pelmatolapia mariae. Taxonomy (NCBI): domain Eukaryota; kingdom Metazoa; phylum Chordata; class Actinopteri; order Cichliformes; family Cichlidae; genus Pelmatolapia; species Pelmatolapia mariae. Next base: position 24,657,752 of record NC_086245.2, on the reverse strand, counting down.
AGATTAATAACAGATATGATTCAATGCAGAGAGGTCTATTAACACATAGTGAGTGAGAAAGGTGACTGGAAAGGAAAAACTCAATGCATCATGGGAATCCCCCGGCAGCCTACGTCTATTGCAGCATAACTAAGGGAGGATTCAGGGTCACCTGGTCCAGCCCTAACTATATGCTTTAGCAAAAAGGAAAGTTTTAAGCCTAATCTTGAAAGTAGAGATAGTGTCTGTCTCCCGAATCCAAACTGGAAGCTGGTTCCACAGAAGAGGGGCCTGAAAACTGAAGGCTCTCCCTCCAATTCTACTTTTAAATACTCTAGGACAGTGGTTCCCAAACTTTTTTTTGCTAGGCCCCCCTTTGTTTTACAAGAAAAATGTTCGCCCCCCCCCCCCCTTCTCGCGCGTGCACGCGCGCACGCACAAACACATCCTCCAACCACACACACCCATATTTTGCTCCATTGCGGTTTATTTCACACCTCAAACATTTAGTAAACAATTAAGCAAATACAAGTAATCTGCAATAAATGACAGGTAGTAATAAAACAAACTACTAACTCTTTTACGCTACGTCCACACCTACACGGGTATTTTTGAAAACGCAGCTGTTTCGTCCACACGTAAATGGCGTTTCGAATCACCGAAAACTGTGCAAAATGGGTTTAAAAACATAAACAACTGTGGGATACTGTTTGTCCGTGATTTGAAGAGCCCAACGCGTGCTCCCGACACAGGGAAAACCAATTCTGCAGGGGAGACCTACCTTGGCACTTGTGCAGGTGAAACCAAGGGTAGACATGCTTCACCATATTTTCTAGTCTTTGGCTTAGAATGAAGTTGGTTTGGAAACATATTCAGCGATGCTTCATCTCCAGCTTTGCGTTTCTGTGGGCGCCCCGTGCTAGCAATGTCACAGCGTTTTGTTTTTTCCCCCCCTTTTCATTCCGCGCCCCCCCCTGCAATGGCTCTGCGCCCCCCCTAGGGGGCGGGCCCCACACTTTGGGAAGGTCTGTGTTACATAATGATAGATGTAGATATGTAGAAAAGTAAAAATGTAACCACATAAATATGTAGAGTAAAAACAAAGCATTTTAGACATAATATAGGAAAGAATAACTTAAAGAGAGAGAGAAAAGATAAATGAACAAAATAAAGCAGAGTCCTGAAAACTAAACTATACTAAAGGATGGAAAAGTTACACGCCATGGAAAATGTACAATATTTTCTTGAACATGCCCTCCCCACTAAAAACACACACACACAAAAAAAACCCACAAAAAAAACAACAACACCATCACAAATCTGAGTTAATGTATTTGAGTTGCTTATTTAAATGAAGTAGGTTACATATTTGAGAGCTGTTCTTATGTGAAATAGCCACAGAAGGAAAAATGGAAAATAGATGTGATAATTTTGTCTGTATTTCTTCTAGCCCAAGTACAGTTTGCAGTAATACCACCTACAGCTGAATTCAATGAGCTAAATAGAACAATGAGTTCCTTTGCAAATGTTTGTAAAGGCAGGCTGCAAGGCTAGATGCTTCATTTCATACACCTGTGGCAATAAGACTGAAAACGCCTGAATTCCAAGATTAAGAGGTGTGGTCCTAAACTTTTGTACACAGAGTATACCAGACACACTATTCAGCTTCGAAGTCATTGTTTTGTTTTTCTGGGAGGCTTACTTAGAGAAATGTGTGTATGTACAGCATAAACACAACTTCAAACTCACTAAACCTGCTTAAATTTTGGCCTGTACATTTTGTAGGTCTTAGACTGTCACCTGTCTGAACCGGCTATCTCAGCAGTTATCCATCAGTTTATCTTTTCACGTTTGGTTGAGCACATGGAGACGTTACTTGCAGTACTGTCAGTATAATATGTGTTGACAGACACAACACTTTATAAATACTTTCCAGTATGATCTGTAGGCTTACTGCAAAGCTTTACCCTAAACTAGGAGAGTATTACAATCTGCTGAAGGAGACACGTAGTGTCAAAGCCAGCTGGCCACTGCCTACTTAGGTCTAGATTGCACTTGCATTAGGTTTAAATGCATTTTAACTCAGTTGTCAACATTAACCAAATAAAACAGACAATTTAGTGCTGAAGGAAAGCACAAAATCTAATGCTTAGAGATGGAGTGGAATTGGGACTTAAGAGGGGCTGCAGTTTGTCATCAGAAGCTTACAGAAAATGTGAAAAGCAATGTTTGCTTCAGGTGTCCAATCTCATGTACCCTCATCTATATGTTAACAAAGGTATTCAGAGTTTATTTGAATGGGTGTACTGCAACCACTTTTCTGTACACAAAGGTAACTCAGAAGCCCTGAGTTAGCATGACATTGCACTTTGAACGAATCATTTTTATGCCATTTGCCTGAATTTGCATTGCTTTATTAAATGCACACTCTCTTTAAGGAACACTGAGTGTACTGTATTTTGGCCACAATAGACTTGCTTTCATGAGCTTTGTAAACATTTTCTTATCTGACATAGTTAAGGCACTGGTGGAAAGTGACTTCCTGTGACTCGGCCCTTTTACCTGTGCTACCTGCTGAATGTTCTGGAAATTTTTCTAAGCTTATTTTGGACTTATTGGTTCTCCTGTTTTGTCCCATCAGCCCAGTTTGGGAAACATCTGCAATATTAATTAGAGAAGTAAAAAAAATAACGATCGTTAAACTGCTCAAATCTGTCCAACAGGTTCACTGTCATCACTATGACATGAAGCAGCTGATGAGATTTCAAAATAAAGCCAGGTAAAAGAAAACATGTCCAGCATATGCAAAGTTTCATTGAAAACACCACACCCAAACATATAACGATATGAAATGTTTAGACTTTCTTCGAAAATCCTCCATCCTTTAATTCCGACTTTGTTTATAGAGGGCGGTGCACTGAGCAGTTGCTCCCTTATTAATGAAAGCCCAGTGTGAAAGGCAGAACAAACCTACACACTGGCAACAAAGGAGGACTAATGCATGCAGAGCAGGCTCTAATTCAACATAACGATACCAACTGTACAAAAAAAAACCCAGCTACCATTGTCTATTTGTCATTCTGCACATGCTCTGTTTTAATATATGCTCTCTCAACAGAAAATTAGTATGGTATGCAGTGTCTCGATGCATGCTGAATCATCCAGGTAAGGAAATCCAAAAATTCTAGTGAGTCTGAAGAAGTCACTGAAAACTCAATAGTGTGTCTGCTACGTCCAGATGAACAGAATCAACTTTTTTTTATATGTCATGCAACGTAAGCAAAATCAGCATACTGAAAGTAATGCAGACACAGGAAATACCTTGATGTTAAATAATAATAACAAAAAACAAAGAAGGAGAAGAAGAAAAAGAAAAAGAAAAAAAGGCATAAATCACACTTTCGAATTAAATTTTCTGGATAAGCATTTATTTGAAGTATGACTAAATGCAAATTGCAAAAGCTGACAAGATCCCTAACCACATGGGAGCACAGCAGTATCATTCTAACTTCCACTCTAGCCTACTTTATACACTGTTTCCCCCTGGCTTCATTGTCTTTTATTATGTTTTAGAAAGGTTTTTCACTATTTAACATTCAGTGTCTAATGTTTAGTCCTGACTTGCTGTAGTTTTTTCATGTTTCCCTTTGACCCACATTTCTTCCCATCTACCCTCAGATTCTTTGTCTGCCTTTGGATCAAAGAGTTTCTAAAAAAAATCAAGACAAGTCACCTCTTTTTAAAAATGTCCATCAGGTTGACATGACATCACGTTCACGAGTGTCATTTATCTTAGTGTGACAGATCTTTGGCTGGAGCACAGAAATGGGATGGGGCTTATTTCCAGGAATCGTGACAAAGCAGACTGGCGCTATAAAGTCAGGGCTTTCACCCACTCCAGCTTCAGTCTTAAACATTCCTCGACTTCACCTGTCAGGTTAAGCGCTTCACTCTGAAATCATGGCCAAGGAAATCACTCTGCTGTGGGCTTCTGGATCGCCTGCCTGCTGGAGGGTAATGATCGCTCTGGAGGAGAAGAACGTGCAGGGATACAACCAAAAACAACTCTACTTTGAGAAGGGGGAGCACAAGTCAAAGGAAGTCATGGAGATCAACCCCAGGGGTCAGGTAGGTTCATATCACACTATGTAAACACTCTCATATTTGAAAAAGGAGTATTCACTTGGCATTCACAAATAAGAAGACTTGAACTAAAACAAAGTGTTTATGGTTTTCCTTGCACTGTCTCTTAAAGCTTCCTGCTTTCAAATGTGGGGATGTGCCCCTCAACGAGTCCTGTGCTGCATGCTTCCATCTGGAGGTGAGAACTCAGACCATACCTTGAATGTTATGTCTCCATAGAGTTTCTAGTTTGGAGAACTACTTGTGATTATATGTTAAAATATGCATTGCATAAACAGACACCCCACACCACAGAGGTAAAAACAACAACAGAGCTTCTTGCTGCATGTTAAAAATTTCCATGTCTCCTCCAACAGTGCAAGTACAAGTCGCAGGGAACCAAGCTGATCCCTGACTGCGAGGTTGGGAGAGCGCAGATATTGCAGCGTGTGTTTGAGGTTAACGCGCTCACTGAGAAATCATGTAAGTTTGTTCTGACGCACTTCTGAGCCTGAACTCTCTTCATCACAGTGCGTGTACCCCGAACAATGTTAGAACCACAGGAATTTAGTGAGTCTGTAAAGGATATATCAAGGCTGCTAAATCTCTTTCTGTGTGGCCTGGCTGATGTTGCCATTCAGAGGTCTGTGCTCTGGGATTTTGAACTGCTGAACTTGGCAACACCACACTAACAACTGTCACTTGTCTTCAGCAACCAACCCTCCTCAGCCTCCCCTTGAGACCTTTAGTTGTTCAAAACACACGGCACACACTAAGACCATCTAAGACTAAGACAATAAGACAATCCCTTAGTCTATTTCTCTGATGGGCAACCTATCATAACAGACACTGATGTTAACACGTTACATGTTAATCCCACCAGTGATCTCATGCTCAGACTAGTTTTGCATGCAAAGTCACTTGTTTGTCATGAGATTTGGCACTTTAGCACCTTGGCACAATATAAAATTCTGTTTTTTGCTTTTTACACATTTCCAGCAAGTGTTCTCTACTACAACTGGAGGGTCCCAGAGGGAGAGAGACACGACTCTGCCGTTAAGAGAAACAAAGAGGCTCTGACCGCTGAGTTGAAGCTGTGGGAGGGATACCTGCAGGTGTGTGAATGACCTGTGTGCACGCGATCTCAGCGACTAAATTAAACCCAGAATACAAACGTTGGAAAGCCAGAGGAGTAGATTGTAAACCTAGCCAGAAATAAGCTGGTCCATAAATTTCTTTTTAGATTTTGTTGTTTTTGCCACACATATATGTATATGCTCCAGAATTACAAAGAAAATAGCTACCCTGAGAAAAGTAGTGTTTTATCTTCGAATAAAAACATTTAATCTTTGCAGGATAGGAGTGATAAGGCTTCATTTTAGTTCCCTTTAAGAAAATCCTTAAACAGTAGCATAAATGTAAATATGAGGTATAATTAAAGCAACAGAAGTAGATGCAAAACAGAGCTGCATGGTGGTTAGCAGTGTAGCATCACAGCAATAAGGCTTATATCACAAAGTCAATCTTGCCCTTTATCTTTTATTTTTAGGCCTCGAGCGGTTTCATCGTAGGAAAGGACTTTTCCTTGGCTGATGTGATTGTTTACCCAACCGTTGCCTATCTCTTCCACTACGGGTAAGAGGACTAAACGACCAGACACATGAAATCAAATCAAATCACTTTTTATTGTCACATCACATGTTCAGGTACACTGGTACAGTACATGCGAGTGAAATTCTTGTGTGCGAGCTTCACAAGCAACAGAGGTGTGCAAAAATACTATAACATAAGAACAAGCAAAATATAAGAATGGCTAAATCTGAGAATTATATGAATAATATATGTACAATATAAGAGTGTATGCGCATTACTGAAAGTGTATATTAAATATGTATATCTACGTGTGTGTGTGTGTGTGTGTGTGTGTGTGTGTATATATATATATATTTATTTATTTTTTTAATTAAATAGAATAAACAATAAAATAAAATATACAGAGGTTGGCAGTTGGAAATGTGCAAAACAGTGGCATTAATGTACAGTATGGAGTGCATAATATTGAAGTTCTGGTAAGTGAAGATGAGGTGTCTATGAAGTGTTCAGCAGTCTGACGCCTGATGGAAAAAGCTGTCTCTCAGTCTGCTGGTACAGGACCGGATACTGCAGAACCTCCTTCCTGATGGAAGTAGTCTGAACAGTTTATGGCTGGGGTGACTGGAGTCCTTGATGATCCTCCCTGCTTTCCTCAGGCACCGCGTCCTGTAGATGTCCTACAGGAAGCGGTGCCTGAATAGAATAGAATAATAGTAGAAATGAATTCACACTGACTTTCTTCTTTCCTGTAGGCTTTCTGAACAGCGTTACCCCAAACTGGCAGAATACTATAAAGGTCTGATGAACAGACCCAGCATCAAAGCCAGCTGGCCTTCTACTTGGAAGAACGCACCGAAACAGGAAACATTGAAAGACATCTGAGATTCAGGCACTCATTTGTTACCACTCCTTGCACTGCACTAGTGATTCATTTTTGTTTTTAATATAATTAGTGACAAAAATGTGTGATTATTAATGTGTTGAGACCAAAATAAGCAATAAAAACTGAGTTTCAGTTTTGTTCATTTTTGTTCATATCATTTTTCGGCAAGAAACTTGTAGAGCTCATTCATGTTTTGTTTCTTTGCAGTGGGAATATTTATTGTTAATATAATGTCAACCAAAATCTAATATCAGGTTTCCACTGCAAATGTAATGTTTGGATGTTAAGTTAAGAATCTGCATTACAACCTTGCTGTAGCTTTGCAGCTTTGACAGGAGAGGTCACTCGACCCAGCTATAACATGTCTGTGTGGGAAATTGAATAATTGTTCATCAAACTATAATCATTTCTTTTCAATATAAACTCACTGCTGTTATACTATACGAGCTATAAGAACCCTTTTCATGTATGCTTCCCCAGCAAAGAAGAAGCAGGCTCTTTGCAGAGGTTTCAAATGCAGTCTACAGAGTCCCTCATTCATTGGAGAAAAAATAATTGAAGATTTATTTTTACGAGATCCCGCTAAAGTTTTTCATTTCAGTCCATGTGCTTTCAAGTCAATACTGACACTTGTGACATAGTGATGGAAGTCACACACTCGCAAGAGAGATTGATCTTGGGCTAAACTATAAAGACACTAACTCAGTGCTCTGCAGTACACACGGTTGTGTAGGAGACATCAGAAGATAGATGTTAGTGGGAGGTAAACACTTGGGACCAGGTGTTGCTCTGCTCTTTAAATCTAGAGTTTTCCTGTCGTCCTTCAAATTTGAACATGTGTGCAACCGCTGCATGAAAACAGTCAATTCTCTTGCAAAGATTTTAAAGTGACACTAAATGAGTAACAGATGTTTTATTATAAGCCCCTTAACATATATTCTTTCACCTTCACATGACAGAAAAGAAGGCAATTCTCTGAAATAGGAGATTTTAAAGTTTTATATATAAATCTCATCATAACATAATTTCATCAAGGTGTCCCTTTTGATTTGGTAAAAATATAATGGGGCAGGTTGTACTGTAAAATATCAACCTCCCACACACACACACACACACACATAGATATGAGAGTGTTTACATAGTGTGATGTGAACCTACCTGATTCCTGCCACACACACACACAAGCACACACAAACACACAGTGTGAGAGTGTGTGTCTTTTCTTTCTTTCTTAATGGTAGAGCCAGGTTAAGTCCTATGGGGAAAAAAGATCACAGCAAGTCATTTCCATTACTTTCCAGTAGCTGTGTTTGCAGCTCTGTGCAGTTATACTAGCAGTTTAAAATTTTAAATTATGCTTAACTACATCACTATTTGGGAAAACTTTATTCAAACAATGACATGGTTGAGTCACATAGCAGCTCAAACATGTGGTTATTCGTTCAGATAAACATATTCAGTTCAGTTCAAGTTTATTTCTATAGCACCAAATCACAACAGATTATGCTTATCTTGGGTTTACTCCAACTACAGTTAAAAAATCGATGATAGATGATCAAACCAGCAGCTTATTGGTTATTAGCTGGGCATGCTAACCTCTGTGCTTTGTCCCACTTTACTCAGCCTTGAAACGTGGATGAAGGTGTGGCTAAAAATAAATATCAGTATACACTAATTTCCCAATACTTTACTACCTTTTCTGCATAGTGACGAAAAAACATAGACCACATGATTGCTGCAATGTCAAATCATAAAAAAGGCTCTTTAAAAAGTGGGAGGAGTCATGCGTGCGTATTGTAGTCATGTACAGGTTCAGAATTTAGTTTAGGCTGTCTACTAGAATACATTAAGTTTACCTTCTTAAATACAAGAGCTCTCTTGTAACCTCGTATGCACTTTTGCAATCAGATTTGCAAAATATTAGGATTTTTTTTTCAAAAAACTTCAAAAACCTTTCTTTTCTAAACACTGTACACAAAACATAAAATGCTGCAAGATGTATGGGTCGCATACAATAAATCCAGCCCTGTTTGTACAGGGCGGTGCGCCGAACAGTCCCTCCGTTATCAATTAATGTCCTCCACAAGGATGATTGATGCATGCAGAACAGGTTGCAATACAACGCGACAAAACCAACAGTAAGAAGAACTAACATTTGTCGTTCTGCACATGCTCTGTTTGACTTTCTTTTTTTCTTTTTTCTTTTAGTAATACCTTCGTTCAACAGCAGTAGAAAGCACACATTCTCAGATTCACTGCTGTTCTCTTCACTGCTGCACAGAGGAACGCGTTCACTGAACAAACTGCCCTTTGAAACGGACTCAAAATAGCAGAGATAGCAACTGCGTTAATGTAGGCGCACACACAGCTTACGTCGTTGCCTTATTGATAGAATGATATTCACCGCTGTGCAAAGAGGTCAAAGATTCAGAGAACCAAACTGCCGAAAATGCACCAACAGTTTAAACAAAAAAATTTTATTACTTTTTTTTAATTTGCATTGCCATGGTCCTATTAGATGCAGTTAATGGAATTGAGATTTATTGGTCATGTCAGAACTGTGTGTGTACAGATTTGAATACAAAGTGCTGAATCACCGTGAATTTCACTTCTCAGGGCGTTTTTTTGACCACCAGCAGCAGCAAAACAGCGAACTACTGCAGGAATCGGTTCAAATATAAACTAAAGCACGATCAAAGATCATTTTACTCTTTTCCTTTTTCTAAACAATCATTACTGATATGGAACAGTTGTTAGCTGTAACGTGTTCCAAGAATTAACTGCAAATAGCGACAAGATCCCTAACCAAAGGGGAGCATGGCAGTAACACTCAAACTTCCATATCCTACTACAATGTTAAGAATTTAATGTTTAGTCCTGACCTGCTGCAGTTTTTTCATGTTTTCCTTTAGCACACATTTTCTCCCATCTACTATCAGATTCTTTTCTGCCTTCGGATCAAAGAGTTTCTACAAAAAGCAAGAGAAATCCCCTCCCCTTCACATGTCTTTGGTAATATTTGGAACTATAGTCCATTTTAAAGACAAATCAAACAGAAATGGTTAATAAATCTGATTTTTATGTTTAAAAATGTAAAGATCTTCAGTGTCACATCAGGATGATATGACATCACGTTCACGAGTGTCATTTATCTTAGAGTGACAGCTCTTTGGCAGGAGCACAGAAATGGGATGGGGCTTATTTCCAGGAATCCTGATAAAGTGGACTGGAGCTATAAAGTCAGGCATTTCACCCACTCCAGCTCCAGTATTAAACATTCCTCGACTTCACCTGTCAGGTTAAGGACTTCACTCTGAAATCATGGCCAAGGACATGACTCTGCTCTGGGGCTCCGGATCTCCTCCCTGCTGGAGGATAATGATCGCTCTGGAGGAGAAGAACCTGCAAGGATACAACCAAAAACTGCTCTCCTTTGAGAAGGGAGAGCACAAGTCAAAGGAAGTCATGGAGATCAACCCCAGGGGTCAGGTAGGTTCATATCACACAATGTAAACACTCTCATATCTGAAATCTGCATTTGTTTCCTGGTATGGAGAAAAAGAAGTATTCATTGGCATTAACAAATAAGAATGCTTGAACTAGAGCAAAGTGTTTATGGTTTTCCTTGCACTGTCTCTTAAAGCTTCCTGCTTTCAAATGTGGGGATGTGACCCTCAACGAGTCCTGTGCTGCATGCTTCCATCTGGAGGTGAGGACTCAGACGATACCTTGAATCTGAATGTTATGTCTCCATAGAGTTTCTAGTTAGGAGAATGACTTGTAAATATATGTTAAACAATGCATTGTTGCAAAAAAAAAAAAAATTCATGTTTCCTCCAACAGTGCAAGTACAAGTCACAGGGAACCAAGCTGATCCCTGACTGCGAGGATGAGAAAGCGCTGATATTGCAGCGTGTGTTTGAGGTTAACACGCTCACCGAGAAATCATGTAAGTTTGTTCTGACGCACTTCTGAGCCTGAACTCTCTTCATCACAGTGCGTGTACCCCTAAACAACATTAGAACCACAGGAATTTAGTGAGCTTGTAAAGAATATATCAATGCTGCTAAATCAGAGTCTGAGCTCTGGGATTTTGAACTGTTGTACTTGGCAACTAAAAACCCATGTTGATGTCTGTTAATCCCACCAGTGCCACCAGTGATCACATGCTCAGAGTAGTCTTGTATGTAAAGTCACTTGTTTGTCATGAGATTTTTATAGTTTAGCACCTTAGCACAATGTAAAATTCTGTTTTTGCTTTTTATATACTTCCAGCAAGTGTTCTCTACTACAACTGGATAGTCCCAGAGGGAGAGAGACACGACTCTGCCGTTAAGAGAAACAAAGAGGCTCTGACCGCTGAGTTGAAGCTGTGGGAGGGATACCTGCAGAAGGTGCGTGAATGACCTGTGTGCACGCGATCTCAACGACTAAACGAAATGCAGAATATAAAGTTGCAAAGCTACAGGAGTAGACTGTAAACCTAGCCAGAAATTATGAACTGAAACATAAATTTTTATTTAGCTTTTGTTGTTTTAGCCATAACTATCTATCTATCTATCTATCTATCTATCTATCTATCTATCTATCTATCTATATATGTGTGTGTGTGTGTGTGTGTGTGTGTGTGTGTGTGTGTGTGTGTGTGTGTGTGTGTGTGTGTGTGTGTGTGTGTGCTCCAGTATCACAATAAAAATAGCTACTCTGGGAAAAGTAGTGTTTTATCTTTGAATAAAAACATTTTAATCTTTGCAGGATAAAAGTGATAAGGCTTCATTTTAGTCTCCTTTAGGAAAATCCTTAAACAGTAGCATAAATGTAAGTATGAGGTGTAATAAAACCAGCAGAAGTAAAGGCAAAACAGGGCAGCATGGTGGTTAGCAGTGTAGCATCACAACAAAAAGACTTATTTCACAAAGTAAATCTAGTCTTTTTATTTAAGGATATAATTAAGATTGAATATTTATTAAGCCAAGCTTTAACCACCTATCTTAGTTCTTTTTAAATGATCTATATTATATGTGATTTTTATTTTTTTGTCCTCCACAATATTTTCCTCCTTTTATTTTTAGGCCTCGAGCAGTTTCATTGTAGGAAAGAACTTTTCGTTGGCCGATGTGATTGTTTACCCAACCGTTGCCTATCTCTTCCACTACGGGTAAGAGGACTAAATGACCAGAAACATGAATGAACAGAATAATAGTAGAAATGAATTCACACTGACTTTCTTCTTTCCTGTAGGCTTTCTGAACAGCGTTACCCCAAACTGGCAGAATACTATAAAGGTCTGATGAACAGACCCAGCATCAAAGCCAGCTGGCCTCCTACTTGGAAGAACGCACCGAAACAGGAAACACTGAAAGACATCTGAGATTCAGAGGCTCATTTGTTGCCACTCCTTGCACTGCACTAGTGATTCATTTTTTTTTTAATTTGTAACAAGACATGTATGATTATTACTGTGCTGTGACCAAAATAAGCAATAAAAACTAAGTTTCAGTTTTATAGCTCATTCCTGTTTTGTTTCTTTGCAGTGGGAATATTAATTGTTAATATAATGTTAACCAAAATCAAACTTTAGATTTGATGTTTGGATGTCAAGTTAAGCATCTACATTATATCTTTATGTCAGCTTTGCAGAGAGCTATAATGGTCTGCTTGATAGTTATATTTATATATAGAACTTTACCAAGTATTTGTAATTTGGATTATTAGAACCATAACGGACAAGAGCGGGGGACGGAAAAGAAAAAAAAGAAAGAAAATGAGCTGCGGTTATAGCTGCGGCACATGGTGTGACTGCGGGTATCTGTGCGACCCCGTCCCCCACCCCCAAATTTAGCTGGCTAAAGGGACTGGGCAAGGGCCAGGCCTCGGTTCATGCACCACACAACCCACAACCCTGGTGACGCACCAGCCAGGATTCAAGCCCTTCAGGTCCATGCAAGCTTGCCCCGGGTGGATTTTTATTTTTCCAGTTCTCAAGGACAGTCTTTTTAGCGATGCATAAGGTGGTGAGAGCCATGTGGACTGTTCATCTGAAATCCTAGATTTTAGACACTTTGACAAGTCTTCACATATCCAGCGCCAAAACCTCTGATGGACAGAACCAAAGAGCGTGGATGTAATTGTCAGGTGTACTGCTTTGACAATGTAAGCAGTTGTTAAATGATGCAAAACCCATCCTGAACATGTGTTGACTTGTATAGTGCACTCTGTGCAGGATTTTGCACTGTATTAATTGTAGATTTGGGTTGCTAGTGCTGTTGATTGAGTCCACAATGTAGGTGAAGTCTTTACCTGGCGGCGATGATGTTCTGGGAGAGTCTGCTGGGCAAGTTTTCTTGGAAGACGTTGACTTATTGGCTGGGGAAGAGGAACTCTGGGCCTTCTCCAGGACTATAGCGTCGAAGCACCAGTCAGTGTATTTCTGGAGAGCGTCCAATTCACCTTGCTGTCATCCAGGGTGTTGGAAATCATTATGCAAATATGTTCTGTTGTTCATCAATTGTTTGGTGTAATTTAGGCTTCAAAAACTGTTTGTTTAATTCTGTGGCCAAATTCATTTTTTGTTTTGTTTTGCCATGTTTATGACATAACTACAGCATTTCTACCTGCTGTAAAGTGGAGATCTACTCAAGGCTTTACTTTTACTTTTCTGTCCTCTTTCCTCCTGTGATCCAGAAAAGAATATGTCATTTGGATGCTTTAATTCCTAAAACAAATGTGGGATAAGGCGGGGAAAGAGGAATCGCTGGAGGATATGTTATCAAGAATACTATGCTGTATCCTTTGCAAAATCATTTTTACCTTTGAAAAGAAGTGTGGTACACAGATGGACAACAATCTGTTCTTGCCAAATATAAAACACCACCGCCCTCTGCTGCTGGATTCTCTTTGTTCACCATGTAGCCTCAGCCTAGAAAGAAAACAGAAAATACTGTGAACAATGTCTCTCTCTCTCGCTCTCTCTCTCTCTCTCTCTGTGTGTGTGTGTGTGTGTGTGTGTGTGTGTGTGTGTGTAGGTTTGCATATGTTTGTAAAGACAAGTTGATTCTTGTTTTTTTTGTTAATCTTCATAGTGTAAGTAATCTGTCAGTTTTTGAAAACTGAAACTCAATGTGACAACAGAACAGTCATGTTGATGCCAGAGCTCAGAGAAGAGGACACCTTTCAGCTGATATTAAGGCTACTGTAACTCATGCAACCACAGGTTACAACCAACATTTGCTGAAGATCGTCTCTGAAGTCCCCAACACATCCAGCCTCATAGCTGAACTAATTTCATTTTAGATTTTGCTCTTTTTTTATGTACAGAAAATATTAATATTATTATTAATTTGCTGTGAATAAAAGCAATAAAAACAGAGCTTATGTTTGCTTTATCAACTTCAAGTAAAATATAAAAATGTAACCACAGACATCAAGCCTCACCCATCAATTCAAATTGAAAGTTTTTATGCTATTTTCAGTGAGCATGCCAAGCTGAGACACCCACCTTACTGCACCTGTGCAGTCTTGACAGAAGAGGTCACTAAATCAAAACGTTCTTGTTTTTATCATTACTGCTGATGTGTCCCTTTTGATGTGGTTAAAAAAAAATAATGTGGTGCATGTTCTACAGTGAAATATCAACCTGCCACCCATAATTCATACTCACAATACATCAGGAAGTCTGTCTACACTAATAAATTTCTATGTGTATGTGTGTATGTGTGTGCCTTTTTTTGTGATCCTTTTTTTTCTCCATAGGACTTAACCTGGCTCTCCCATTAAGAAGAAAGAAGTCAATTCTATTATTTCCCAGTAGCTGTGTTTGAAGAGTGCACAGGAAAAGTTTTCTGTGCAGTTATACAAGCAGTTTAAAAATTTTAATTATGCTTAACCACTTCACTGTTAGAGAAAAACGTTTTTTAAAAACATGGTCACATAGTCACACGGCAGTCACATAGCAGCTCACAGATGTGCTTATTCAGTGAGATATGCACATTCACTTCAGCTCAGGTTTATTTATATAGCACCAAATTACAAGAGCCACCTCAAGGTTTTTTATATTGTAAGGTAAAGATCTGTGATAACACAGAGAAAACCCCAACAATCAGACGGCCCCTTGAGAACAAACACATTGTGATTGTCCCTTTCTCTGTCAGCACTCTCGTAACAGAGCTTTGGATTAACTGATGGCTGTTAAGGGAACTTTTAGAACAACCTGATGATAATGTATTACTCATTATGTTTATCTTGGGTTTAATGCAACTGCAGTTTAAACATTGATGATCGTAGCAATCAAATCAGCAGCCTGAGACTTACTAGGTGGGCATCCTAACCTCTGTGCTTTGTCCTACTTTACTTTGCCCACATTTGCATTGCAGGTTAGAACCAGCCTTGAAACGTGTGTGAACATGTGGCTAAAGATAAATATCAGTAAACACAAAACTTCCAAATACTTTGCTGCCATCTCAGCATACTGACACAAGCATAGACCACATGATTGTTGCGATGTCACTTTAAAAAGCCTCACTAAAAAAAGTGGGAGGAGTCATGAGTGAGTATTGGAGTCATATACAAGTACTACTAGAATACATTAAGTTTACATTCTTAAATACAAGTGCTCTCTTATATCCACATAGGGACTTTTGCTTGATATTCCAAAATAAAAGCAAAATATTGGATTTTTTTTTTTTTCAAAATACTTCAAAAAACCTTTCTACACAAAAATGTAAAATGCTGCAAGAGTTATGGGCTAAGGTATTCAAGCATGCAACAAATCCAGCCGTGTGTGTACAGGGCGGTGCACCGAGCAGTCGTTGTTAATGAATGTTCGGAGTGAAAGGGAGAACAAACACGCACGAGGGTGATTGATGCATGCAGAGCAGGTTGTAATTCAATGTGACAAACCCAACGGCAATAAAAAAAAATAATACAAAAAGTATTTGTCATTCTGTAAATGCTCTCTTTGTTATTTTTGTAATACCGATGTATTATCGAACGAGATTCACTCCTATTCTTTGCATGCACGAGCAAACTGCCCTTTGAAACAGACGCAAAACAGCAGACATAGCAACTGCAGCAATGTAGGCGCACACAGATCTTACGTCATTGCCTTATTGATACAATGATATCCACAGCTGTTTAAGTGCCCGCTGCAAAGAGGTCAAAGACTCAGAGAACCAAACTGCCGAGTATGCACCAACATTTTAATCAGTGGATGCACATTTGATTTTATTTGCATTGCCATGGTCCTATTAGATGCAGTCAGTAGAATTTTGATTAATCGGTTATGTCAGAACTGTGTGTGTGCAGATTTGAATACAAAGTGCTGAATCACCGTGAGTTTCACTTCTCAGGGCGTCGTTCACCAGCAGCAGCAACAAAACAGCGAACTACTGCAGGAATCGGTTCAAATATAAACTAAAGCACCATCAAAAATCATCGTACTCTTTTCCATTTTCTAAACAATCATTACTGATATGCAACCGTTAATAGAGATAAAATGTTCCGAGAATTAATTGCAAATAGCTACAATATCCCTGACCACAGGGGAGCATGGCAGTAACACTCCAATTATATGTCCTACTTTATACACTGTTTCCGTGTGGCTTCATTGTCTTTTATTATGTTTTAGAAAAGTTTTTCACCCCTTAATGTTAAGTTTTTATTTTTTTTCTTGACTTTCTGGAGTTTTTTCATGTATCGCTTTTCCCAAGTACCCCCACATTCTTTGTCCGCCTTTGGATCAAAGAGTTTCCACAAAAAGCAAGAGAAGTCACCTCTCCTCCACACGTGTTTTGCAATACCTGTGACTACAGTCCATTTTAAAGACAAATCACGGAGAAATTGTTAATAAATCTGAAAATTTTGTTTTTTGAATACACATTTTAAATATCCTACCGCATCAGGCTAACGTCATATCGCGTTTAACTTTTGTGGGCGTTAGGTATCTTGGTGTGACAGCTCTTTGGCAGGAGCACAGAAATGGGATGGGGCTTAATTCCAGGAATCCTGACATAGAGGACTGGAGCTATAAAGTCAGGCATTTCATCCACTCCAGCTCCAGTCTTTAAACCTTCTTTGACTTCACCTGTTAGGTTAAGCACTTCACTCTGAAATCATGGCCAAGGAAATCACTCTGCTCTGGGGCTCCGGATCTCCTCCCTGCTGGAGGATAATGATCGCTCTGGAGGAGAAGAACCTGCAAGGATACAACCAAAAACTGCTCTCCTTTGAGAAGGGAGAGCACAAGTCAAAGGAAGTCATGGACATTAACCCCAGGGGTCAGGTAGGTTCATATCACACTATGTAAACACTCTCATATCTGAAATCTGCATTTGTTTCCTGGTATGGAGTAAATGGAGTATTCACTTGGCATTCACAAATAAGAACACTTTAACCAGAACAAAGTGTTTATGGTTTTCCTTGCACTGTCTCTTAAAGCTTCCTGCCTTCAAATGTGGGGACAAAATCATCAATGAGTCATGCGGTGCATGCTTCTTCTTAGAGGTGAGAACTCTGAATCTGGCCCTACTTGAAATGCTATGTTGCCATGGAGTTCCTAGGTAGCAGAGCTGCTTGTGATTATATTTTTAACAGTGCATTGTAAAAACAGACACACTATACCAGAGATGTAAAGAACAAGAGCTTCACACTGTTTTTTTCCCAACAGTGCAAGTACAAGTCGCAGGGAACCAAGCTGATCCCTGACTGCGATGCGGAACAAGCATTGATGTTCCAGCGTGTGTTTGAGGTTAACACATTCGGAGACAAAATGGGTACGTTAGTTCGGAGATGCAGAAAATGTCTCAGTTTTGTTTTGCCTTGCAGTGACATAACTGTTGAAACCTGAACTTCCTTCATCACAGTGCGTGTACCCCAAACAACGTTAGAACCACAGGGATTTAGTGAGTCTGTAAAGAATATATCAAGGCTGCTAAATCTCTTTCTGTGTGACCTGGCTGATGTTGTCATTCAGAGGTCTGTGCTCTGGGATTTTGAACTGCTGTACTTGGCAACACCACACTAACAACTGCCACTGGTCTTCAGCAACCAACCCTCCTCAGCCTCCCCTTGAGACCTTTAGTTGTTCAAAACACACGGCACACACTAATGATCTGTGCATTCACATAATTAAGCCATAAGACAATCCCTTAGTCCATTTCTCTGGTGAGCAACTCTCATAACAGAGACTGATGTTAACAGGTCACATGTTAATCCCACCAGTGATCACATGCTCAGACTAGCTTTGCATGTAAAGTCACTTGTTTGTCATGTGATTTGATACTTGTAAAATTCCCTGCTGGTGTCTGGGTAGATTTTATTTAGGTTTCATAGAGATACATTTTAATAATTGTATGTCAGGTTTTGTTGGTTTATTTTTTTTTTTGTGTGTTATATTTTTCTAGGAAATGTTATCTACTACAACTGGAAGGTCCCAGAGGGAGAGAGACACGACTCTGCCATTAAGAGAAACAAAGAAGCTCTGACTGCTGAGGTCAAGCTTTGGGAGGGATACCTGCAGAAGGTATGTGAATGACGTGTATGCCTACAGTCTGTTGTGCTAAACTAAAACTCAGAATATTTCTACCAGTTTTTTCTAAAACAATTTTTAAAAATGAGACGTAATAAGAAAAGGCTTTTGGAATGGTGTGCATTAACACCATCAGCAAGCTGTAAAAGAACAATTTAGCTCTTCAGACTTTGGCCCTTAAGGGTGTTACACAAAATTTTATGTGTTAATTATTGATCTTTAGACATCCATGTAGTTATACTTGAACAAGGCCATGCTAGTAGTTTGAATCAGTCTGCAGTGCTAATCTTCATGTCTGTAGAATAAAGCAAGCCTTATTTATCAAAGTCAATCTTGCCTTGGTTTTTAAGGGAACATAATCAATGCAGAACATTTATTACGCCAGGCTATAACCCCCTGTGATGGCTATTTTTCTATCTTTATTTTACTTTGTGTGCTTTTTAGCTTTTTTTCAAATTTTTCTTACATAACTACTTCTCCTTTTCTTTTTAGACATCAGGCGGTTTCCTGGCAGGAAAGAACTTTTCCCTGGCCGACGTGATTGTTTTTCCAGCCATCGCTTATCTCTACCGCTTTGGGTAAGTGGACTAAATGACCAGAAACATCTCTTAGCAGCCTGGCTAGATGATTGGATGGAATAATAAATAGCAATGAACTCACTCCAGCTTTTTTCTTTCCTGCAGGCTTTCTGAAGAGCGGTACCCAAAACTGGCAGAATACTATAAAAATCTGATGAACAGACCCAGCATCAAAGCCACCTGGCCTCCTACTTGGAAGGAGACACCTGGACAGGACATACTTAAAGACATCTGAGATTCAGATGCTCTTTGGTTAACCAGCTAACTTTTCCTGTTGTGTTTTTCATGTATTTCCATTTGTTGTACCGCTCTACCCTTTCATATTTTTTAACATCATTTGTTTCTGAAACTGTCTGATTCTCACTGTGATGTGAACAAAAAGCAATAAAAAACAAGTTTCAGTTTTGTCTGCTTTATTAATATCATATTATTGACCACAAAAGACCCATTACAGTTTATTTTAGGTTTTCACACCTTTCACTGCAGGTTTCATGTTTGGATGCACTTTTCAAGAAAACTGTCATGATCCTTCCTGCAACTTCTGCAGAGAAAGAGAGACAGCTCACTAGACTCAGCTAAATAATTGTTTCTGAATAATTTTTATTCAGATTGTAAATATTTCTTTTCATACTGGACTCAAGCAAAGAACCAGCAAAGATCCCAAATTAAGAGCGACTTGATTTAATGGGTTCACCATGGGGATTTTGCCTAGAGAGAATACTTACTGGGAGAGTGAGTATTTTCTCCAGGTGTGGTTATAGACTATCAATTCTATCAAGGTGTAGTTTAGAAAATTCAGGGCCCATAAATACACGGTTGACCTAAAAGGGAGTTGTTTCCTTTTCCTCTTTTTAATGTGTCTCTTATGAGCCAGCAAGTTTCAAACCAGGTACAGAGAAGACCCCCATCACAAATGATGGCATTTGATTTCCAAAACACTTAGAGCTACTTACAGATGTGCATCTTTTGGACTTGGTTAAAGAGGGATGTGATCACTAAGACTGTGCGAAATGTCTTATCCACTGCCCTGTTTGTCTGGGAGGTTGGAGTGGTTTCACCTGTTGAACTGGTTTAAAACCTTTTACCCTTAACAATGTTTGTTTTCCCCAAACAAGAAGGAGCTTACGAGCTTTCTGTGTTTTGTAGGGTGTTGCCATGATGGCGAGTATTCTTCACACGCTAAGGGTTCCGCAGGGTTCTATGCCAGGACCATTTCTATTCCTATTATCCAGGCTTCATTTAGGCACTATTGTCAGACAGCATAATATACGTTTTACCAGCTTTATTTACCTATGAAGCCATATGATGCAGTACAGTTAGTTAGTTAAACTCAAAGAATGTTTTAAAGACATTAGCTGGGACTACAAAGAGAGAACATATATCTATCCCGTCAGCTTCTCTTCACTGGTTTTCTGTTAAATTGAGAATGAAGTTTAAAATCCTTCAACTTACATAAAAGGTCTTAGATAGTCACGTATCATTTCATAGTTTCATACTATCCCAACATAACATTTTTTTCACACTCCTGGTTTACTTGTCGTTCCTACGGTGTGTAAAGTAGAACGGGTGGCAGCACCTTCAGCTTTCAGGGCCCTGCTCTGTGGAACCAGCTCCCAGTTTGCATTGGCTGTCACTGTTTGGTCGCTGTCATAGAACTGAAGGCTGAAATCAAATATGAGTAGTCAGCTTGTCAGCGTGCTTTTGACACTGTTAAAGCTATCTGGTTTCTCCTATTGTCCCAGGACCATGGTGACTGAAAGTGATACAGGGGCAGGTGGTGGCTTGCTTCAACTGTCACCCAAACCATAGATTCGTATATCAAGACAACGTTGTGGCCCATGCTTCAATGAGAGCATGCTGTTCTTGAGTTCATACTCTTGGTTTTGTATGTTGCCTTCTACGTCTCTCATTTTTCCCCCAGTTACTTCAGACAGCAGGGTTGTTGGGTTAACTTAAACATGAATTCATTTAGACTTTACAAAATCACTTGCTTGTATTTGTGAGGAAGATTTAGCTCTACTGTAGAGGCAGAGAGGAAGTCATAACAATGATCAACACACATAATAGTCTATGAGTTTTCACTTCAGAAAATACCAACATAAAATCATCTAAACTCCAAGTTTGTGTTCATGGTAGCTGCACATAAAGCTGGCTGTACTTTAGAGAGAAGGACGTTGCATGTTAGTTTTTATATTTTGCACAAGAGAGTTTCAAAGACAAAAGCAGTTAAACTTTGATTAGAAAAGTCTAGATTTTTCAGTCAGTGCTTTTTAAAGTGCTCTACACTATTACTGATACAAATGGTTTGAAAGGAAAGGAAAGAATAAACACGCAAAACTGCGTCTTTCTCGACTTTCTGGACTTCCTAGAGTTCAGCTTTGGAGTTTTGATGGAGTGGTGGAGGCTATTTTTTTAAACACTGTTTCCCTCCAGTGTTCGTCATCATCTCGTATATCGTCTGGGTAGATTGACTGATTGATTGAGTGATTAGCTGATTGATAACATAAATTTCTTGTTCTGTCTAACATATAAGTGTCACATTAAATTCAGTTGATCTGACATAAACATAAGTTTTAAATCTAAAGAACGTTTGAAGAATTTTTATCAAGTGCACTTCCACCTTTTTGTGTTGAGAAACATCACATGGAAATTATTTGAGTATTACAAGTAATTTTAAGTGACACTATTAGAGTTACATTTTAAGTTTGATCAAGTTTAGTTTCAGCCAAATAATTGGTTTCATTTTTTCAGTTACATTCTATTTAAACTTTATCATTTAAATGGATATAATTTGGATACAATGTATACAATTTGTAAAGAAAAGTTCGGCATATTTTCATTGGAAATTTCATTTAAAATCCATATAGTGTAACTGATCTGTAAATTTAACTCTTTCTGTCTGTAAGTTTAACTGTTTGACAACAGACTAGGCTACGGTGGCCCGTGAAGGATTTCATTTCAGAATTTATGACATTTGCAGTGTGTGGACAGATAATGTTCAAAAGTGGTTGCTTACATGCACAATTGCTTAAATACATATATTTTTGATTTTTAAAAGAAAACTAGTAATTCAGGTTAAATCCAGAAAACATGTTATGTTTATTAATCTGTTAAAGCCACACTTTTTGTAATTTGATGACAGCTGTATTTCCGGTGTCTAATTTGCAATGTAGTTAATTTTGTGTTGTCATAGTGCCTGCTCATCCTAAAGTTACCAAAGCCACCAATGCTGTGTCAAGTTTCACTGTTAAAAACTGTTTTTGGAGGTATCTATATGTGTGCACATATATGACTGAGACACAGTCAGCATGGGTTATCATTTATTTATTTATTTTATTTATTTATTTATTTATTGCCTGTCCCATTTGGTTTTTTTAGCCATCAGAATTGATGTCTGAAAGCCAACAAAGATACCTAATGGATTTACTTTGCCAAGTGGATCATCACAGCCTTGCCGTTTTGGTCCATTTGATCGACCTTTGTTGTTATTATTTATTTTATTTTATTTTATTTTATTTTATTTTATTTTATTTTATTTTATTTTATTTTATTTTATTTTATTTTCAGTTGTCACAGATGGGACAGACATGACTGGGGGATAGGAAAGGGAGAAAGAAAGATGAAGGAACAAAAAAACAGAGGGGAAGAGGGACAGTGAGAAAGGACATTTAAAAAGAAAAAAAAATCTCACGGATCACCTGTTGAGAGAAAAAAAGAGAAAAAGAGAAAACAAGTAAAAACAGGGAGCAACATAATAAACACAGCACTATCGCATTAATCTAGCAAACAGTAAATAACAGTAAATACTAAATATTGAATGTTGTTGTGCAGCACGCAGGACCGACAGCGCACAATGTGCTTTGAGGTAGCAGCCAAGAAAGGTGTAGTTTGTGTCTGTGTACACCTGTGTGCATACCTGTGTGTATCAGCGCGCTTGTATTCAAAAGGTTTCTCCACGTAACGATCTGCTAGATGGTCTTGGGAGCCATAGCCCCGTCCCCCAGGGCATGAAGCAGGTATGGAGGAGACTCAGGCCTCAGACATCCAGAGGCCCCAGAATACGAGGACCCAAGGAGGACCACCAGGGGGGCAACTGTGCCACCCTCCTGGGAAGAGCTGAGGAGAGCCCCAAACGAGAGGTCACCCAGCAGCCACGGAGCAGAAGCCAGAAGGGGCTGCAGTGGTGTGCCCGCAGGCTCTGCCCGCAGCCAGCTGTGCCAAAGCCACAGGCCCAGAGGCCGAAGGCCTGAGGGCCCCCCACACCCTGGAAGAGGCCCGACCGAGCCATGGGTGCCACCAACGCACCGACGCCTGAGGCCATCAGCCGCCAGCAGGGAGTGTGGTGAGGGGAGATAGTCCTGAGATGTTGCCAGAGAGGTGGAGTCTGAGATCCGACCTGACATATAGACACAGACAAACAGGCACACACAGACACAAACGTGCATTCCTACCCTTATGCACACATATACAAATACTCAGCACTCACACAACGTAAAGACAGACACAAATGGACATTGTACACACAATCACGCTCCCCAAACATACTCTCTACCTCAGGTCCAGGTCCAGATGCTACCCTTTCCCCCGGGGTGGAGACAAGCAGACCGCCCCCGGCCCTGCAGCAGCAGGGAGGCCCTGCATCCCAGATCCCAACTGGAGGCCAACACCTCCGCCCAGCCCCTGTGCCCCGATGGCTAACAGAGAACGTGGGTGTGGGAAGACCCCATACCTCCCTCTGTCCGCTCATGTGTAGTGTTGCTGCATGTTGTTCTAGAGTGCATTTAAAACACGGGAGGGCATGGTGCTTCCCGCCAGAAAGCAGCAGGTGTCAGCATGGCCCCTCCCGAGAACTCTTAATGTCTACATGCATTGAGAGGTCGGCACTGGTGCCAGTGGGTTATCATTTGTACATAAAGGAAGGACACATGATCCCAATGTTTCCCTCTAACATGTCACTGCGGCAATTTCTATCTAAAAAGCCATGGCAAGCAAATATGAGTTTTCAAAATTCTAACCAAGGCAAGAAAGAAAGATGGGACCAACAGAAGGCAAACAATTACCATCAACAAACCAAAACACCAAACAAAGCATCAAATCCGCATGTAAAGTAAGTGGGAGCAACTTTCACTGACCACACCTGAGACTGAAGGCTACTACCAGCTGGAGCACTAGAAAACCGACAGTGACAGGATTAAATCATAAACCTGTTCAAAAATCTATTCTAAGATGTCGAATACAGTGGGAAAAAATTAATGCAAAAAAAATTAATGTTAGTAAATTAATATCAAAGGAAGAGCTAATCAGCTGCAGATTAGCTGTGAGGTCACATTGATAACTTGCAGTGTTTCAGTTACTGCATTGCATTCCTCTGCACAAAGCAGCCTCCCTCTCTTTTTAGCTTTTCTAAGCAGCTAGTCCTTTGTGTACACAAGCTGTTTTACTCATTCCAGATGTTCGACCCACTGTGTGTGGGTGATCAAAAAACAAAACGAAACAAAATTGGAATAATATCTTATCACTATTTGAGCCATGTTGCAATTGTAATTACATGTAGCCCTGAATATCAAAGAAAAACTGATGAGCACTGTTACATTTGACAACATTACACGGCAGTAGTTGACACAAAAAGGCAGAAAAACCTTAAACTGTGCAAGACACATAACAGCAAAACATGCAAGGTTTCTTGAGGGCAGGACTATGACATTAACCACCTATGTTAACATTTCTTTGTGTGTGAATCACCAGACATAACACCAGTCTGTTGGAGTCCTTTGTATCTTTCAACAGGATTATATAATGATAAGAATACCGCATCACTGCCCTCTGCTGCTGGATTCACTTCATTCATCGGGCGCTGCTCCTGTTATTATCTGTGATTGCATTTCCGTTTGTGTCTTGTTTGTTCTTTGCATTTGGAAAAGTCAGTGTCTGAAAGCAAAGAGCAATAAACTAAATTCTGCAGTTTGCTACTTAAACATTCATACACGTTGTTTTTCAGTATGAACCCTAAATCAGCCTGTACACATGGGAGGCCAGCTTCATTTATGGAATGTGGCAACAACCAAAGCTAGACACAATAATCAAAGCATATGATAAATTTTCACTTTGGTAAATACCAACATAAAATTATCTAAACTCTAGTTGTAGGGCAGGTTATTGACTGTGCCAGAGATTGGCTGTGCAAATAGATCCGATTGCAAAATTGCCCTTTGTATGGCTCAAAGGACAATTTTCTATTTGCACAGCCTTTCCGTTAAATGTAGTCGTGTTTGATGAGTTTCATTTCCTCTACTGTTAAACGTTAAAGATGATAACACATTTGATCTTCGTTGGTCTTCTCTCCCTCCACAGCTCTTCTTTAAGTCAAGGTATGATGCACTATGCAAGATCTTGTTATGACAGGGCTAAATGTATGCAACTTCCTGTTCATGTATCTACCATTATGCTTATTCTTTAGCACTTTTGTGTGGTTAAATGTTTGTGATATATGAACAACTTCTTTGTACATGTAAATGTTTCCTTAAATATTTCCCTTTTCTGTTCTTCAGCATGTAATCCAAATATTCTGGAGAACATGGATTTCCCGGGAAATGACATAACATTTCTCTACTCCCCTGATGTTAACCACTGTCAGCTATTGTGCACCCAGCACCCCTCTTGCCTCTTCTTTAGCTTTGTTCGTGCTGATTGGACCCATGATGACAGGTATGACTGGCACAAATGAGTTGCAATATATACACATACTTATCCAGGTTCAGCTTGC
Organism: Pelmatolapia mariae; assembly: GCF_036321145.2. NCBI lineage: Eukaryota > Metazoa > Chordata > Actinopteri > Cichliformes > Cichlidae > Pelmatolapia > Pelmatolapia mariae. The sequence continues at coordinate 24,632,310 of NC_086245.2, read as the reverse complement.
AGGGGCAGGTTGTAAGGTGCAGCAGTCTAAGCAACACCACCAAAGTTTTCCCAAACAAGGCGATGAGTTCCTTCCAAATGACCTTTCTCTGCACCCTATCTCTAAAGTTGAGCTGAACTAATTTCTGCTTCTTGTATCTATGATCTACTCCTGATCCTGGGTGAGAGTGAGAAGGTAGATTGACCAGTATATCAAAATCACATTTGTACTTGTTTCTCTTTCACCACAAAATTCAACAGACTGTGCTCTCCAGTTCCATGGCATATACTTTTTTGAGTGAGGAGTTTGATCCCCTTGAAGTTTGAACACACCATCACTCCAGTCTGCCAATCCAGAGGCACTCTCCCCAACTTCCACGAGATGTTACAGAGCTGTCCCACACTGTATGCCAGTATACTCACCCATGATCGCTGCCTCTCACTGATGGCAACTTGAGATTTAACAGAGTTCAGCCAAAAGTCTAAAGAACCATATCCAGCTATAGGAAGCACTGTATGTCAAGTAATTTCGGGATCTGATCTGTTATGTTGGTTATACCGTGGCTTCTTCTACTTGTCGGTCTCTGCAGGCACTTCCACTGCTACCTAAAGTCCACTCCCTCAGGAGAGACTACAGGTCCTTGTTCACAGGTGACCACGAGGAGTGTCAGCGAGTGTGCACCCAGGACCCTGCGTGTCAGTTCTTCGCTTTTGTAAAAGACAATTTCTCAAATAGTAAAGTCAGGTAAATTTGAGTTAGGATAGCATATTTATTTTAAACACATGTTTCCATATTTATTTATTTTTTAACCACAAAAGATTAGTTTTTAACAAAAAGATTTGTCCTACACCTCTGCATTTCCCAAAGTTCAGTTTATTGCAGTCTTGTGTCACATCTTGTTTTTTAAACTCCATGTTCATGTTTGTCTATGATATTTTGCACTCTAACATCAAAGGAGAATATGATTTCTTGTTAGCTAGATTTCTTGTTCTGTTTAAGGTATAAGTGTCACCTTAAATTCAGTTGGACTGTACCAAGGACTCCTGTTATTGAAAGAAGAGCTGGTGTAACATCTGGATTCTCCCACATAACATACCAAACTCAGCACTTTGACAAAGGTACATAGACCTAGTTGTAGCTTTCGGCTCACTTCCTGTTTGTTGTCTGTGTGTTTTCCTAATGTAAGTAAAATGTATTTATATAGCCCTTTTAAGACTAGAATCTATTACAAAGTGCTTCACATGGGAATATAAAAGCATATCAAATAAAACAAATGTCTTTCCTCTTTTATATTCAGTATGTCAGAGAAAGCTTTTTCCAAACACTGACATCCCAGGAAGTGACATTGAGTCGCTGCCTGCTGCCTGTCCTGAACACTGTCAGACTCTGTGCTCAACTCATCCGCGCTGCACCTACTTCACTTATAACAGGTAGTTGTCTGTGTTTCAGACAACGTCTCATCTGAGAGTGAAACAAATATCTTATCTGTTTTTCTTTTTGTAGCATGTCTAACAGGCAGTGTAATAAAACTGTACTTAAGTGCAGAATTGTAGCTCTACAGCTCTACATTATATGCAAACATTTAGACCCTCTTGTACATTTAGCTTTTAAGCCTTTTTGATTTTATTTGTTTCTTAGGAATACCTTTGTTTGTTACCTGAAGGAAAACACACATGAAATAGTCACCAGGGCAGATACAGGCACTTCAGGGCTACCACACCGTTCCTGTCAGCTTAACAGCAGTGAGTAGCGCAAATCAACCTTTAATGCTGCACATGAACGTGTTTGTGAGCGAACAGTTACTGAACAGCATACAGTGTTGTGAAAAGTATTTTCCCCCTTCCTGATTTCTTATTTTTCTAAATATTTCACACTTACATGTTTTAGATCATCAAGCAAATTTAAAACGTAGGCAAATAAATGTGGGTGAATACTGAATAATAACACTGTTACATAAATGATAAATTTATTGGAACCTGGAACGTTGGGCCCACTGTAAGAAACACTCAATCAGGCAGTTCCTGGAGGATGAAGTAATTGATTCCATTGTCTGCCCCCACACCCCCACCTCTAGGACATTATGGTTCAGTCCATCCCACATTGTCAGGTTGCACTGGTCCAGATCCCGGAGGAGATCCCCCAGGACACCATCGACTGTCTCATAAGTATGATTAGACGTGCATGCCCTGATGTGGTTAGGCTGCTTCAGAACAGGCTTAGGCATGCACGTCTAGGGGCCAAACAAACTATTAAGGAGGATTTTGAGATCATACAAGTTTGGATCTGACATCACTGAAATCTGATTTGTTTTGAAAGTGTTTCTTTAGCTTCATTTTTGAGCAGTGTAGATTTACAGATATCAATTTGTCATAACCTAGGGAGAAAAAGTAGAACAAAACTTTTAATGTAAAACTTGATGACAAACCAAATCTATGTCATTTTCCTCGAATACAACATGTGGATGTGAGACAATCATCTTTTGGGCTTTTTTCTGTAAAGGTAATATTGTTAAAGACACTGTAATTATGCACAGGAATATTTTATGTGTCCATCCCTTCAGCATAGTGACATGTGTTTCTGCAAACAGACTGGGCTAGAGTGGCTCATGAAGGAGTAGATTTCAAAGGTTCTGACATTCGCTATGAGCTGATCGATGATGCAGACACATGTCAGAAGACATGCACTGAGGACCCTCACTGCCAGTTCTACACCTACGTTGATGAAACTTTCTTTGATTGCAGTTATTGGTGAAGTATTACGAGTACTTCTGTGCACACTTTAAACTAGTAATTCACGTCGCACCCAGAAACCACGTCACATTTATTAATCTGTTGTATTCACACTTTTTGTAATCTGATGACAACTATATCTCCAGTCTCTAATTTAAACTGTTGGATTTTGTACTGTAGGCGTCGCTGCTACCTGAAGCGTGTCATCACCATCCCTGCTCCTCCCAAAGTCATCAAAGTCACCAATGTTGTGTCGGGTTTCTCCCTTAAAAACTGCCCATAGAGGGATCTACTTGTAACATATGTGAAATTAAGTTTGAAGACTCTCAGTGGGACTTTTGTGGAACCCAAATAAATCATTTCAAACATGAGCTGTCTGTCTGACATATTTATTAAACAAATATGTCCACTTTAGTCTCATCTGACCAAACGGAAAATGCTCCAGAAATTTATGTTTGTTTAGATGCAACACTGCTAACCTAACCTAAGATGTGCTGCTATGTTCTTTTTAGTCAGATGACAGTTTTTCTCTGCAAACTTTCCAAACAAGCCACTTGTTCAATTTTTTGTGATTGTGCTGACATGAACTTTAACATTTAAAATGCTAACTGAGGCCTTTGCAATCTAAAAATGAACTCTTGGGTTTTATGTTTTGTTTGGGTTTTCTCAAAGGATTGCACGTTCTGTGCTTGAATTTGCTGGAGTCTGTGCTCCTGGGAGGATTATGGTTTTGCATTAACACACATGTACATGCTCCAGCCCCAACGAGCTCCCAAAACTTCTGCCCGGGTAATTAGTTGCCACACAGGACACAATAAAAGGGGTTCTTGCAGCAGTTTAATGACATACAGAGAACATTCAGAAAGGAGAAACATACTATGGAAAATATGTACAGGATATATGGCAGTGGCTCTGGCTACAAAAGAAACGAGAAAACAAAGGAGAAACAAAGCAAATTAATGCCAAGCCCAAACCACCAAATCATAATGGGATATCTCTACACATGTGAGGACATGGCAGTCTATAGGTACATGATCTCTAACACCAACTGCTACATAAACATATACACCGGCCTCTTTAAAATATTGCCTGAAAATTGCAGAGCAAGCCCAACTCCAGCTTTAAATAAACATGACACAAACCGTAGACCAAGATGCAGTTGGCGAAATTTATAAAGAATAACCACTCCTCTTTGCAATGCTTCCACCTTGTGGCGGATGTTTGTAACCTCAAGTGAATACTTTACACCATGGACAAAGAAAGAACATGTTTACTGGCATCCTAACATCTCAAGACAAAATCTGTAGTCCAGACGGGACTCAGCATTAACAGCATTAACGGGACTCAGCGTTACACACATTTCTCTCTGTTCTAGTAAATGTACCCATCTTGTTTTAAATTTGGAAGACTTTCCTCTAAACGTCAGGGGTTTAACCACTTTGCAGTAACAGGTGTAATGGAAACTGCTGTCGGGGCTACAGCACTATGTTCATATAAAATCAGCTAAAATTGTGGTTTTAAAGTTTATGCAACAAATATAATGTCCACTATCCTGAACAAACAGTGACGTGAACAGAGAATATACGTGCAAGGTGGCAATTCTGGATGAACATTGTTTTAATGAATTTTAACTGTTTAGAATTGTTTGTTGTTATATGTTTAGAAAATATCCATTTTTGCATTGTGCAGTTTATTTGTTTTATTACATTTTGGGAGAAAAAAATGAATCTTTGTCCTTACATGTTCTTCCTTTGCTTTTGCACCTTTGTAGTTTTAACAGCAGAGGTCACTAAATTAACTGCATAAACCACTGGTGCTCATACTGTGTTCAGTATAGACTTACTTTGGACATTTACTTGCCAATGGATGTGCTAATCACTTTAATTATCAGTGATCTTTTTAACGTTAGATTTATATGCTGGCACTACCATCATCCTATAAGTAAACCCCATTGGGTAATAGTGTTATACAGCGTCTGGGGATCTGAATGCTTCTTTAAAACTTTCAAACATAGGCCTGAGAACAGTACGGTGGTGCAGTGGTTTGAGGGTTAGGGTTAGCCTGGAAGAAAGACTGTATAGTAAGGATGGACACAGCCATTACATTATCAGCCTGTTTGCAGTCGGTCCACTTGTCAGTTTGATTTTTCTTCAAAAAATAAAGAACTGATGGCTTTTTCATTTTCTGTTCATTACATAAATTTAAAGTTGAGTTTTTGGGGCCTTTTGTTTATAGTATTTGTCCGTCATTAGCTGACAGGCAGTTTTTCACCCCAGATAAATTAGATGCAAGGTGAGACAGGAGGAATTTATCACTTGGAGCTCATGATAATCAGACTTATTTGATTTCAATGAGTGCAACAGCTGCCTCACAAAATCCTTAATGGGCTGGGGTTGCCTAAGCTAATGTTAGCCACATATATTTAGTTATATATATAAAATTATATAAAATTTAAAAAATCAATAGTGATGCATGCATGTCACTTGCAGGCTGGCCATTAGAAAGACTGTCTTTTACTCCCCTGTCTATGGCACAGACAGATAAAAAATGAACCACGTTCCTATTCTCGGAAAATTATATCTATATATAGACATGTAATTTTTAAAAAATCAGCTGTGATGCATTGATGTGGATGAGTTTACTTTGTTCTCTCTCTGATTTGTTTCGGCCATCCTTCCTGCATGCTGAACCCTCCTCTTTTCTTCACTGAGTTTGCACCGTGTCCTGTTGCCTTACATGCACACTCACATACACACAGCATTTCCCTCCTTCTTTCTCCAAAGTTTCCTTCACTCCTTCCTTGCACATCCCTCCACCCTCACTCTCTCCCCTCCCCCGTGGGAAACCCAGCGCAGTGTGACTGTGGTTGTCCTTCCTGGAAGCTGTGGTGGTGACTCTGGCTCCTCCACGCAGAGGCTAGAATAGTGCCAGCCAGCCTATGTGTGTCTGTGTTGTGTGTTGTCTGTATGCCTGAGTGCGTATCTGTGTGTGTATATGTGTATGTGTGTGCGTACACCCTCCACAAACATTCCACCACCACACTGTCCGTCGGTCCGACCGCCGGCCGGCATCGCACGAGAGCCACGCCGTCACCGCGGTTCAGTCCTGACGCCAGCCCTGAATACTCACATTACACAAACACATACACACACACGACCATGCACACTGCATAAACAAAACACTCAACAAAGCACACACACACACATACAAAGAAGAAAGCGCAAGAGACTGGCTCGAGCCCACAAAAGCACACTCACTCAAATAAACAATATGCACTTTGCGGAACACACACATTTTTGGACCGCAGACCACAGACATTGCATCCTGAAGTAGATCAAAGCGTTCCCCAGCAGTAAACACACACAAGGCTCTTCTCTGCCCTCTCATCCCCGCAGAGCAGTTTTGGTGAAGCATGGCACAATTATGCTGATGTTTTTAAGAAACAAGCTTGTTGCAAGTGTCATTCATCAGCTTTCGGGGGCTTCTTGTGCACCCCGTACACGCTGGCCCACTCTCTGTGATTCACACTGCTTCTTTTCCTGTCCTTTTAAACCCTCGCAGTCCCCGTAACCCTGTCTCCTGCCTCCCTCCCACCCTGTTATTGAACGTCTACACCAAATCAGTCACTCAACCACAGCCCTTCAGATCTTTTCCTTTTGTTTTCCCCTCTCTCAGTCTCCCTCTCCTCCCTCTCCATCCCTCCCTTTTCGCCCTCGTTTTTTCTGTCTCTCCATTGTTGAGGAGACAGTGGCGCAGACAAACAGGGAGAGAAGATATCCGCTGGTGTACCGCAAGATTGGAGAGAAAGAATGGCAGAGAGACAGCAGAGGAGAGGAAGATACATAGACTGATACGAGGGTAAAGTTAATTACAGGGGACCGCCAATTAGAGGGCAAAGTGATGGGCCTGTTTGCCTCGCCGCGGCATCCCAAAAACATCACCATCTCCCACCATGTTTATCCTCTGCAGCCACAAGACCACAGCTCCCATCAGCCGTCACTGGAAACAGCTCAGATACCAAGTGGGTTATGGCTGGGGAACATGCAGGCAGTGTTTGCAGACATAGTTAATATACGGATAACCGCCTAACATGCAGTCTTTTTTTCTCTTCTTTTTTTTTAACCATTCCTTTCCCATTTGTATTGATAGCAGATGGCGTATCTGCAGTTACATGTTTGCATTTACTGATATAATCAGAGAAAAACACAGGAAACTTGAGCAAAGAGATAAAGGCACTTGGTCTTTATAGAAATTTTGTCAAACATTCACCAGAAAGCATGATCAAAAGTATAAATGTTTTGGAAAAACAGAAACATCACAGTTCTGGGATCAGTAAAATCTCAACCACACTCTCTGTTGAGTGTTTTACTGTGATTATGGCTCTGGTGGACACTCTTCTTTGTGTGTATTTGTCAAGCAAAATCAACAATACGACTTTATTCAGAGCTACTCATTCACATTCCCTCTTTGTTCCGTAACATATGATTGTGATCGTCTGAAACTTTACCCATCACCGGATATGGCTTTTTAGAAGCAGAAACAATCATCAAAGGTTGAATACTTCTTTCTCCAAAGGAACCAATATTTGCTACATAGAGCACATGGGAGGTCCATGTCCGCTCAAATAAAGAGCTGACCCTCAAAAAGCACCGATCTCAGTCCCCCATCCTTGGGCCGCCTTGGCTGATCCGCTCAAGCCCCTGCGCTGGACTGTGGGAGACCCCATAGGTGCAAAGGGCCTGAAAGAGACTTGTGGAGGGGCGGAGGATGAGGAAGTGGAAGAGGAGGAGGTTGAAGGAGAGGAAGAGGAAGGGGTTGAGAGAGGTAGAGGTGAGGCCCTGGTGGAGCTGTGAGGAGACGGCTGTGGCGGTCTGGAGGGGGCTAGGACTGGAGACGCTGCGAGGGAGGGCACCCTGTGGACGGTGGCAAGAGCTGTAGGTGCAAGGAGCTGTGGTGCACCCTGCTGGCACCCAGCCAGGGGGGTGAGGCGTAGGGAGGCGGGCGATGGGTAGCTCCCTAGCAGGGCCAGATCCCTTCGCCCGCTGGGGAAAGGAGGTGAGGAGGAGGCTGGCGAGTTAGGGGAGATTTGAGGGAAGGATGCCCACGGCCAAGGAGCAAAGGGCAGGGCGGAAGCTGGGGGTGACTGCAGGAGAAGAGGGTCTAGCTCACTCGCGCAGTGAGAGAGGTGGGAGACCAGACGAGCTCCTATAGGGTCTGGGGAGTCCCCCTCAAGTGAGCTGAGGTACCGTACCACCTCTCCAACGCACTCCCTGAAGCCCAGGGTCCTGTAGTCGACTGCCAGAGCCCTCGCATCAAAGTATCCTGAGGTGGAAAAACAGTTCAGTTTAGTCTTTGCTGAATAAATGCAGGGGGAGGCAGTAAAAATCTCTTTTCTAAAGAGGAGGATAATAAATAATTATGAATCACTGTTTTATGTGGAACGGCTGTTTGGTAGAATCTGAATAGGGCAGCAAGCAAGAGTCCAAATTGTCACCTTTTCCTCCCATGGCATGCAGCAGTTTGAGGTGGTCCACTGTCATCTGTAGAATCTCTGCTTTCTCTAACTTTGATGAACCCTGCAGTGAAAATTAGCAACACTCTGATCAGTGGCATGATGACAGAAAGCTGCCTAGTCTTTTAGTTTTATTGTCTAACTATGACAAAAAATATCATCATCTCAAATTCATTCGTTACCTGTTTTTCAAAAGCGCTGGGCACCAGTCTACGGAGCTCTGACAAGCTGTGGTTGATGCGGTCTCTGCGCCTCTTCTCTATGATCTGCATAAGAAAAAAAAAGCAAACTGAGTTGCAGACTCAACTGAAAAAGAGACAGAACCGACTAACATCCAATGATCTAATCCACTCACCCCTCTTCTCTTCTTTCGAGCCAGAATCTGCGAGGCGCTGCCTGGAGACATGGACCCGGTGACTGGGCTGTACCGCGAAGATAGTGTTGAAGCAAGAGAGCAAGATGAGTAAGAAGGGACACAGAGGGAGAAAGAAAAAAAAACATTTGATTTTCCTGCATATTGTTATTATTACCCTCCTTAATATGACACAGAGGCAGGATGGCACACCAACTCCCTTCAATCTAATTTGTTTTTTGGGCACAGAAAAGCAGAGCAGTGCCCGGGAGAGGAGGGAAGATGAGATTGTTTTCACTTTAATGCATTTCTGGACATTAGTCTCAGTGAAATGACATGCTGTTCTCCTTTCCGTCTGAGCAAAAGCACTTTTAGAAAAGATGATTATATAGCCTCGAGGCGATGCTTGCGCTCACATGGGGCTCCAGCACGCTGCAATGGGAGCATGAGCTCCTCCGAGTACAGTCATCCAATATGGATTGTGTTTGTTTGTGAACTCTCATCTTACAGGCCTGAAAGAGACTCTGAGCCTCACAGTTCCCTCCAAACTACCCCGCTAGAGACTTATTTCTATTAGATTTTAACATGAGGGCTGCCAGTTTAGCTGTGTGTTTTTGTTTAGGTTTATCTTTGATGGGGTTGACTTGAAAAGGCAGCGCTGTCTTCTGTTTGCATGTCACATGGCAATTTAATTTATCTAAACCGTCTTTAGCGTTACTGGCTCGCTCAGCGCCTGTGATGTAAGCAGCACTGCTGGGAATGAGTTTTTGTATACTGTTACAAATACACTTTAATGACTGGCGCTTTGAATCCAAATGTCTTTTAATGCTAAGTCAAGGAATTTGACTAATTTATCTAAAAAGCAAAACGCTTTAATGACTTTAAAATAGAGTGTGCAGCGTTCAGAGTAATTTTACTGTTTATCGGGCATTTTCCACAACAATGGAACAAGTTACATGCAGTGGACTGCACTTAATCACCTTGGCACTGCAGGCCGCGTTTGCATTCAAAGGTTAGAAGATTTTTTTTTCCTCTTCCAGAAGTATTTTAGCGTTTAACCAGCCGTTTTAACTGTGTAGTTCACATTTTTTATCGGATTTTTCCAGTGCAAAAGCAAGATTTCAGTGTTGGGATTATAACTTTATAATAAAAGCTGAGAAAAACTCATTTGTTTGTGAAAAAGCAGTTTTTCCATGCCTGAAAATGCAGTCTTGGAAATGCAGCAAAAATGTGTGTCTGACATAGACGAGGAGATCTTTCATAAAGTTGCTAATTAAATAACACACTGTTTGCATGGAATAATAACACTAAACTCATGTGGGAAAATGCACTTTTTTCATATTTAATGTGACGTAAAATATTAAAACTATTTTAGAGTTGTTTATTAAAACCAACTCATGAGCTTTCACTTGTGTTTCTCATGTGAAGAAATTTTCTACATCAGCTGCAGACATTTCATTTTAAGATGTCATACTATAATCACTCATTGTGGTTCAAATCAATTGATTTTTTATAAATATACATACATATATAAATTAATATTCCTGAGTGAATGACTTCCTGCTCATGTTTTCATCTCCTGTGTTGACAGGCCTTTTTTGCTTTACATGGATGTCATGCATGCAGCTTTTTCGACTAACCCCTGCACTTACATGTGCAACAACCGCTGTAAAGCTTCTGTTTTACACAGAAAGTGAACACTGTATATCTTACCTATCTATCTAACATAAATCTATAATATATCTGCTTTTCTGAACAAGAGAAATTCGCTGACTTGAGCCTCAAACTTAGTTGACACGTCGTTTTTTACACTGACATCACTGACGTGGTTTTTAAATTTGCTTAAAGATTTATAATATACAAATTAAACCGTGTCAAGACTTAAAAAAAATAAAAATATAAACCTTTGTACCTGAATGCAGGAATCTTTAAATAATAAGAAGTTCTATTTTGCTGTAATTGCTTTATAAACACAACCTTGTGGGACCTCAGACTTTTCCCACAGTCTTTTAAACTCGTTACTGCGCAGCAGACTGGAAAACATGCTCGGGGCAAATTTGTCTTTAACTTTGTCTGCTAAATACAGCCGCGCGCCATGTAATTTTCTTTTCAAACATGATTGGAGGGAACGTGTTACAATCTCAGGTGTGACTGAAGGAGGCTCACCAGTAGCTATCTTCTTGGCCCACGTCAATGAACTCGTCGGTGTCCGAGTCCGGAGAGCTGTAATCGTGAGGTCTCTTCATTTCTCTGCCCCTTCCTCACTGGCTGGAGCGATGACGACTGATGACAGAAGGACGAGGAGACTGACAGGTCTGGCTGGATGATCTCGTTGGTTCCTGTCTCTGCTGCTTTAGGAAGTCTCCCTCTGGATGAAGCACTCACCCTGCGTGCCCCTCACTCTCTGCTTCTCTTGCGCGGTTACTTATAAGAGCTCTGTTGTCCTTAGTTACTTCTTGTCACTCGTGTTTGTTGTTTTCGCTGTCGTCGGTTCTTCATGCGTCTTCTTTTTTTCTCTCTCTCTCTGTGAGTCAGTGGTGCCACTTGATCAACCCCCAAGGGCCCATGACAACTAAGAAAATTCACAAGCTGCTTTAGTCTTTTACTCTATCACTGGCATCCAATCATAGTCTCTCTCTCTCTTTCTCTGTTATTTCTCTCTTGGCTCGCTCGCTCTGTCACAGCCACCCAATGACAAAACAGGACTTTGGCAGTTTGGGCAGGGTTGCCAGTTTTGGCTCCCCCGCCTCCTTTCCGTGTCCCTCCTCTCTCCCTTTAATCTGCCCTTCTCTGGCTTTTCACCCTCCTTCCCTCTCTCCCGCACCCCCCTCGGCCTCATCTTTCCACCCCTTTGCTCAATCATCCTCTGTCAATTAGCCTCCAATTTCATCCTGCTTTCCTTCCTTCCTTCCTTCCTTCTGTCCTGCTTTCTTTCTCATTCTGCTCCTTTAATTATGCTGTTCCACAGAACAATGGCAGCAGGAGGGAGACCGAGGTGAGGAGTGTGGGAATTATGAACTGTGAAAGCACTCCATCATACAGAGGCGATACACAACATCTGATACTCGCACAGTCTCACGAGTCACTTTTGACTCGAGTTCTTGAGCAATTTTGTGTTGTGAGAGGGAAACGGCACAGAGTGAAAACACGCCTGCAGAGATGAAACGCAGCCAGCGCCGACCTTTGAGCTCCACAAATGATACAAATAGAAAAGTTTTATACTTCTATAGAAGGATTTTGTGGGAATAATTGAGCTGTGACAGCAGTTTAACTAACAATGTTGGCTGTTTTTGCTCTTGTTTTAAAAGGTGACATCTAAAGTATCTAAATCATTACAAGAGTATACTACAGGGATTTACAAGCAATGCCAATAATTTATGTTCACCTTTGAAAATAACACTTTTATCAAGCATCAATCTCCAGTGCGACAAATAATGTCAACGAAGTTTTAGAAAACTTTAAAAGAAAGCATATCACTGTGTAGAAGAGATGGACATACCGCTTTGTGGTTGTTTTATGGAGCCAGAACTGACCACACAGTAAAGTGCTAAGCTATCAGTTAACGCTGATAGTTGACGTTTATGAAAAATTGCTATGAAAGGATAAAAATAGGCAATAGTAAGCTACAGAAAGTATCTGGTGGGACAGGGTTTTGGTAACAAGCTGTAAATTCCAGAGAGTGAGTGAGTGATTTTTTTTTTTTCAATTTGGAAATCCACTATAGACTGTATAAAAAGATAGACATAACCACTGTGACATCAGCTATCAGTTAGTGTCCCATTAGCTGAGTTGTTTTAGTATTGCCATCCTGTAACTGGGTGGATCTGACTGTGAAATCAACGGTCAGAGTACCAAAGTACCATCTTCCTTTTATACTCTAATAAAGACAGTAATTTATGCCAAAAACATAATGTTTCCTTCATTGACTTGAAACTAGCAATGGACCCCAAAAATTACGAGGAAACTATTTATGAGTAACTGGAAGTCTTTTTAAAGAGTTGCCCCTGCTGGCCATTAAAGAGACTGCAGAACCCAGAGGCTATGCCCATCATTTATATACAGTATATGTAAACTATACATATAGATGTGTGGGTCTAAAACATGCATCTTGCCAACCGATGCTGCTAGCGCTATCTGAGGACTCAGCATTCCACTTTCTCATCTAAATATGGTTGGTTCTGGCAACACTCGAACAGCATAAACAGGCTTTAAAACAGTTATCCAGAAATAGTGGGATATGTAACCATTTATATATTTAAATATCCAACTAATTATTCATCTATCTTTCATATGCATTCTATGTCAAGATGTAGATTTGTCACTATCTTTTTAAAATTACAGCTTCAAGTATTTCAAGATAAGAAGTGAGGCACAGATAAACCCAGCTTATTCAAATTGTTTTTATTCAGCCTGTGTGTGCAGAGATGAGGGCAGGTACTGAAGGGTCAAGGAGAGAAGTCACCCCACTGAGTGTCTGAACATCTGGGCTCTTCACTGGACAAGATAGCACTCTCTATACACTCACACTCACACACACAGAGCTCACTCGCGGCACTTGTTTCCGCTGCCACCGTGGGAAGATTGCTGGTGCAGATTGCCATGGAAACATGAGACCCAGGCGCCGGTTGTTAGGAGCGATGCCTAAGTGACCCAGCAGTGTGTGCATATGTGTATGTGAAAGACTGAGAGAGGCCAAGTGGCATGCCCTCTTGCACACAATGCCCAGCTGAGGGTGTCTCTTCCTGCCTGGCAGACTGGAAGGGTGTGTTAGTTTAAACATAGGCTGCGACAATGAATGAGTGCGAGGGCTTTGTGTATACTAGTTGGGCAAGTGAAGTCGTTTTTAAAACTTTAATTTAGTCATCTTTTAAATGGATTTCCAGTAGTCTTTATGTTCTTTTCCGCTTCATCTTGCTCAGCGTGATGACAATTGAGCCTTTCCTACAATCATTTTTGTCATGTCGCATGTGTAGAGTAGTGGAATAACTTAAAACATGTGCAAGTGAGTGTGTTTGCAATAGCCAAGTGTGAGTAATCAGTGTGACCATCACCAGGGGGCTCACAGTGTGGTGGATATGAGTCAGGACTAACAGAGTGGAGAAATCCCTTTTCTCTCCCAGCAAACAACCCCCACTACCCAGTTCACATATCCTTTCATTACTAATCATTCTCTAATTCAGATCTGGATTTCATTTCGGCATCAGAAAACTGGGGGAAAAAAGATAAAAAGACATCTATGAAGTCAGCCTTCAGTGTTCTGTATTGCTATTTTTATCACCCACTCTTTACTTCTCTCTTCAAAGATTTACTTTCCCATTTGTATCGCACGTCTCTTTAAAAAAAAAAGAGAGAGAGAGAGATCGCTCTGGTTTGCCGGCCACACCGCCCAGCTGTTCCAAGATGAGGCAAGTTACAAGAAAAGAAAAAAAGGGAAAAGAAATGGAAAGTAATTAAGGAGATAAATGAATAAATAGATATATTAATTATGAAAATGGTTTCATGGTGGGGGCGTGTGCGAAGGAACGGTAAAGCCAACATAAGAGGGAGAAGAGAGCTGGCACTGGATGGTGGGATGGAATTCTGGGAGATTTCTGGCGATCTTGGTCGGCCACTTCAAGTACTCTCCCTCTCATCCCACCAAACCACAACAAGGCAAAGTCCCTTATTGAAATTAACAAGCTCATACTTTTACAATTTGCATACACACGCACACATGCGCAACTCAAATATGAACATGTGAAGGCATGAGGACGCGCACGCACGCACGCACACACGCGCGGGAGGCCACGCACTGATTCATACAAGCTAGCGCACACACGAAACTCCCTCACACGAATGTAGACAGCACATACCCACAATTTATAAGGCACAAACACTCAGCTGCAATTATTCTTTCTGATGCATGACTGCTGCTATTGTTTGAAACTCTGTGAGATGGAACAAGCTCAGCGGGGTATTTTGTTTGTGACTTTTTTCTCCGCATTTTTCAGTCAAACTAAATAACTGATCACTGATACGTCTCACTGCATGGTTTGCTTTCATTATTTGTACTGTACTGTGTTTCAGTAACAGTACACCAACTTTATTTCACTTTTTCTATTTTTTTTTTTTTGTCAAAATGTAATGTACATGCACCAGTTTAAAAACAAACACGGGGAGTTAAACCTGCTGACAAAAGAAACGAAAGTAAAATCCTATGTATCATAAATCTGAAGGAGGGTCTTTTTAATGCATTTTTAAAATTTCTAATAAAAGTGAATATTTGGAAACGATGCAGATTTTCTAGAAAATTTGACTAACTGTATGGAAATCAAAAGAGTGCTGTGTTATTATGTTAAAAAGTAGCAGTAAAATATTAATAATAAAATGTAAATTTTGCAAATAGAACAAGCTAAAAAACGACACCTTCACATTCACAATATAATAATAATAATATAATATCTTATTCACAGAAAATAGCAAAGAAACAACAAGAAAACAAAGGAAAAACTCAGATGTGCAAAAATGTTTTCACTGATATGACTCTGATAAAGCTATATTGATACTGACTACTATAATAGTGTGCTACAATGATGTGATTTGATAACACATGTAAAATTTGTGTTGAAGAAATGTGAAGTGTCTTAAATCACAAGTTATGCAGCCCAGCAGGTGTGACTTCTCTGATAAAAAAAGGGTGAAAATCTGCATTAAATCTGACCTAATTTCTCACTTGATTGATCTCAGTAAACTGAGATCTTTTACAACATGATCTCAGTGGCTAGTTTTAGGTTTTGTTCCGTGTTTTTTCATTTAAAAAACTGCCACTTTGTTAGTGACTCTCTTATTCAGAGTTAAACAGACAGCAAGGCGTGCAAAGCTGGCTTTAGGCTGTGATTGATATTTGCTTCCCTGTGGACGTAGTGTTCTCAATTTTCTTCATCCCCGTGCTTCTACTTATTGAACCAGTAAACACTTTAAGCAGCATTTTGTTGGCTTCATACTAGCCAAAGCTGGCACCCTAATCAGTATCACTTTGCTCACCAGTGTGCTAGCAATAGTTGATGAGCACATCCATCTCATTAAGACATGGCACATTGAGTTTTAAAAAGATGAAGATGGTTATGCACAAAACATTAAGCTTCGTTTTTCAAAAAAAAAAAAACCCCCAAAAAAACTGTGAATAGACCAGTGGATGATGTCTAAATGACTATGTACATCTTTAACATACAGTCTATAGTCTAAGCTGCAATAGGCTGGTGACCTGTCAAGGGTTTATCAAGTGTTTCGTCCTCGTTCATGGATGGATAGCTGTGGACCAGGATGGCTGTGTTTCAATAACATTATGAATAAATATTCATTAATATCAGTGGTGTTTGCAAACATGTTATTTAAATTAAAGGTGGTCCTTAAAATGATAATATAGCATCAAACCATTAGGCAAGTTAAATATTTATTCACTGTCTTGAAGCCCCGTAGTGAGTCTGTGAAAGGCCAAATGTGGTCAAAGGGGCCCTGCATGGTGCCCTGCTGCATGCAAGCGCTATTGACACATGCCCTCAAAATCAGTTGATTCCGTATTGGTATGAGGCCTTTATAATAGTCCGACTGTGGCTGGCTGCTCTGTCGCAGGGATCAGGAATGGATTGGCATGGGAACTGGCATCAGAGTGGCTTGGCACTCTCTGGGCTGGACCCATGAGGGATTTATCTGCCTTTCAGACACATAAGGAATGCTGGGACCTGATGCACTTGCTGTCTGGCTGTCTTCACAATTCACTCCAAATAACCTGAATATATGAGGCATTCCTGGGAACGCCAGGTTTGTGCCCACAGGGTGTCTCCAAAGAAACCCATTGTGTTTTTATGATCTGATTGAGCTAAGATGAGCTGTGAATAAACTACCAAAGGAACGCAGCAAGACGCAGCCAGAGCGAATGACTGAAATAGTAGCTGCCGTGATTTAAGGTGTCAGTAGGGCAAAATGGCTGCGGCTACGGGTCGTGCCGTCTATCGGAGAGTGAGAGACACAGAGAGAGGGCGAGAGAGTCCTCCCTCCTCATCTGGCTCCCCCTTTGCAAAGATAAATAAAGAGGCTAAAAGCCGAAGAGAAGAAGCAGAAAGGAGCTTTTGTGGCTTCCGAGTGGGGTCCCTTTCATGACGGTTCCCACAGCACTGGGCCTGTGATGACATTCACCATGTTTCACACACACAGGCACACACACACGCTGATGGGCCCTGTGACTGCGGTGACTTTCGCTGGTGCCGGGCCCCAGACGGGACGGCGAGGGCCCCGAGAGCCACAGGCAGCCATTGTGCTGTCGCCGCGGAAACCAGCCTCTTTATGTCAGACATGTTTTTCTGTTTGTTTTCTTTTTTATGTCTTTAATGTGGGCAAGGGGAATGTTTCCCCTCTCATCTACCACCCCCCATCCCTCCACACTGCACTGTGTTGCACCACCCCCTACCCCCACCACCAGTACCCATCTTCCTTCCCCTCCCACCAATCCATCCACATTTGTTTCTCCTCTTCGCCTCCTCTTCTCCCTTATGTTGTCCCCACCCCACCCGCTCTGTTTCCCCCTGGAGATCGTCATTTGTAAAGCTCTTTGCTTAGACAGCCCATATCTTTGTCGTGGTGTTGCGGCCTCCCTCTCACTCAGCTCCTTTTTATCTGTGCTTCGTGAGGGTTTGGCACAAGCTGGCACTTTTTCTTCCTCCTGCATTGAAAAAAAAAAGAAGAAGAAGAAAAAATGTGCACAACTCTAAAACAACAAAACCTATCCCCAAAAGAATCTCGCCTTTCCCACGCTAAGCCAATTTTCTTCATAAGATTAAACAAACTCACCAATAACGACGTGAAAGAAAATTGAAGGCGGGGGGTTGGGGTGGTGGTTGAGAGAATCTGGCTATGATTAGAGTCTGACAGAGGATGCCCCAAAGTCATCCAGTGAGGAAAAACAAACCTGAAAAAGCTCGACTGTTACTATTTTTAAGCACGTGAAGAATGCTGCTCGGTGCCATGACTCAAAGGCACGTTGGCCCTCGTCCGTAATCAGTTCACTCTGACTGCTCTCCTCTGCCACATCACACACAGGACACAATCTTTAACGAGCCACAGAGAAAGAGGAGGAGAAGAGAGAAAAAAAGGAGTGTGGGGAGGGAGTGAAAAATGAAAGAGTTCGAGGCTAATCCGCAGTGCCCCTCAGCCATGCATGTGACTGTGCCTGATTTTGATGAGTGTGTGTATGGAGAGGGGGGTGTTTAAGACTCAGCTAATATTAGCCACTGTAAAACAAGTTTGACTAAATCTGCGTAGGTTCTCAGTCATGTCCAGGTCACGGTAATCTAAGGAGCTTACAAAGAAAAGCAACTGGACTTCTTTAAGTTTCTTGGAGATGTTTCAAACTTTTATGCGAGAAGCTTCTTCAGTTCAGTTCAGTTTTACTGAAGCATTTTGACTTGGAAGCTGCCCATCGTTTAGATTTATGGAGGAGATTGATTGAATTTACATATATGTATATTGATCCAAGCTGTGCTTTGCACTCAGAGATGAAAATAAACTGGATTCTCAGACAAAGCCAGGCCACACTTTTCCCCGTCCCTGTTAGACACCCCTGTGCTGCTGCTCTTTGACAGGCTCTCACTTTCCCAAATCCCTCGTTTAACTTTACACCTCAGATTACAGCCTTATCTGGGGGGCGACCTGCCGACACCTTGTTCCGATGGCAGCTCAGGAGAGCGAGCGTAAGCCCCTGAAAAACCTGCATAAGAACTCGCCGCCACCACACTGCTGGGTCATTTTTAGACGGGGATTACGGTGAGTGTGCGCGAAAGGAAGAGAAGACGCTGATGGAGGAAGGATGTGGGCAATAACAGCCATCATTCTCATCCCCTTGAGGGAGTTGGTTTTATTGGTGTCAGTAGTGTTTTGTTTTGTTTTTTGTTTTTTGAGAAAACTGAAATACAGGATACACTGAAGTGGGTTTGATTGAGCAATTTTTTTTCCAGATGCCAAATCATCATTCCATAAAACTACTAAATTAGACAAAAATAATCTCACTTTAAAAAATAAACACAAGTAAAACTGTTGTGACCGCCTGACCTTTCTGGCAGCTCAAGCACCACTTTTAGCCATGTTTCAAATTCATCTATTATAAACGGGGCATTTTTTAAACACCATTTAATACATTAATAAGCATTATTTCAATATATTCTTTATACAGTTTACTAAACTGCATTTGTTTAGCATGCATTTACATGTCTGCATTATTTCCTCTTTCTAAACTAAATATTTCTTCTTTCGTCCCTTTTAAAACTTGGTTTTAAAGTTAGAATTAGGTTTAGGGTTTGGCTAAATTGGTAATAAATAACAATTTACAGCACAAATATGGAAACCGTTCATACCATTCGTGCTGCATTCATCCCAGCAGCAACCCTTGCCAAGCTGGAAGTGGTCTGGAGGAAAAGATTGTGGCGATAGCCTAAAAAGACAGACAGACATAGATTTCTTAATGTATTAATAGGGTTTATCCTGCTACATCAAGGCATTGCTTCACTTCTTTCAACAGCCTCAGTTACGTTTGTGTTCTTAAGGTGTTCCACCTATATCGTAATACAGCTTAGCATGGATTTTTAAGTCTTTTTGGTTGTCTAATTTCTATTTTTCTCCTTTGTACAAATTTTGCACGTCTCTTAAATAGAATCACAGTGTATATATACACACACAGTGGCTTGCAAAAGTATTCGGCCCCCTTGAACTTTCCCATATTGTGTCACATTACAGCCACAAACATGAATCAATTTTATTGGAATTCCACGTGAAAGACCAATACAAAGTGGTGTACACGTGAGAAGTGGAACGAAAATCATACATGATTCCAAACATTTTTTACAAATAAATAACTGAAAAGTGGGGTGTGCGTACTTATTCAGCCCCCTGAGTCAATACTTTGTAGAACCACCTTTTGCTGCAATCACAGCTGCCAGTCTTTTAGGGTATGTCTCTACCAGCTTTGCACATCTAGAGACTTAAATCCTTGCCCATTCTTCTTTGCAAAACAGCTCCAGCTCAGTCAGATTAGATGGACAGCGTTTGTGAACAGCAGTTTTCAGATCTTGCCACAGATTCTCGATTGGATTTAGATCTGGACTTTGATTGGGCCATTCTAACACATGGATATGTTTTGTTTTAAACCATTCCATTGTTGCCCTGGCTTTATGTTTAGGGTCGTTGTCCTGCTGGAAGGTGAACCTCCGCCCCAGTCTCAAGTCTTTTGCAGACTCCAAGAGGTTTTCTTCCAAGATTGCCCTGTATTTGGCTCCATCCATCTTCCCATCAACTCTGACCAGCTTCCCTGTCCCTGCTGAAGAGAAGCACCCCCAGAGCATGATGCTGCCACCACCATATTTGACAGTGGGGATGGTGTGTTCAGAGTGATGTGCAGTGTTAGTTTTCCGCCACACATAGCGTTTTGCATTTTGGCCAAAAAGTTCCATTTTGGTCTCATCTGACCAGAGCACCTTCTTCCACATGTTTGCTGTGTCCCCCACATGGCTTGTGGCAAACTGCAAACGGGACTTCTTATGGTTTTCTGTTAACAATGGCTTTCTTCTTGCTACTCGTCAATAAAGGCCAACTTTGTGCAGTGCACGACTAATAGTTGTCCTATGGACAGATTCCCCCACCTGAGCTGTAGATCTCTGCAGCTCGTCCAGAGTCACCATGGGCCTCTTGGCTGCATTTCTGATCAGCGCTCTCCTTGTTCGGCCTGTGAGTTTAGGTGGACGGCCTTGTCTTGGTAGGTTTACAGTTGTGCCATACTCCTTCCATTTCTGAATGATCGCTTGAACAGTGCTCCGTGGGATATTCAAGGCTTGGGAAATCTTTTTGTAGCCTAAGCCTGCTTTAAATTTCTCAATAACTTTATCCCTGACCTGTCTGGTGTGTTCTTTGGACTTCATGGTGTTGTTGCTCCCAGTATTGTCTTAGACAACCTCTGAGGCCGTCACAGAGCAGCTGTATTTGTACTGACATTAGATTACACACAGGTGCACTCTGTTTAGTCATTAGCACTCATCAGGTAATGTCTATGGGCAACTGACTGCACTCAGACCAAAGGGGGCTGAATAATTACGCACACCCCACTTTGCAGTTATTTATTTGTAAAAAATGTTTGGAATCATGTATGATTTTCGTTCCACTTCTCACGTGTACACCACTTTGTATTGGTCTTTCACGTGGAATTCCAATAAAATTGATTCATGTTTGTGGCTGTAATGTGACAAAATGTGGGAAGGTTCAAGGGGGCCGAATACTTTTGCAAGCCACTGTATATATACATATATATGTATATATGTAAATATATACACACACATATATGTATATATATATATATGTATGTGTGTGTGTGTGAATATATACATATATATATATACATATATATATGTATGTGTGTGTGTGTGAATATATACATATATATATATGTAAATGCAATGCTGCCTGCTTTGAAATCAAACAAACACAAGACAATTCCTCATCCACACAGACATATGGATTCAAAGGACAGGCACACATTCATAAAACTGCCCATAATAGATGCTCATACAAATGTTGAAAGGCATACTTGTACAGTAGACTCATTCTATACACTCCACGTGTATCTTGGGCACAAACAAACACTGTCCATCTCAGACATGAAAACTTGCTTGAGGTCATTGCTTGAGAGCGCCTTGCTAGCTGTATATGGTGCAGAAGGCTTTGATCTCTGGACTTGGCTGTGGCAAAGACAGCCAGTGCTGCGGCCCTGCGATACCGGAAGCTTGTGGTCTGGGCTGGCTCCATTTACTACTCTGTTCTGGTGCTAAATATACAATAATAAAAAGGCTAGCAGATTTATTTCAGACTTATACATTTCCTTTCTAGCGAGGGAAGAAAGGACGAAGCAAGGAGACAGACGTCTCCAGATTACCAAAGAACATTAAGTGATAATTACAGAGAGAGATAGAAAGAAAGGGACGAGGTTTCCCCCTCTCGCTTTTCTCTTCCTCCTTTACTGCCACCACAGACTAAGAGGGGCGCCCACTCTATTAGACTCCGAATGATTGGCTATGATTGCATTATCTGATCTCATAAGGGATGAAACACACACCACATGCCTGCATTTCATTGCTCAGTGATCACTCAGAAGTCAAACATGTTTTTTTTTCTTTATACATGAAGCTATAAAAGAACATGGGATTCAAATTCAAACATTTTCCTAATCTTTTTCAAGTTAGTTTCCTGAAACACACAAGCACGCGTGCACACACACATTCATACTCCGCTATGCACTCGACTTCACCACGAGTCCACCGCACTCCTCTCAAAGCTCTTTGATCCCCGGTCGAGGGTCCTCTCCGTGGTGCCTCAGTCTGAATTCCAGAGATTCTGGGATAATTCAAACGTTTCACGGCACATACTTGGTCCCCCCAGGAGACAGCGGCAGAGATGGAAAATGCCACCACGGTCCCTGTCTCTCTCTCCCTCCATTGTCCCTACTCTTTAATCAGGCCCTCTCTGTGGCTCACGCTGCCACCATGGTGTGTTGTCTCAGCCTGGGAAAATGCCGGCCTAAGTGGCTGTTATGTGCTGAGGCGCAGACCACAGGGACCCAGAGGGGTGCTGCTGGAGCCCTCTGTGCCAGCCGTGGGTCTCAGAGTGGCTAACACACACAATGAGTGAGGTCCCAAGTCTGGATGTAACCTTACATAACAGCCATCACTTCATCTATTTACTTTTTGTCTGGGTTTTCGATCAGTAAATCATCACACGACGTTGTAATCACAGGGACAGGCAAGAAACCCAATCATGAATCATGAATGTTATTTGTTCCTAAGAAGTTGCTGGGTGTAAACCGGCGCTAAACTGCCACACAGATAGGGCAGTATTGTAGAAAGTCCAGTGTGATTGCTTGGCTGCGATCTGCAGAGAGGGAGTTTCCTGCCCTGAAGTCAACAAATGACAAAAACAAAGGCCTTGTGTTTCCCTGAGTCACAGCCAGAAGAAGGTCAATAAGCAGAGCTACATCAGTGTTCGGCCCATTTTAGCTTTGTTTTGGGATGGACTCGTGTTAGGGCTGTGCCCGTCGGGTCAACTGACAGCTGGACTTGCCTGCAGCCGGACACAACGCTCCATCAGGTCAAGTTTACAAGAGCTGAGTGAAAGCCTTCTGCTTTATACTGGTTTATATTTAGTGCTTATAAGCATGAATAGAGTTTTTATGAGGTGCTATAAATTTCATTTTCAAAAAAAAAGAAAAGGGGTGAGTGCTTAGGCTCATGTACGCCTACCCTGTGGTTTCCACAGGCCACCACGAAGCCTTTGTATTCACTCTGTTTGCCATGGGAAAATATCTGAAACAAATAAGTTGCCCAGTCGGCATCCATCAGTGTAAAAAACACTTCTAAGAGCTGTGGATTGTACTGAGAGGGTGTGGTGCAGCGCTAAAGGAACTACTTGTTTACTCTTGCTATGTCTGAAAATAAAATTAAAAAAAGGATCTATTTTCTCTCCGAAATGGGAGGCAAATAAACAAGTATTCTTGAGCAGACAATGTGGGCAGGCGCGAGCCGCCTGTGGTTGTACAGCGGCATGCTGGACTTGGTAAGAGACGGAGGGTGACACTTGGAGGTTCTTCCTCCAAAACATTATTACCATCGTCATCATCATCACAAAAAACGGTTTTGCTCTTTATGGATAGTTTCCTGCTTTGTAACAGCTGTGTGCTGGATGAATTTGTTAAACGTCTCTCCAATGGAATATGTTAAAACTTAAAGTCAGGGGTGTGGCCACTTTGATTGACAGGCAGCTGTAGCCAAAAGCTGACTTCTAACTCAAATCACTGAGCTGGACCTTATTTGCACCCATCTGTGAGTGCAGCTTTCTAGCCAAACCTGATGGTGAGCTGATCATTTAGCTATTTTAGCCAGCTGTGGCCAAAATATACTGAGACTTCAAAATGCCGAATCCAGACACTAACGGTGTGATCATGATGGTCACATCCATCTTTCATATACAGTCTCTCCTGGAGACATCTAGAATTGAATTGAAAGCATTAATCAGCTGATTTGGTTTTTAATGAATACTGCCATATAGTAAGGAAAAGAAAAATTCAGTGCAGACAGCGTTACGAAAACGTTTTAGATTATTTCTGTATTTGTCCAGAAGCTTAACAAATCCGTTTTCTAATAGTTAAAAGCATGGCATCATCATTTACTATAAAGTAAAATATGAGCACATGGAAGACAGAAATCCCTTTTCTTGGGGTCAAACTTGCCATAGTTGGTGATCTCACTACTTTACATATTCCTGGTATTTTTGCAAGTCATGTTGTTTTATTCCTTTGCACAAAGAAGTCAGAGGCATGTGTACAGAACAAGATTTAAATCTGTCAATCGGACCATAACTTCCTCCTGGAAAAATAGTACAGCAGACGCAGAACTGGCCACTGATTGGACAGATAAACAAAAACGTCACTGGTTTTTTTTTGTTTTTTTTGGCCGAAAGCGGAAGTTGTTGGCTAACGTGGACATGGGACAAAAGAGCCTCGCTTCTAGCGGTGCTACGGTAAAAGAATTGTTACGGTCAGCGTAATTAAACAAGTGAGTCGGTATTTCACGCCTTTTTATTTCAGTTTTTTCACAGGTTTTGTAAAAAGCAGCTGGTCTCGTCAGTCGGCTATTTTAGGAAAAGTACTGCCAACGAGCTACCCAGCGTTAGCAACACACACTAGCTAGCAAGCAAACAGAGAAAAGTGATTCCACTTTTGTTAGTTTAGGTGTGTCTGAGTTGATGTTTGCGTGTTTAAACTCCGTTATCCTTGTTGTGTTTTTAAAGTGTCAAGCGTCAGTGGTTACAGTTTGTCAGACCCAGTGCGTGTTAGCTGAGTTAACTGTTCACCGTTAGGAGTAAAGTCTATAATCATTAACGCTTGTTTACCTGGAGATTTTAAACGATGTATAAGTCAAGCTTGTAATATAACTCTGTCGGAGTTGACTATTAAGTGGTAATGCCATTTTAAATAACACACCTCCAACAGTTAATGATCACAAGTGCTTGTTTACCTCAGTTTACCCGTCTGTTCCCTCATCCTAGCAGAGCCGCCAGGAGTTCAGCCATGGAAGTGCCTTGCTATCTGTCCAAACTACTGTTCGAGCTCAATGAGCAACGGAAGCGTGACTTCTTCTGTGACTGCAGCATCCTTGTTGAAGGCCGTGTCTTCAAGGCGCATCGGAATGTCTTGTTTGCAGGAAGCGGTTATTTTCGAGCTCTTCTCGTTCACTATCTACAGGTAAGGACATAAGCACGGATGCCATTGTTTTCTCTGTGTGTTTGTTAATTAGAAATGGGTAAACTAAGGTGGCTTCTTGGACGTAAATGCAACAATTTGGTCAAGAATAATGTATTTATTATCGGACTGGCATATATTACAGTCAGTTTCATCGTTAGTTTCAATGTCTAGTGTGTTGTGTTATTGTGACAGCTGTTTCTCAGAGTGTTCTTTCACATACCGCTTGTCGAAAGGGGGAAAAGGCTTTCCAAACCTGCAGTGGATATAAATGACTTACACTTTTCCCGAAACTTTTTCCTAAACTTGCATAATTCAACTGAAAAGCAAAAAAAAAAATGTTGGAGGAAAATATAAATAATAATAATAATAATAATGATTAAAAAATGTACAAAAAGCTGGGCACACCCCTACACT
Source organism: Pelmatolapia mariae (assembly GCF_036321145.2). NCBI lineage: Eukaryota > Metazoa > Chordata > Actinopteri > Cichliformes > Cichlidae > Pelmatolapia > Pelmatolapia mariae. The sequence continues at coordinate 24,607,015 of NC_086245.2, read as the reverse complement.
AATACTTAGGTGAAGCACTTTTTAAAGAACGCAGTCAGGCTCCTTGGGTAGGAAACTATCAGCATGGCACATCTTGACTTCGCAATATTTGCCCACCTTTCTTTTTAAAAGTACTCAAATATGTCAGATTGCTAGGGTATCTCTTGTGAACAGCCCTCTTCAGATGACACCACAGATTTTTCCATTGGATTTATGTCTGGCTGGGCCATTACAGACTTTAATTTTCTTCAGGTGAGATCATTCTTTTGTTAATTTGAATTGGCTTGGGATCATTGTCATGTTGAAAAGTGAAATTTCCCTTTATCTTTAGCTTTCTAGTAGATGCCTGAAGATTTGGGGCCCTCCATCTTGACCAAAGCCCCAGTTCCAGCTGCAACCCCAAAGCATGATACTGCCACCACCACCACCATGCCGCCAGGAAACTCCTACTAGGACAGCTTAACTTTACTTGGGCTTAATCAGTTCAATTCAGTTTCATTTATACAGTGCCAAATCACAGCAACAGTCACCTCAAGGCACTTTATATTGTGAGGTAGACCCTACAATAACAACACAGAGAAAACCCCAACAATCTTATGATCCCCTATGAGCAAGCGCTTTGGCAACAATGGGGAAGGAAAAACTCCCTTTTAACAGGAAGAAACCTCCAGCAGGGGAGAGGAGGAAGGCAGAGAAAGTCTCTTTTATTGATAGTAAGTGTGTAGAAGACTAAATGCTGTGATTAAATCAAATTTTGCTTTACCAAAGTATTGATTTAAGGGTGTGCTCACTTATACAACCAGCTTATATGTTTTTAACTTTTAATATTTTTCAGATTTGTTTTTTCAATTAAATTGTACAGGTTTAGGTAACATTAAAGGTGGGAACATTTTAAAATGATATATTGTAGTAATTCTTTTTAACATCATAGAAAACCTGGCATTTCAACAGGGGTGTCTACACTTTTTATATCCATTCTACCTGGCCCGGTGTTTAAAAAAACCCAAAAGTAATTGTCCCCACTTGTTAAATTAAGCCCACACCCAGGCCTGATTATTGCCAGACCTGTTCAGTCGAAAAATTACTTAAAGAGAAGATGTCTGACAAAATGAAGTAGGCTAAAAGTTCTCAAAAAGCAACACATCATCTAGAGAAACTCAAGAGCAGATGCCATTTCTAAGACTTTGGGACTCGCAACGAACCACAGTGAGTGCCATTATCCACAAATAAAGAAAGTTTGGAATAGCGGTGAACTTTCCCAGGAGTCGACCAAGATTACTCAGAGTGCGCATCAAAGACTCATCCAGGAGGTCACAAAACATCTAAAGACCTGCAGGCCTCACTTGGCTCTCTTCATGTTTAACAATAAGAAAGAAACTGGGCAAAAATGGCATCCATGGGAGCGTTCCAAGGAAAGAACTATTGCTGACCAAAAAGAACACAAAGTTTTGTCTCACATTTTCCAAAAAAACATCTTGATGACTTTTAAGAAAATAGTTTGTGGACGGACGAGATAAAAATTTAAACTTTTTTGGAATGTTTGAATTGTGTTAAATCTGGCATAAAACTAATACACAATATTTCATGAAATGTTGGTGTTTTGATGGTCTGGGCTTTGCTACTTTGCTGCTTGAGGGTTTGGATGACTTGCTGCAGTTTATGGAACAGTCAGCTGGAACCTGCTCCCTATCAGAAAATCATGGAGCAATCAATTCATGGCCTAAAGCTCAAGCACTTTTGAGTTATGCCACAGGACAATGATCAGAAACAAACCTGAATGGCTCACAAATAAATAAATAAAATAAATGAACAACTTAAGGTTTTGGAGTGGCCTAGCCAAAGTCTGGATCCAATTGAGGCACTAGGGCATGACCTTCACCAGGTGGTTCAGGTTTGAAAACCTTCCAATGTGGCTGAATTAAAACAATTCTGGGGGCTAAAATTCCTGCAGAAAAGTTTGGAAAACTTTTTTGTTTCCTTTTTATATAAATTAAATCATAATTTAAAAACTCAATTTTGCATTTACTCTCTTTTTATCTAATTGAGATTTGAAATTGGGAAGGGGGCAAATACTTTTTTCACAGCACTGTGTTTTGACAAGGTCACAACTAAAAACTGCAGACAAGCAATATTTTTTTTATATTGTTCTTTTCTCAAACAAGAGGCAGAGAGTGCTTCACAGAAAACAAACATAAGCAATGTAAAAATTCCAAAATGAAGGGAGGTCATATTTAAACAACAGAAATAATGCATTAAGTGCTACAAATAGAAAAACCTGTGTTAAAAGCAGTACAAAAATTAAGACAAATTATGCATTTCATAAAAGAAGAACTGGCATAAATATATTACTAATATGCCTGCATAAACAGATTTCTAAGAGTCCACAGAAATGACAACTCACCCAGCATACAGGCAGAGTTACACAGGTCAGGTCACAGCCTCAAGTACTCTGTCACAGTGTGTCCTTCGGGGGATGTGGGGGGAAAAACCTCCCAAAAAACATTAATTTTAAATTGTTTTGACTAAAGGGAATGACATGAAGAAGGTCGGCCACAAGGGAGCCTGACTGTGAATGCTGTATAGGTAAGGATGAGAATTTTAACTGGATACTTAACATTACTGAGGGACGGTGAAGAGACATTGGTTGGGTAATATGGGAGCAGCTCTATGACCTAGAAAGTAGCGTAACAGCATTTTTGAAGTCAGGAAAATGGAGTTCTTGTAAACCTTCAGCTGTTTTGTAAAACTATGATTTGAAATGTACCGATATTTCTCTGGAGCCCTGTTCCACTTTCTAAATATCTTCTGTTCCAGCATTTGTTTTCCGATACATTTGGCTCAACATTGTCTATCTTTTGAAAACATCTCTTTTCAGGACAGCGGACAGCGCTACAGCACAGCGTCGTTGGACATCGTGACAGCTGACGCCTTCTCTGTTATTCTGGACTTCCTCTACTCTGGACGCCTGGCTCTGAACAGGAGCAATGTCATCGAGGTGATGTCAGCAGCCAGCTACCTGCAGATGACGGATCTGGTGAACTTCTGCAAAGAGTACATCCGGTCGTCTTTGGAAATCTGCAGCAAGGAGAAGGAGAGGAACACGGAGAAAGAGAATCAGATAGAGGATGGAGGAATGGGTCCTGCAGACAGTGGCACTCCTTCTGCAACAATTTCCAGTGGTGCTGGGGTTGCAGAGCCTCATTCACAGATCTCAGAGGCGGATAGAGGGTCAGGTTTAGGTCAGGAGTCTGTTACATCAGGTAGAACACCTTTGTCCATTGTTGTCACCACCCCTCCAGGCGCTACCAGGGATATGGACACCTCCTATCCCTCTCGGGAAGAGTTTGCACCTGGGAGTGAAGGGCAGAAGGGACATATGGATCAGACTAATCTCTCATCATCCTCATCCTCTGCTCTGACTCCAGAGTTGGTGAACCCTAAGATAGAATATGACCCTGATGAAGAGCTTATGGAGTCACCAGACACCAAAGTCATCACATCCTATCCTGGGCCTCCTCTGCACAATACTCATCATAGCAGGCTGCTTCCCCCAAGTCCTTCTCCATCTAACGAACGCTCCCCCTTGGGATACAGCTCATCCTTTAATGCTAGGCAGCTGATGGAGGCGCTGGCCAGAGGTGAAGGTCCCAACTCTTTGGGGGACAGAGTAGGGCAGCGCTTCACCCAAGGGCTGGGTAGCAGCACTGGAGGAAGCAGAATGGACGAAGGTCTGGGATTTGTAGGATCATCAATTATGGAGATCCAGTCTGATTGGCTTGGAGAGGACACAGGTAATTAGCAGAATAAATATAAGGACATTTAATCAATTAAAAAGCTATATAGCAATGTTAGTAAATTGTCAACCGGAATAGATAGGGATAGGTTTGAATTGTTGCTGTGTTTTTCCTCCTTCAGGTGATGGCTTAGTAGTGCCAGTGAAACTCCACAAGTGCCCCTTCTGCCCATACACTGCCAAGCAGAAGGGGATCATGAAGAGGCACATACGTTGCCACACAGGAGAGAGGCCATTCCCCTGCCCCATGTGTGGCAAGAGGTTCACACGACAGGAGCACCTACGCAGCCACGCCCTTAGTGTAAGAATTTCATGCACTGCAAGCAGGTCGACTTCATTCTGAGTTAACCTTATGCAACTTTAGTTCAGAAATTTTCGAATAACCCAAACTATTAGCATGAACAGGTTCGATTTTTTTCTTTTATTAAGTGTATCTGTACACAACATTTATATTATCTGAGAAGAGAGACATCTCAGTTTTTGTTGCATTCCTGTGGCCCCTTGCACTGAACAATTACAGCAACACTGGTCATGTGTCAGTAATTACTACAGGAGTCTCAATGACAGAGACCTGATACAATACTAGAATACAGCTTCTGTATGCTAAGACTTCATTAAAGTATCTGTGTCATGCTGCTTCCAACTTACAATGCACTCTATTATGGATGAAAATATTTTACATTGTACTCCATAGTACTCATTTTAAAGCTTTTCTACTTTAAAACATCATTCCACACTAATACATTGTGCAGTGTAATATTTTAAAGTCACATGAATATTAAAAATAGTCTCCAACTGCGACATTAAAGTGATACTGTAAAAGATTATGTTCATGTATCAGATTCATAATGAATATCTTTTTTTCTTTAGGTACTTTAAGTACATTTATTGCTAATTTTTTTAATATTGGGTGCAAGTATGACATTTTGAAGTAAATTTCATTAAGTGACTTAAAGAAATTCAGTGAAAACTGTGAAATTGCATTCACTGTTCCCCATTGTGTGACGTAAGTTTCATTAGTGCAGTATTTTTTTATTTTATTTTTATTTTTTACCCCTCAGCCATAAAAAGCTGATGTTACCCTGCCGGGCAGGCAGGTGGCTGGAGTGGACACCCAAGTTTGTGAATGTGATAACTTGAGAATGAAGCGTCATAGTGGAGTAGAGTTTCAAATTGGCACCATAAGTGCATCTGCTAGTAGTCTGAGGTTTAGCACTATCCACTGCTGGGATTTAAAAAAAAAAAAATTGTGCTGTTATTCACATCTACACTGATGGAAAAGTTGGTACTGTTCAAACAGATGAATTCACATCCTCCATGTCTTGATCATCCACAGGTCCACAGACACTACTGGCCGGTGTCATGCAAGAGCTGCAGACGAAACTTCACTGGTTCTAGCGTTTCACCCGGACTCAGACGCTTCGGCATCTGTGATAGCTGCAACTGTGTGACCACCACTCACGATGAAACAGCCCCTGTTCACCCTTCCAGCCAGTCAGAGCCTGTGGAACGAGCAGACGGCAGTACGGATTGGTCCAGCTTTATAGATGAGGTGGACGAGGTGGAGGTCGGCAGAGTGGAAGACTTAGTGGAGAAACAGATGCTTGAAAGACAGCTGGCTGTCTGCAGTGATGTAGTTCACGCGTTGTGAATTCAGTCAGTTATACCCAGGAAGAAAGTCTTTCTCTGAACTTGCTGTCTGAGCTAGTGTGTCATGCCAAAGTGTAGTACTGGACACGTTGGGGTTGTAGTTTGGTGTGTATGCTTGTCAGATTTCATCACATTTGTGCAAGATGGCGTCACAGATCTTTAGTCAGAGGCTATGTGTCATGGCTAGTGCGATTCCCATCAGGGTGATCTCTAGTTAGTATTATTTACTGTAAGATGATTTATTTATTAACTAATTTGTATTTTAAATCTTTGAGTTTTGCAGATATTTTACTCCAGTAACTTGCTTGACTGGAACTAGGTTCAGTGATTGTGTATGCGTGTGTATGTGTTTTTCTTTCTTTTACTTATTACTGTGGTCTTTCCTTTCTTATATTTGCACAACTGATAAAACCAAATGTGTTTGTGTGTGTGTGTGTGTGTGTGTGTGTGTGTGTGTGTGTGTGTGTGTGTGTGTGTGTGTGTGTGTGTGTGTGTGTGTGTGTGTGTGTGTGTGTGTGTGTCTGTCTGACTGTGTGTCTTGTATGTAAGAAGAATGCACCCATCCAGCTGGATTTCTGAATATACAGAGGACAGACAAAGCGTCTTCTCAAATGTTTTGCTTTGTCCAGAAAATAACACTTTGTGTATGAAAACAGTCTTGTGGATGTAGAGGGGCCACTGGAGTTATCACTGCAATAAATGTGTTCTCAAACTGTGGACATTGTGTCATTGCTTTGTCATTGCTTGTTTTAATCTTTTTCTTTCAATAGTCCTGGAGTCACTTCTTCTTCTTTATTATTGAAGTATAAGTAAACTTTGTACTTGATGTAGTTTTGGATCATATACAAAACTAGCCTGTGGCGCACTCTAGTGGTTATTCAGTACAAATCTGTGCCAGCAACTGTTTTCTCACGTTTCTGCATTAAATAAGCAGCTGCATTTGTCCTTTGCAGAGTAGTCATTTATTTAGTGATCCAGAGGAGTGTAAACAGGTGTGTGTGTGTGTGTGTGTGTGTGTGTGTGTGACAGAGCGAGAACATTCTGAGGTGAGCTTACTTGGATCTGGATAGTACCTGCAGGTGAGGATCACTATATTTTATATTTTATTTCTCAAGTGCATTTAACACATTTAATGAGGGAAGCTACAGGAAATGACACTAAAGCATAACCAATATCTCATGCATTATTAACTACTGGACAGGCCACAGTATCAGGGACTGGGCAGGATTTTGTCTGATTTGATGATGTGCAGTACAGAAGCTTCACAGGGTTGTGTGCTGTCTGTTAATGTTCACATGATACAGCTCAGACTCCCAGTACAACTCTGCAAATTAAAATCAGTCTGTGACACACTAGTAGTTACTCAGTTTATACGGATGCAGTTGTATAGTCTTACTTAGGTTCTGACTACTTGAATGCATATTTATATTATTAGAGATAAATTGAGAACCAATCCTGGCCATCTTCCATACATGCTTATACACTATGGTATGCCATACAGGTTTAATATGTAAAAACCATGAAGACTTTACAAACTGGCACTTACCAGGCTCTTGGACCTGGATCATTGTGGACATGGGTCCTCACAGTAGCCTAGTAGCTAATGTTCAATCCTGTGATAGGTATACTGATAAAAAATAATGGAGTGTCTGTCATTTAAGCAACCTTTTCAAATTACAAAACAGTTAAGTTTATAGGTTTAATTCATAATATCTTCATCATAATCATGAGATCCACTTTTACTTAATCAAATATACACAGTCATGTGTGACTTTATGCCTACTATTTAAATATCGCCTACAAATGGCCACTCAGTGAAACTTGAGGGAGAACGCTATTTGTCATAATAAGATTAACAAGCCGCACTGTTTAAGATCCAGGGCTCAGTAATGGTGTAAATGAAGTTATCAACAGGGTTTGAATGTCTAAACAGCATATGCACAGCAAGACACTTTATGGCCAACCATAGGACCTAAGCACTCAAGTCGTTTTCTATAAAGACAAAAGTAGGGCTCCCTCATGTAATGTTACATGATGAAGGTTCACTGGAGAATGACACAACTTTTTATAAGTCTTTCGTTTCCCATCTTTTAATTTGAAACTGTAGCACTCAATGCACCGAGTTTGTTGCTATTGCTCTGCAGTGTATCTTATGTTCATAATTTTTGTTTTAATTTAGTTTTTTCAGGATGTTATGTATAATTACATTAAGAAAATCAACGAGGCCACTGAAGAGGGCGACACGTCGTTGAGGCCGAGGTATCGAACACCATAGAAGAAGAACGATATATCCGCAACGTTTCCCGCAGGTATCGCGTAGAAGTGTGACGAAGCGGAGATACATGGGCAAGTCGCGGGACTTAAGTGAGTTTGAGCGGGGTATGATAGTGGGAGCCCGAAGGGCCGGTTGCAGTATCTCACAGACAGCGAACCTGTTGGGCTGTTCAAGGACTGCGGTGTCTCGAGTTTACAATGAATGGTGCGAGAAGAAGAAAACCTCGAGTGACCGCACGACGACCGGGAGGAAGCGGCTCGTCGACGAGAACGGAGAGAAGTGGATTGAGAGTGTGGTGGAGGCTAACAACCAGGTTACGATTGAGGAGATACATGCACTGTACAACAGCAGCGGGGTGGAGAAGCCCATCTCACTCCGAACTGCACGACGGACCCTAAAGAGGCTGGGTTACACGTGCCTTCTGCCAGTCGATGACCCCCTTACAGAGGGCGGAGCCAGCAACAAGTGACATGACAACAGTTTGCTCGCGTGCTGCGGCCAGGTTGGACTTTACCGCCATTTCGGTGATGTAATCAGCTGAGGAACTCAGGAGATTCCCAGGTTATACAGAAGGGGGTACTGCGACGGCTTGACAAAAATCTGACTTTCTGGAGAAAATTCTGAAAATAGGTTTGAAGCAAATTCTTTACTGGTGGGTTCTGTTTCGCTCTCACTGGCGACACGTGTCGTTCAGAAGAAGAATGCAGGGTGTCCGGTGAGGTAGGATCCGCAGGTGCAAGGGGAATGGGCAAGATATCCTCACGGCGGCAGACCCAGAAGAGCTGGACACTTCAACTTACAATAACAGAAGCTAAACGACTCCAAGCCAAACACTGAGCCTTCCACGATGGACCGTGCATCCAGTAACAAGATTAACCTGGAAACATGAATGTAGTAATTAAAAACTGGATTATTCCAATATCGCACCCCTGTATCCATAAGTTGCCAATTGTAGAGTAATTCTTTATGATCTTTAATTTTTCTTTCATCTCATTTCCCATTTTTTACAACATCTCTATAAGTGCATCAGTTTAATGAAATGTGCACACATGCATGGAAATATTGTAAGGTGAAAACAGAGTTTGTACATTTTTAACAAGCTTGAAAGTCAATATTTGTTACCGTTATTCTTCAACACAGCCTGAACTCTATTAGGAAAGGTTTCTTGTTATTTCTTTAAGTAGTCTTCAGAAATAGTTCTCTAGGCTTCTTGAGGGAGATTTAAAGCTCTTCTTTGGCTCTTGGCTGCATTTTGTTCTGTTCTCTGTCAAGATGATCCCGCACTGCTTCAATAATGTTGATGTCCGAGATCTGGCCAATCCATGACTAATAGTGTTCACGGTGTGTTTTTTCCATCCAGGCAGCTCTTACCATGTTAGCAGTGCATTTGGGATCATTATTATAGAGAAAATGCTTTCCAGATGGTATATATGGTGGCTCAAAATTGGATGGTCCAGCAATTTTGAAAAGATCCCCAACACCACTGATTGAAAATGCTGCCCAAATCATGGCAGAGCCTCCGCTCTGTGTTAGATATCTATAAATGCTCACTTTTGTACCTCTCTCCTGATATATTCCATACATACTGACGATGATTTGAACACAAAAAAGTTAAATATAGCAGCCAATTTCCAAAGAAAAACCTTGAAAAAAGGCTCAGAAATCCACCTAAGAAAATCTTAAGAAAGTCTGTCTCCTTGGAAGTAGAATATAAATAAAAAAGAAGTACCTTTAGATTTTTGCGCAGTACTGTTAATTTTAAAATGACCATTTTATGCCAATTTAAATGCCTTCAAAACTGTTCAAAAAATGTGTTTAGATGTATTATTTTATTTGTCCCTAACTTTCCCATACCAGTTGATGCCTGTCTCATGTTGTGTTTTTACAGAGCAGAAATTAGTACATTAACATTTTGTAATTCCAAATAAACTATTCTTATATTTTTTTCAATCAAGATAAAAAATATTCCAATAACTGAGCACTTCCCTGTCTTCAATGCTCCACTCTCGAATAAAGGTGAAAAAAAAATACCCATAGGAATTAGGAAACATTTGACTGCGACAGTATAACACAAAGATAGTTAAACTTGGAGAATATCAAGAAGCATAAATCAGTTCACCTGCTTTGGTGCAAATAAAGCTGACAAAAGGTGCACCCAAGAAGCAACAACATGACCCCCCCCCCCCAAAAGGGAAAGATTTTGTGGGTGATGGCCTTATTCTTATCCCTTCTGACTATTTTTTTGTTGCTAGTATCTTTGTCACTACTCATAAAGACACCCACAGCCCAATCAGGCTGCACAGGTAGTCCAGCTTCTGGATACAGCATCTATACCACTGCAAGACAGTTTGCTGTGTCGCTGTAATAACTTCAGAAATATGCTTTGTGTGAAACACAAAGGAACTGAGAACCAGTTCCTTAGATAATTAGGAAGGGGAAAGAAAAGCATATAAGAGTATTTCAAATAAGGTAGACTGCTGTTCAATTGATTTTTAACCTTTGACCAGATTAATGAGCCTGGCATAGTAAGACCTGATTTATACTTCTATGGGAAATCTACATCCTAACTGGAGACATATGCTGTAACCTTCCACGTACCCTAACATGCACTTCTAAATACACAAATTCAGCAGGGGCTCATTACATTACTGAGATCACATGTGATGAAAGGCCGAGGTCAAAACAGATAGAACTTAAATGGATATTAAGCACTCCCTGCCTTTGCATTGCAAGCTCTTTAAAGTAGCAGTAGGCAGTCCCAACATCAGCTACTTCTGAGAGATTTAAAAAGGTCAAAACACACTTGCAGAATCACATTTTGGCATGTCAAAATAATATCTAGCAAAGACAATGAAGGTGCATGTTGGGCAAGAACACAGCAGTCTTACTAAACGTTAAGAAAAATCCAAAACAGCCTGTGCTTTATTCACAGTAAGTGATCAAACTGTTGCAAAGGTAACTTGAACAGCATCATCCTCGAGTTTAATGCACATGAAGACAAACCTTCAGCGCTCACGGTAAACATTAAGTCTTCCAAACTTCATCGTGTGCAGTGCAAATACAGATCTTTTAGTGCCCCCTCCTGGCAGATGTGAATACATGCAGAGTCAGACCAAGGCTCATATAAACTCGCTTCATGTATGCTGAGCAAACTCGACAGGGAGGTAGAAGTTAAAGAGAGGATGACCCTTGCAGCACTGGCATACAAGTCCAGGAGCAGCGTACGATGGGCCACTTTTGGATTCAGTGTCTCAAAACAAGTTCAACAACTCTGAAATTTGCCTGACTTTGTCTCCGGATTACAATACTATCAGTTCTAACAAGCCATTACTGTGCTTTTTCCCTTTTTGGGAGGGAAAAAAAATCAAAGCTTTATTTCGCTAAACAAAGGGACAACACTCCTTCAAAAGTCCTAGGAAATTCACGTGAAACTGCACTGCTTAATGTGCGATGTTTACTGTAATGTTTATGTTGTGCTTATTCAGCTGGCTGTTGAACAATTTCCCTGCAAGCATTACAGCAGCAGCTCTCCTTCCACACTGAAGGCAACTCAGTTCAGTTAGGAAGATATTCTCTGCACAGCTGATTACATTCAATGAAAAACTGCCTCCATTTGGAATAATAATAAGAAAAAAAAATGTAAACGGTTGTGTCCTCTACAACAGACAACTACGTTTGGGAATACAGGGATGCCAAATTGGAATAATCCAGTTCTTTACTACTACATTCATGTCTCCGGGTTATTCTTGTTACTGCACGCAAGCGCTGCCGTGGAGGACTCGATCTTTAGCTCTGAGTCATTTTGCTTCTCGGACTGTAAACCCGAGGTGTCCAGCTGTTCTGGCCCTGATGTCTCTTCGAGTAAAGCCTCCATCCCCGCCGCGGTGGTCCTATTGCTGCGGCTGTAGCCCAGCCTCTTCAGGGTCCGCCGGGCAGTCCTCAGTGAGATGGGCTTCTCCACCCCGCTGCTGTTGTACATGGCATGAATCTCCTCGACCGTAGCCTCTCTGTTAGCCTGCAACATGCTTGCCAGCCTCTTCTCTCCGTTCTCGTCGACGAGCCGCTTCCTCCCGCTCGCTCCGCGGTCGCTGGAGGTTTTCTGTTTATGCCACCATTCCCTGTGAACTCGGGACACCGCGGTCCTTGAACAGCCCAGCAGGTTCGCTGTCTGCGACAGGCTGCACCCGGCGTTTCGGGCTCCCACTATCATACCCCGCTCAAACTCACTGAAATCCCGCGACTTGCCCATCAATCACCCCTCCTTCACACTAACACAGGTGTATGGGGAAGAGCAGCGGATATCCGCTAGTAATCATTCTTCTTCTATGGTTTTTGGTACGTCACGTTCAACACAGGTCGCCCTCAGGTGGATCCAGGGGCGGATCTAGAGAAATTTTCTCAGGGTGGCATGGAAATTAAATGGGGTGGCAAAATGAAAACCTTTTTTTCTCTCTTACACATATGCAGGTGTTGCATTCTGTAATAATCATTATATATGGTTAAAATATATAAAAAGCAGTAAGTATAAACATTTCATATAAACATAGTCTGTAACTTTCTTATTTTCTTTGGCCAACATAATTAAACATTTCAGTTTCATAAAACATTTTAATTTTGATTTTATGTAGTGTAAAGGAATGTAATAAATAAGCATGTAGCCCAATAAGTACAAAATTTAGATAGCTACACAAATGGGGTGTTTCATTTACAAACATTATATTTATTTATGTTGATTTTTAGTTGAGAAGCCATAAAAGGCTGAGGTATACAAATTTACTACTCCTATAAACTATGCAAGAAAACTTTCCATTGCCAAGAGCAATGTTTTGTAGTACAGGGTTAAATAAATAACAATTAGAAATCAAATTACATGTGAATAATTTAACCAAGAATTTGTAAAGATATGCTTTTGTATTTTAATAGGCAAACCTTTCACTGCCCGGTTTCACCAATAGAAAAACAAAGCAAGAGAAGTTCCAGATATTTCAAAAATAATTGTGATCATACCTTTAAATGTCTATATATTGATCCAACCGTGCTGGCGACTATCCCAGCTCCCATAACGCAAGAGGACTGCCTCTGCCAGGGTGGGTCCTTTTTAAAATTGTGGTACATTCTGTAAACAGGTGAGCAGGCTTAAAAAGAAGAAGCTAAATTTCAGCACTATCTGTTTTTCCACACTCATTGAATTAAATTGACATTAAAATAAAGATAAACGGGAATCCATTGTAGGCCCCCTCCCATGTATTTATTGTAACACCGGTAGTTGATATTAGATCTATAAATACTACAATTCCATTCATTTTAACTCCTGTGTAATACTGCCAAAATCATATCACCAAAACAGGTTTAGCTGGGAATTTTAGTGCTGACTGATGAGACAAGTTCGAAATAATCCACTGAAAATCTGACTGGGTAAAAATAACTCCGAGGAAGCACAGAGCGAGGGGACATACAGCACAGAAAACTAACAGTAACTTCTGTTAAAACGGAGCAGCTGAGTACACAGCAGTGACGGAGGAAGTGACAATGAACAGAGGGTGGAGGATAATAAATACTCAACAAGGTATGGGGGGAGTGGAAACAGACTTAAAAGGGGAAAATAGAGAGAGGAAGAAAAACTAAATACAGAAAACACGAGACAAAAGGACTCAACATGGAAGATAGACAAAAAGAAGGCAAGTCATGGGAACACACATGATAAGCAAAGTAGAAATATAAGGACACAGTAAACTGTGGTTTTCATCGTTGCCTCTTTTCCTGAAACGAGGAAAAGAGGCAAAACTTAAAACTTAATTTGCAAAAACATAAAAAATGTACAACTCCCCAGATTAAAGAGAAATATATATTTATTAATAATATACTTAACAGAAACTGGGAGCACAGAGGGTGCATATTTTATTACAGAGAGGTCTTTAGAAGGGATTAAACATGATTTATTGATGAACAGAATTCAATAATGCTATTTGGCAAGTAGACTCAATGTCCCCACATGCCAAATTGTATTAGTCAGAAGATACTTGAAAAGAACAAAACCTACTTAAAACACAGAAGCAAAGAAACCATAATTTTGAGAACTCCATTCCTGGCCCTCAGTGCCAGACAGGGAGTGGACAACTCTACCGCTATTTAAGCTGGGTTGCTAGTTAGCTAACATCAGTACCGTTAGCTAAAATGGTCGTTCACACTGGTTTTTGCTGCTGTCCCCATTGCGGAATAATGAATCCCAGTCTGTGTTGATTTCCTCATTAATCATAGTGCTAATGTACTAAATAAAACTTTGAAAGAAACTTATCATGCTTTCTGTGCTCTGTGATTGTGAATCCACCATGGTGGGCATGATGAAGACCGCTTGGTCTTCTGATTTCTGATTGGCTGACCTCCACTTCCCTTCCATTTTTACAGAAATCTCCAGTTTTTTTTCCGCTTAACTGTAAATCCCCCCCCCCCCCCTCCAGAAATTACCATAGTAGAAAGTGAAAAAGAAAACTTGTCCTATTTTCACAACGTTACAGAGGTTTTATTAGAGACACGGCTAAGCGGTTTGCAATTTGGAATAATTTGTGAAAGCTTAAAAATCTTCAGCATTGAATTGCAGAAATGAGACATTCTGGTCAGAGGTCATTTTGGAAAAAAAATAAATTAAAAAACAGCAGCCGACAACACTGCACACAATGGTAGACTGGTGCTTAATAAGCAAGCGAATAAGGCAGACATCTTTTTGTGGATCTTTTTACCTGCTCTTTGATCGTTTGCTGTTGTAGCTGTTTGTTAGTTGATGAATTTTTTTTGTGAGCTTTTAGCTGGGATTCTGACGCTTCTGTGGATCGCACACGTCTGCATTTAAATAACAGATCTGGTGGTAAATCCCGTTAAATCAGATGTTCTCCCTCTCGCCCCCAACACCGAGATCGTTGGGATTCAACGGGTTAATTGTTTATTGCTTAGTTACTTTGTGTAGTATGAATGGCCACAAGGGAGGTTTTTATCAGTAGGAAAACCTGTAAAACTTCTGAAAATACAGCTAAAAATCCAATATTTCTGCTTGTGCTTCATTGTGGTGACAACTTAAGACAAACAGCTTAGGGATTATAAATGGCTTCAAGCATACATTCAGGCCTGTGAGACTCATTTAGACATTCAGACAATGAGCCATGAGCCTCTGTGCTACATGCACACATTTCTGCATCTCTGCCATTCATAGACAGTTTGTATATAGTTTATTTTATGTAATATTCAATACTGAACCGTAAATGCAGTCTTTTTCAGTATTTTTATGCACTTGCTACTACTAGGAAGGACACATGAGGTTTATAGCCGGGACAAGTTTGAAACCGTTCATCCTCCACAATGGAAAACGCCTAAAAATAAAAACGGTTCTCAAATGTTGCTCATTTTGTACGCTTGCATTTAAATCCGGCTCCCCAGTCCCTCTGAGTACCCAACCTGTACAACGGGGTGCCCAATCCCAGTCCTCGAGAGCTACTGTCCTGCAGCTTTTAGATGCATCCCTACTTCAACACAGCTGAATCAAATGGTTTGATTACCTCTTCAGCATGCCATGAAGTTTGGCAAAGGCCTGGTAGCAAGTCATTCATTTGATTCAGGGGTTTTTTCGTTGCAATTCTTCAAATTACCTCTGGAGGGCAGCAATGCGACTGTAATGCATCTAGTTTGCCGGATATACGACAAAAGAAGAAGAATGTTTTGGTTTTTGGCATCGGAAATATCCATGGTTTCACACATTTACCCCTGGGTAGTGTGAAGAAGAGGGGATTCATGGGCAAGTCGCGCGATTTAAGTGAGTTTCAGCGGGGTATGATAGTGGGAGCCCGAAACGCCGGGTGTAGCATCTCACAGACAGCGAACCTGCTGGGCTGTTCAAGGACCGCGGTGTCCCGCGTTCACAGGGAATGGTGTCAGAAGCAGAAAACCTCCAGCGACCGCGGAGCTAGCGGGAGGAAGCGGCTCGTCGACGAGAACGGAGAGAAGAGACTGGAAAGGATCGTGGAGGCTAACAACCAGGCTACGATTGAGGAGATCCATGCCTTGTACAACAGCAGCGGGGTGGAGAAACCCATCTCACTGAGGACTGCCCAGCGGACCCTGAAGAGGCTGGGTTACAGCCGCAAGACACAGGGAGAGGACGTCCTCATCGCGGCAGGGCTGGAAGCTTTAGCCGAGTACACATCCGGCCAAGAACACACGGACACCTCGACGGACATAAAGTGTGAGGTGCAACAGGAGCCAAAGATCGAGTCCTCCACGACGGAGCTTGTGCGCAGTAACGAGAATGACTTGGAGACATGAATGTAGTAGTAAAGAACTGGATTAAACCATTCTGATGTCGCGATATTTCCAGAGTTGCCCACTGTAGAGCTGTTCTTTAAACGCCTTTCCCCCCAGTTTATTCCGATGTCTTACAAAATATACACCTTTGTTTTTCTCGCCGGATCAGGAGTTTTATTTCGGTGTAATCAGATGCGCAAACAACATCTTCCTCAGCGAATTTAGTCACTTTCAAAACCATTAACAAGAAAAATGCATCCAGATGTTGGACCCTTATCTTAACAGTTGTCAGATATTCTGTCTATACGAAACAGAAACGTGGATGTTATAATAAAAATTTTAAAATTCAAAACGCCAAAATAACCATTAATATATTAAAGATAGATGCTTTATTTTCCCCATGGTGAAATTTGACCTGGACTGTAGAAAACTAGACCCATAAACACAGCACCAGCAGGTACAGACACATTTATTAACAGCAGGCATCGCTCAGAGTGCCGTGTAGCCTCGGCACATTTTAGGCTAACCTTTAAAAGTCTCCACAGAGGAACAAAGGAGTTTTGATTCATGCTGTTAAAGTCTAAACTACCTGGCTGTCGGTAACAACTCATACTAAGAGTACAGGATGAGAGAAGGATCACCAAATGACTCACTCTGCTTGTTTAAGTACCCACTGGTCAACAAACAATTTGAAGACTATAACAGTCGATCTAATCAATCATTGTTATTGCAGTCTCCTGAACCATGGACATTTTCACATTTGAAATAAGGCGATCGCTGTCAGGGTTTGCACTATCATTACTAGAGCAAACACCATTTCAATCAACTATAAAAATTAATATAAGCAGTGGCTTATGGGAAAAGTCTCTGCAAATGCCAAATATGATTTAAAGTGGTGCTATTTATTTAAAGCTTTCAAAGAACTAACAAATCAGAAGGAGCCGTGTGCTTTATTGCATTTTAACTTACTTAACTTAGATTAAACTTGGACTGAGGTAATCCACAGCCCAGTTCGTTCACTGCAGCTGTAACGTGAGCACCCTGAGGCATATCAGGGAAGTTTGCTATAATAAAAATATTTTAAGTGGTCTTTCTTGTTTGTTCTTTTTCATTCATAACAATTTACAGAACTCAGCCACAGCACCTCTTCAATCCGTCCTTACACACAGCTGATCGAGCTAACTCTGATTACTGTCCCTGGAACTGAAAACAAAAGTTAATCAACCTGGAGTTTAACATTAAACACTTTTCCCCCCCCAACCTGCCATCTGGAGTCATCCACTCTTGGGGTTGTACTTTGGTGTATGTTTGCATGTTTGTCTGTGAACAGTTTCGTCGCCCTTATGCAAGATGCTGTCACAAATCTGTCCTAAGAAGATTTGTGTTACAGCTGCAGTTCCCATCAGGGTGATTACTCACAAGTGTGTACAATTACATCTTTATCTAAATGTATTTATTTATGTAAAAATGAATTCAAACAGGAGGTGGTTAGTTTGTGATATTATTCATTACTTTGACCTAAATTTACAGCTCTTGTATTGAAGTTTGCATATGACTGCGTTGCATTAGAGATTTATAGCCAATCCCCTGTGTTGTTTATCTTTTTGGAATTAAATTCTCAAGGAAATGCATCACTTTCTCTTGTATGTTGATTAGAGTGAAGATTTAAGATTAGGTGGGTCCCATGGGATCTTCTGTTTTCTAAGTTGGACCACAGCACTCTTAATTTTAGGAATGGTTGCTTTAAATCATCACTGTAGTCTTTTCTTTCCTGAATTTTCTATAATTGCACAGCTGAAAAAAAGGAAAATGATTTTCTGTGTATTTTGTACATAAGAAAAACATGACTGTCAGGGTGGGATTCCTGAGCTTGCAGAGGACAGACAGTGTTTACTTAAACATTTTGCTTTGTCCAAAAGGAAGAAAAAGCAAATTTGCGTACTGAAAGTTTTTTGGGTATAAAGGGGCCACTCGAGGTATCAGTGCAATACATGTGGTGTAAAACTGGACATTTCCCAGATGCCTCTTCATCATCTCATTTATGATTACGTGTAGTTTTTTTTCACAGTCCAGGAGTCACTTGTTAATATTGTGATATAAATTGACCTAGTTGACAAAGATATGCAACAAGTGCAAAACTAGTCTGTGGCGCACTCTAGTGGTTAGTCAGCTCAAATCTGTGCCAGCATGCTGTCTGTCTGTAAACATCTGCTTTTTTTCTTTCTACAGACTATTTGGTTACGTATTTAATGCACAAAATACATTATATAATGGCTAAAGTCTAATTAGCCATTACTCTGTAATATATGGCTAATTCCTGTGATGGGACCTGGATGAGCAGTTTATTACAAAGCAAACTGGATTTGTTGGACCCCACTCTCTTCCTCAGGTCACTGACTGAAAGTTCCCTTTGGGGTGTAGATAGCTATGTGAAATTTGTGGATTCGCACAAAGTCGTTTGATCCATATATCGGACAATAAATGTTAAAAGCACGTAGAGGCCTCCTTAAATCTACACATAGGAAACATAGAAATTCTTCTCAGACTGCAGTCTCTTTAGTTTGTGTCACCATTTCCTTAGCCACCACCTTGCATGTAATTGTATAGCAGTATTAAGGCTGTAATAACCAGAATACACAGGTCTGTATTATTCAGGGTAAAATGAGTGAATTGTTTTTACAGGCATGTGATAGTTTTCTAGACTTATGGACCTGGTGCTGCTGAATTCTAAATTATTTGGAGCAGATTAACCAGAGAGACAGAGGAAATATCTAAGAGGAAGGAGCTAAATTATAAACAGTGCGAGTTCTAGCATTGATCCCTGTTGGACTCCATCTGTAAAGGGCTGATATTTAGTGGGGAGTCTAGCCTTGAACAAATTGCTTTCTGTCAGCTATGTATGATGTAAACCGTTTTAGTGCTGTGTCCTTGATTCCAGTGCTGGCCAGTTGTAATAACAGAAGATGACAGATGGAATCGAAAGCAGAACGGAGGTCAAGGATATGCATGTGATGCAAGGACGAGGTCCCTGGTGACTTTCACAAAAGCTATTTTCCCGCTGTGTCTGAATGGCTCTTAAAGTTATTATTAATTAAGTAAGCCTGGACCTGTGATGCTGCAAGGCATGCTCCAGAATCTCAGAGATAAATGGAAAGCTGGAAATGGGACAGTAGTTATGACCTGTGACAGTATAGGAGGCCAGGCTGTAAACAGGGAATTAGACCCAGTAAGCATGTGAAAGTTTTCAGGGTGTTTTACGTGGCTTCATTTAGGAAAAACTGGAAGGGAAAATAAAAGTATGGATGACGATTTTATTTATTACTTTTACCCATTCACACACTGACTGAATGTAGTGTAAAGCACTTTGGGGTCCATAGGGACTAAGTAAAGCGCTATACAAATATTTACCATTTACCATCTGTTTTTACCTATCCACTTGTAGTTTGTTCTTAAAACAACTACAAAAATACAGAGTTGCAACTGAAATAATACATAACTTTTAAAGATAACTCTTACACAGCAAAAGTTGCTGGGTGATGCATAAAGACATAAAATTATGACGATTTGCAGAATCCTCTAGGTCACAGCTAGTATAAACCACCTTTCTGATGAAGATGATAATGTTGAATGGGAGAGATGATTTGTCATAAAATCATCTTGTGAATTAGTGGATTAATTTGTGATCACTGTCTCTCATTAATTCAGGACGAGTCTGATGAGCTTTTTAAAGTTCTGCTGATTTTAGTTTACAAGTGTGTGTGTATGAACACATGAGTTAGTTTTAGTGGTGGGCCTGGTGGTAGTATGGCTGCATAGCTGATTTTCCGGGGGACTTTATGCATATTTTAAGAGCAAAAATCGAAAAATCACCAATGCAACTCAGGAGGGCGACAATAAGCCTTCATTCCAGCCTAATGTACCGAAAACCACCGAAGTAGAATGAGTATTTCTATCTGCAGCGCTTCTCACCGTTTGTGCACCATGGGCAAGTCTCGGGATTTAAGTGAGTTTCAGCGGGGTATGATAGTGGGAGCCCGAGACGGCGGGCTCAGCATCTCGCAAACAGTGAACCTGTTGGGT
Source organism: Pelmatolapia mariae (assembly GCF_036321145.2). Classification (NCBI taxonomy): domain Eukaryota; kingdom Metazoa; phylum Chordata; class Actinopteri; order Cichliformes; family Cichlidae; genus Pelmatolapia; species Pelmatolapia mariae. Next base: position 24,586,949 of record NC_086245.2, on the reverse strand, counting down.
TTTTCAAAGACTGCGGTGTCTCGAGTTTACAGGGAATGGTGCCAGAGGCAGAAAAGGTTCAGTCAGCGGGGACCGTGTGGAAGGAAGCGGCTCGTGGACGACAACGGAGAGAAGAGACTGGAAAGGCTGGTGGAAGCCAACAGCGAGGCTACGATTGAGGAGATCCATGCCATGTACAACAGCAGCGGGGTGGAGAAGCCCATCTCACTCGCAACTGCCCGGCGGACCCTGAAGAGGCTGGGTTACAGCCGCAAGACACAGGGAGAGGACGTCCTCATCGCGGCAGGGCTGGAAGCTTTGGCCGAGTACACATCCGGCCAAGAACACACGGACACCTCGACGGACATAAAGTGTGAGGTGCAACAGGAGCCAAAGATCGAGTCCTCCACGACGGAGCTTGTGCGTAGTAATGAGAATGACTTGGAGACATGAATGTGGTAGTAAAGAACTGCATTATTCCCATTCGACATCCCAGTATTCCAAAAGAAAACTGTCCACTGTAGAGCAGTTCGTTATTAATTAAAGAAAATATGCCTTAGAAATATGTTTCCTCGAGTTTATTATTAAGTTTTTATGACTTGCAAAACCACTTTGTTTTGGGGCCAGATCAGGATTTTTATTTCTTTGTAATCAGATGTGCAGAGAACATCTTCCTCAGATAAGTCAGTCATCTTCAAAACCATTAAAAGAAATCTGCCTCCAGATGTTGGATACTTTTATTTGTCCCTTACCTTAACATCTGTCAGGTGGTCTGTCTATAAAATACAGTTTATAATGTTATCTTGATCGTGACCTGGTTTTTTTTTGTTTGTTTGTTTGTTTGTTTTTTGTGGGGGGTTTTTTGTTTTTGTTTTTTGGCAAAACTAGAGCCATCAATACAGCACCACTCATATCGAGAACACAGGAATAATGATGGCTCACGACTGATTCACTTTGCTGGTTTCAGTACACACTGGTTAAAAACAATTTGAAGATTATTAATGATGGTTATGAGCCGTTATTGTTATTGCAGACAGAGACTGAAGTCACTTGGAGGAGTGACCACTGAAAACTCTTCGCCCAGAACGTTATTTTTAAAGCACTTTTTATGAAAACATTAAATAAATTAATACATGAATACATATACACACACTACATTAAATCAAAATTACTGACGAAAAATAACACAAAAATAAAAGAATTGCCTTTCTGCAATTTCCTGATTAAGAATAAGTCAAGATATTCTTAGATTTCTTTAATTAAAAAAATATATGATTTAATATTACCAAGAAAAAATACTGCACAAATACCCAAGTAAAATAACAGTAATCTGATTATAAAGCAGACAAGGTATATTAATTACGTATTTCTTTATTTTTACACGTGCAGGTGTCTTTTTGTTCTGGCCATCTGTTTCAATAAAGTTGTAACAAAAAAAAACCAAGAAAAACTCAACCACGTGATAGTGGCTCCGAGTCATATGACGGAAATGAAACTGGCACAGTTTAGCGGAAAGGAACTAAAACGTCGTTGTATTACCGAGCTGCCTGTGGGACATTTGGACTTTGTGCAGTGATACTTTGTGTTGTTCCGTTTCTGGACACACAGTCAGGGGAACTGTAAATGTGACGCTCCTTCAGCATCCTCATTTGAGCAGCTGCAGTTTGCGGGGAAGCTCACCTGTCTGTCATCATGCTAACCGTGTTTGTTGTTGTCGTTGCTCTTGTTTCTCAAACTGCGGCTCGCTACACCCCAGACTGGACGAGCCTGGACGCCAGGCCGTTGCCCTCATGGTACGACGAAGCCAAACTGGGAATTTTCATCCACTGGGGCGTGTTTTCTGTGCCCGGCTTTGGCAGCGAGTGGTTCTGGTGGCACTGGCAGGGCCAGCAGCCCCCGGACCAGAAATATGTGAACTACATGTCCCAGAACTACCCACCGGGCTTCACCTACCCAGAGTTTGCTCGTCAGTTTCACGCACAGTTCTTCAATCCGGATGAGTGGGCGGATATTTTCAAAGCTTCTGGTGCAAAGTGAGTGTTTCTCTGTAATATTGTATCGTCTTTTTGACCCTCACCTTCTCTCAGTACACACATTATTACATTATTACTACATTGTTATTATTATTATTATTATTATTATTACACAGTACATGTACCCTGTGTTACTTGCACACCCTCGTCAATGCAGGTATGTGGTCCTGACTGCCAAACACCACGAAGGCTTTACTAACTGGGAGTCTCCAAACTCATGGAACTGGAATTCTGTTGATACTGGTCCTCACAGGGACCTGGTGGGAGACCTGGCAGAGGCAGTGCGCAACAGGTGAAAAACTTAAGTTACGATGCTAAAAAACAGGTGGTTATTGTTGACAGATGGGCTGACACTGATATGCAGAGAATGCCAGTCAGTTTTAACCCACTGCCTTCCTCCTACAGAGCTTCCTGTATTTTCATATCAATCAGCCTGTACAGAGCTCTTCACGTGTCAGTCGAGTGTCATTAACGATGCAGAAAAGCTTTAAAGCTTCATATTTGTGGAACTTGCTTGTCGTAAACTTCTTTACCACCAGGTGATTGTTGGGTTAAGATGAATCATTAATAATGTTGCGGCCATGTGTATCAGTTGTAATAGTTGGTTAGATCAGATGTGTTCCCAAGTGATGTCATTTAAATTGCATGTATTGCCTTTTTTAAATAAATGTCTGTAATTTCCCCTCTTAGGTCACTGCACTATGGACTCTACAATTCCTTGTATGAGTGGTTTCACCCTCTCTATCTCATTGACAAGAAGAATGGCTTCAAAACGCAGGAGTTTGTGCTGCAGAAACTACTTCCAGAGCTTTATAACATGGTTGTAAGGTCTGTGGTGCTTAAAATATTGCGTCAGCTGATCGCACTTTATACATGTATGCCAGCAGTATATTTAAACCTTTGCTCTCCTGTTGCCTTGGAGGTATCGACCTGAAGTCATCTGGTCTGACGGAGACTGGGAAGCACCTGACACCTACTGGAACTCTACCGAATTCTTGGCCTGGCTCTACAACGACAGCCCGGTTAAAGTGAGTGTCTTTATGACAAGGTAGTCATAGATGGTGCACTTGCTTTTATTTTGAAAGTTCAGATGCTGCAAACCAGACATCCCCTGTGCTTAATGGATTTTAGCTGTGGTGTATTGAACTGCAGGTAGCAAAAGTAGTCCTCATAATTGCCTCTTTCCTTTTCTTAGGATATCGTTGTGACTAATGACCGATGGGGAGCTGGCTGTGCCTGTAAACATGGCGGCTACTACAACTGCGAGGACAAGTACACGCCGGGCCAGCTGCCCACACACAAGTGGGAGAAATGCACATCTGTGGATACTCTTTCCTGGGGTTACCGTCGAAACATGAAGATGAACGAACTTTTGCCATTGGCTGCGATTATCGAGGTGAGGATATGCACACAGATATTAGGTTCTACATTTAAAGTTAAGGTTGTTTTTATTTGTATATGGCTATTATAGAATACATTTAATCATTGCTTGTGCATGCAGCCTTCAGGAAATACTTTTGTAATCATAATGGCTGTATTTAATCAATTAATCCAAGCCAAGTGTGTTGTCCTTTTGTTCTGTTTGTTTCTGATGGTTAGGCCATAATGGATCGGTCATCTTTTGCTCATCTGGACTGTAACACTGTTTTATTGCCTGCTTCCTCTTTTGTCTGCTGTTGCTTTGTTGCAGGATCTGGTCCGCACTGTGGCTTTTGGGGGTAACTACCTTCTGAATGTGGGTCCCACACCTGACGGGATGATCCCCCCTTTGTTTGAGGAGAGGCTAAGAGGTGTTGGAGACTGGCTGGAGGTCAACGGGCAGGCCATTTACTCTTCCAAACCCTGGAGGGTGCAGTCAGAAAACACCACTGTACCAGTTTGGTAAGAAAAAAGGGAGATGTGACTCAGATCACATCACTTTCACTGTATTTTCTTGACTCTCTAGATTCAAGATGAGTCTATCAACAATCTGTCAACTGTATGAGAGTTTTAGTGCAGTGGGGGAGCTAATCGGCTCTGAGGATTAATGCAGGTTACGGGCACATACAGACAGGATGTGTACTGTTGTACTTGGCAACACATATGTTAAATAGCATGGTGTTTGTTTCGATGTGGGGAAGCTGAGAATTTTCAGAGTAAAGTGCATAATAAAGCTTGCTATGATCGCCTGTATTGATCTAGTTAGGCAATGAGTCTGTGCTACCTTGCTTGGTCCACCAGTCCTGGTGATTTTTCCTTTGTTTGGTGCTGGTATTTTTGTATGCAGAAAAAAAACTCTGTAATGGTTTTCACTGTTCTAGGTATACATCTAAGGGGTTGACAGTCTATGCCATCCTAACAGCCAAACCCCCGATGAGCACAGTGAAACTGCTGGCACCCAAAACTTCAGCCATCACACAGGTAAAGAAACAATGCTGTCCATGTCGTACTCAGAGTTGGAAAACATGAACTAATTTTTATTGATCTGTTTTTATCTCTTGACCAGGTGTTCTTGGTGGGGAATCCCACACCTTTATCTTGGGCCCCAGTCAACCCCGGTGGTGGCCTTGTTGTCCTTTTGCCAGAGCTGCCTTACACTCCTGCTCAGGCATGGACGCTTGAACTGGACTTAGTGCAGTAAGCTACGAACGCCCAAAATGTTGAATTATTTCAAGTGACTCGACTCAGGTTTTAATGATTTTAGATTAATGGGGAAACTCACAGTCTGTCTTGAAGGGAAAATACCCGTGTAATGAGTTTGTATCATTTCCAAAGTGAAAGAATGAAACACTCCTCCTCTGTGATTGCTTTGACGCTCTGAAGGCTTAAAGATTTACTGTCACTGTCTCAGTTGTGTTTGTTTTTTCATGCGAGCGTGTTTATGAATGAAAACGGGATTCTGCTGTTGAGCTTGTGGAGCTTTTCTTGCAGTTGCTCGGCTAAGTGCCGTTTCAGAAATGATTCATTATGCCAGCGGTTTGTTTTGAAAATCAGCAGATTATATAAGAAGCACTTATTTTTTCTACTTGCCTCCTTTTGAAATTGGTGGAATAAAAGATAACTTGATTCATCTTCTAATTGTTCTGTTATTATTAAGCTTCCAATGCAGGGTCAGTCAGCAAGCAGGTATTTTAGCATTTGCTAAAGCATAAATGGTTATTTTAGCCTCCTTCAATCTTTTTTAATACATCAGTGCCTCAGTTGACAGTAACAAACCTGCGGGGCATGATAATGTTATGACATCTGTACTAATGGATGACTGCATTGATGTTCTAACCCCTGAAGTGCCACAGGAGGTCCTTATTCATATATAAGTAACCACTGACTGCTTTTAATTCCTAGGCTGTCCGAATTGACAAAGATGTCCCCTGAATGTGTCAGTCTGACTTTCCACTTAACTGAGAAATGAATGGCCAGAGGGACTGAGCATTTGACAGAGAATGCCAGCGTTAAATTGTTTTTGTCCTCTCCTTTATGCTTTCTTAATAGGTTTATCTGGTCTACTTAGAATTTCTATTGTAAATCCTTCCAGGCAGTGACGGACGTGAGAAAAATGGAAAATTGGTTTGGAGAATCCTTATCATTGACCTCTACTTTGCATTTTAGCTGTGTGCTGTCGAGGTTAAAACATCAATGCTGCAAAAAGATGTGAATCTATAAAGTGATTTACCCTTGAGTTTAGTCTGAAATATTTATAATGAAAAAAGCTGTTGTTTTTTTTTAAAAACATCTAAAACTACTAAAAAGCTCAGAAAATGTATTCCATTTCCACTTCACCTTACTGGTATAGTCCCACAAAGGGAAATCACATCACTGCCGAGACTATTGCGACCGTGTGTAATGAACAGAGATGGGCAGTAATGTGTTACTGTAATCAGATTACTTTTTCAAGGAACGAGTAAAGTAAGGGATTAATATTGTGAAAAAGTAATTAGATTACTGTTACTTTCCCAGATCAACAAGGATAATATGGAGTGCGGGAGAGAGAGTACAACCATGCAGCGTTTAGAGCATGGATGTACTGACATTACTTTGAGTTTTATTCCATAAAAAGTGACAAAAACATTAGTGTCCGCTGTACACTTCTTTCTACAGCAAAAAATTAAACTTCAAATCTGAACAAGCATCTAGCAAGCCACCACAGGAATGTGAAATTCATAGAGAAAGCCCCGGATCCCCCCACTGATATGACCGCTGTGGCACCGGGCAAACCTACACCGGCCCCACTCCTGCTGAGAACGATAGGACTTAGTGCCGCTGAATCTTTGATTTTATTTATTTTTTGCTGTGTTTTACTTGCATCTATTTGAAAGAGTGAATGTAAACACAAAACATTATTTTATTTTATATGCTGGAATATACAGATAATAGGTTTGAATGCTAAACAAATTTCTTCAAGTCAGAGAATGTTGCATATAATTTCATTTTTGCTTGATGAATAAAGTTAAAAGATTAAAATTAATAAAACAATTTTTAAAAAGAGACTTTTTTATTTGATTCAATTTTATATGATGAAATATGTAGAAAAAATTGAATTGGGCTGAAAGGCCTATTGTTTATTACGTATTCAGGTTGTCTATCAGGTAACTAAGTAATAAAGTAACTAATTACTTATGAAAATAAGTAATCAGTAAAGTAACTAGATTAATCTCTTGGAGAATTAATCAGTAATTACTTCTAACTAATAATTACTTACTATTTTCAAGTAACTTGACCAACACTGGTAATGAACTTGTAAACTTCCTCTTGAAGTGGTTGCTTCGAAGATGGGCATCAGATCCAAGAGCTACTCGGCTTCGTTTGTCTTTTACATACAGTATATATAAATATAAATATATTAGTGGCAATTAATCCTCCTAAGACCCGAACTCTTCCATGGCATGCATTTTTGATTTCTCTTTGATATTTGGGCATTTTGGGACCCGATGAATGTAAAAACAAAGAATGACCAGATTTTTTTTTTTACCTGATTTTTGTTTCTAAGAAAAATGAGAACCACATATGAGGATATTCGTTTAAAATTTCGATAGAACAGTAGCAGTATAATGTCCTCGTAAGTGGATATCAGGCCCATGTAGAGGAAAATTGAGTATTTTGGTCTAAATAACCCAAAATGTGATGTCCACATATGTGGACGCCAGGTCCTAGGAGGTTAATCCTCCTGTTATCACATTTGTATTCATGTCAGATTCTTTTAAAACTTGTTGCTAAAATTCTTTGGGAGTTTTCCCATATAAGACACACATTTTCAGAAGTTAGACACCCCCACCCATGTTTTGTTGGTTGGTTCCCTGCTTACAATAGTCACAAACTGCACAAATTTATTCAGCAAAAAAATTCAGATCTCTTCCTGACATCTGACTTTCAGATTAACCCAAGAGTCAAAGACTATTTATGTCAAAACCAGCCTGTGACTTGGAGTCTCCACTGGTTGCATGGCAACTGGGAAGGCCAAGACCATGTCATAATTGCCCGTAAAACGGCACAATGTCATTTTCACATTTCGATTTTTTGGATGAGTTGCATCAATCTTATCCTGTAATCCTAGCAGATCCATTTAAGCCAGAAGACTGTTTCCTGTCTTTCATTGCTGGCTTGAAGCGGGTGAGGCTGGGGCCGATGAAATATGATTAGGGTGACATGCACTTTATATATTCTCACCTACTTATTTGGTCATTAATCAGAAAAATCAACACACACAAAGAAGACGCAGCACCCACTCATTTACCTCGCTAAAATAGCTTTATAATAATCATATTAATAGTAATAATATTAGCCATTAGAAAATGTTTCGACAACGTTGACAGTGTTACATTCTGTGTTGGGGTAAACCACGTCACAGTGTGCCATCTCTCTGGGCTTTCAGCGCTGTCAGGCGTGCTCCTTTCGACACATCCAGACCCATGAGTCATTACGAGATCCAGAAAATCAATTCGTATGTACAAAATGAGAAGCACAACACAACAAACAGAATCAGGATGTACACCGGGCATCGTCCTCCACCGCCATCCAGCATGTGTTCGGATCGCTGTGTTCATGCACGTTGTGTATTCACTGGTGGCAATGTGAAAGTTCATATTTTATGGCATCTCTATTGCTATATGCTCCAGTCAATTCTTTTTCTTTATAGGATGAAAAACAAAAAACCCCCCAAATAAAGCAAAACAAAAGCATTTAATGTTTTAACTGTACAATATACTGTCTTGGCACTGAATTGAACGTGTATAAAACAAGTAAGCACGACAACAAAGCTGAGCTTAAAGACAGAAAAGCTTAATGTGTCAAACCCGTCTGATTTAGAAATCGTGGTGAGACATGAAAGAGAAGGAGAAGAGGGGGCTATTGTGTTTTTTGCTACATTATAGAGTAGAACACAGAGAGTGGAGCGTCTTATCAGTTTGAAGTCTGTGTTGCGTCTCTGTTGTGGCAGCGCTAAGAGTTCAGAGTGGAGTAAAAGCACACGGAGAAAGAAGGTCTTAGGTCTGGGTCTTCTATTCGCTCCACCTGTTCAGTGCTTACTTTTCTTTTGGTGATCTCACCCCGCACAGGAGTGTCCATCCGTGATCCCAGAGAAAAATATCTTCCCAGAGTTATTGTCAGTTTCCTCTTCCTCTACTCCATCTCCTTAGTAGCAGCGATTTATTTACTTTCTCGTTAGATATTAAACTTTTTCTTCTAGTTTTTGTTTTGTTATTGTACACAAGACTCATCCTTGAATATAGAACAATGTTTACCCCATGGCTGTGACTGACAACACCGTTTGTAATAATGGAAGGGATGGCAACTATTAACCATTTTAATGACAGCAATCATACTAATAATCATGACGTAATAACAATATGTGTAATATTGAGAAGAGCAACGTCTGTTGGTAACAGGTATTTACATTGTTGTAAACACGACGGTGGCAGGGTATCATTTTTGTTAATTACACAGTAATTGCTCAGTTTTCTCTGATCTGCATGGCTAGCCGAGTCTACTGTAAAGCGACATTACAGTGCTAATACGCACACATACAGAAGTACACCTCAGTGCTAAAGGCACATTGGAGTTTCAGTTAAACATCTGCTTGGCGCTGAGCTGCTCTGGAGTCAGAAAGGAAGCAACAAAGAACATTTAAGGAAGCGTGCTTAACATTTAGGACCTTTTGATAATGCAAACATTTTTTTTATTAGATATGGACTCAGCTTTTCAGGAATAGTTGCTCAGTGTATTAAGACTGTAATCACCTCTGTTAATTCCTTAGTCTGAACTTAAATTTCCAGCTAAACACGAGTACGTGAGAAGAATCGATGCAATCCAGCATGCTTATATGTAACTGCTAGCAGTCTCAGTAGGCTGGATCCACATATACATTTGAAAAACAATTCTGTATGTAATAAATGTGTATATTTTAGTTCTACTAGTATAGCTTTGATCTTTTGATGAAATATTGGGCCTTGATACAACCTGTCTGCTCATTTGTTTCAGCTTCAACTTCCTATAAACCAACTTTCCTCTGACTGGCCTTTTCTCGCAAACAGAAGGGTTGAACTGAAGGTGGGTGGGGCTTCTGTGCTCACAGCCACGAGCTGTGCACCTGAGATGGCCATATTAGGGATACCTGATGTCTTCTATATCCTACGGAGCCAAGAACAGAAAAACCATCAGAAACCAGTGCTTATTTCAGTTTTTGTTTTGTATAGCCTTTTACCACTGTAACAGTTTATATAGGACCAAAACATGGAAACATATATTAACCCCCACCTCTTTAAATAAGCTAAGTTTGATGTATGAGTTTGAATAATGTTACAGCCTCCATATCTCTCCACACTGATCTTAATTTCCAATGGTTTCCAATTTGCTCTCCTGTATCCTAGCACTGCTAATGCTAAGCAAATATTTCCTATTGCTGTTGGTTAAAAGTATTCAAATGCTGATAATTGTCTGAAAATGTTTTTTTTTTCACACATTTGATCACCTTTAAATATTGCTGAGAATAATGACACAAACAAAATGTTTTTAGAAAATTGCCCCCTCTTCTCGTAATGAGGGTTAATTCAGTGACTTAGCTTTTTCCTCCAGAGCAGCTCTGTCTCACAGAAATGTAAAATTAAAACTCAAATCTGCTGCTACTACACCCCTCCAGCTTCAGTCTGTTGCAGATGCCCAGCACACAGCAAATGCACACACGTAGCACATCGGCTACGATCGCCTCCATCGCCAGCACCTGCACGTTACCGCGCTGTGCTTTCCAGTCTCGGAGAATGGCTGAAAGAGAATCTGGGCTCAAATGACGTGTGATTTCCACACTTTCAGAGAATATTAACAACATTCCTGCAGGGCTGGTCTGACGCTGTATGTTCAGGGTCTGTTGGTTGAGAATCCCCTGAGGACAGAGGCCTGGGTTGGGGATTGGAGACACTGCTGCTAGAAACTGAGGTACTGAGAGTTGGCTTATCCATCTGGCTGTCCACGTGGGGTTTTTGCACTTACAGAAAGAGGTGAAAAGGTTCATATAGCAGTCTGTCTGTTGTGTCGGTGAGTGGTCAGGTCATGTTTGTACAACTCCAGTGTACTGTGCAGATATCGAACAACAAATAGATACAGTAAAGAACGCAAACTGTGGAAATCACAACCACCATAAGTGTGTTTTCAGTGGACCTGTTATCACAAGGCAAGGTGGCTGGCTAACACCTCAAATTATGATAAACAATAGAGGAGAATGTCAGCGAGAACTGAAGACAAAGTAGTAGGAGTAGTTGTTGCTACTGTGGATAAATATCCAACAAAGCCTTTAAAGATTCCTGGAGCCCCTCGAGGCCAACTCATAATGGAAAGACCTTGCCATCCCTCTGAATGTAGCTTTGAGGATTGCGAGGGTGGAGTCAAGAGTCCTTCACAGTGGAGTTACAGTAATAAAGCAGGTCTTTGTGCTTTGTTTCATGAGGGCTGGGTCAAAAACGCAGCTGAAATGTTGTCAAGTTTCAGGGAGAGAGGATCATGGGGATAAAAAGGCCGCTCTCTGAACCGCACGCCTTCAAATAAATTAAACATAAAATCGGCCGTTTCACATGGAGGCTGTTAAGCGCATCGCCTCGGAGTCGAACCGAAACATCGACTGCGATTTTCAAGGACGTCGACATCAGTGTCCTCCGAGGATGTGATCGTTGTACAAAGACAGTGTAAAATCCTACCAATTTGTTTTTGTTTGAAATCACAAAAAAAGGCTACAAAAAGTGCTTTCCTTTTATCGGTCAAAAAAACAAACCCCATTAGATTCTGCTAAAGGAAGCTGTAATAAAGCATGCAGTATTAACATCAATAGAATTTGCCAGTCTTGTGTGGGTATTGCAAGTGAAAGTGGGGGAGATCAAAGATGGCATGTCAGTACAGTAAAAAGAGTTTCTTTACCAATATTCTCTGTATATTTTATACTTTTCTATTTACATTTCTTTATATACTGTAAACTGTGTTCAAAGGAAACCTCCACATATAGCTGGTTAGGCACATGTAGTTGGCTCTAAAGAGGAAATACAGGAAGGGGATACAGCAGTATATGTCATTAGAACCACAGAAGAAGATATACAGTAGGCCTAAGGAGGCTCACACTTGGCAATTAACACTCTTGCCAGTTATACCCTGTGAACCTGACTCACACACTGAAGATAATAATATTCGTTTGAGATTCTTTTTCACATGTACTGAGTCTGGATATGCCACACAACTGTAGTATCACACAATGCTATAATCTATCATAATAATACTGTAGAATTTCACATTTGATATATGCTGTTTTTTTAAATTCGTACATATACTGTAGTCAATAATCTCTACTAATCTAGAAATGTGGATTATATTATAAAATATACATCTCCCAATAAAATATCCCATTTTTCCAACACATTCCATCCAAATATTAGAAAAAAAGAAAAAACAGGTCATGCTAAAAGATTTTTCAAATTTAAGTGTGTGTGGGTTTGTTTTTTTTTCTATCGTCAAAATGGCAGATTTGGACTTTTTAGTATTCGCCGGGCTTCGTCACATGTCCCTTGTGATTCGCAGCCCTTTGTAAGCATTAATTCCAGTGCATTCACACACACACATGCCATTTTTCTGCGCAACATCCATACAAAACACTTGTATCAGAAATATCTGTTATGAAGTAGATTTGCAAATGAGGCCCCCTTCAAAAACTCTTCAAATCGTGCTACACTTTGCAGAGCGGAGACCACAGAGAAGAGAATTTCAGGAAGTAAATAACGAGAAACAAAGCACGCACACGTCCGCTCAATCAAGTATTAGCTAATTTCACCACAGTTGCCAGACTCTGTCTGGCAGCTCGGTGGTTTCCTGTGTTTGATGTCTCTTTGGGGAGGTTTCGTAGGGCACTGCTGTTCACTGAATACCACTCCTTTTTGTTTTCTTCCCTTCAGAGAAATCATCCCTTCTTTGTAATCAGGGCTCTGTGAGATTGAGAGGACGGCACTTCAAGTTAGGCAAGCAGATTCTGCTGAAGACTTTGAAGGTTCTTTTATTTTGCGATCCGCTGCCCTCTTAATTAAGCAGTAGGGGGAAATCCACTCAAACAATTTCCAAGAGAAGAGAAAATGCACTGCGCGCCAGGGAAAGCACTGATTAAGTGCAAAAAAGCACGAAAAACAACAACAAAAAGAGCCCCACCCCACCCAATCTTCTGTCATGGCTGTTTCATTGGGGTGTCTGTTAATTCCTGACTGAAGTGGCGAGAACTTCCTACAGACCATTGTTATTAGTTTGGGTCCTCATTTAACCACTTGGTGGTGCTATAGTCTCACAGTGAAAAAGGGGGCTTTCTCAGCAGAGTCCTGAAAAGCCTTGGAAAATATATTCTCCCCTAAAAGCTCACAGAAACCCCACCCCTGAATGCTTGAAACTTCAGAAGGACTACATAAGAAGCAAACGGCTTCTCTCCCCTAGTTTTTTATTTATTTTATGTCTGCAGTGCTCTCTAGCCATCAAGGATGTGATGCTACACTGCAAAAGCTCCTTCTGGCAAACATGACTGTGCAATCTATGTACAAATAGCACTTGCCCATTCAAACAGCCTCACTGCTGAATGCTGAGGGTAGTCAAACGAAAAGACGGGATTTGAGGAATGAAAGAGAGAAACTTAAAGTGATTTCATACTCTCTGACTGAGTGCCGCCGGGGACAGATGGCACCTGGGTGAAAGGTGCAAGCTGTAGTTGGCTGACAACGACTGGGAGGGATGTTCTTTGGGGTTTGCCAGCCATCTGACTTTAAGGGCATTAGAACCGATGCTGAATTCATCCATGTTTGTTCATCCACACCGGTAGCATCAGTCAAGCGAATGGACACATCTTGTATGTGATTAAGAAACCTCACAAAGAAGGATGAGGTTTTACTGCACACGGCATCCATACAGGGAGATTCTGTATGAGTTCTTGTATCTTTTAAGCCCTTGATTTTTCAGTGATGGAGATGTGCTCGGTAAACACGCACAGGCATGCTACTACTGCGTGAACCTCGGTTGGTTATAAAAGTGGACTGCTGTTTGTCTTCATCTATAATATTAATCAAAAACAACAACAAAAAAAAGACTTAAAAATGTCTGCTAGCTAGCTACCATTCCACGTTTAGGCCTCTGTGTCTGTAAAATATCCAAATTTCAAGACACTACGATGGCTGTCATTGCTTGTTTAATGAGTATGATAACTGATTTCGATGGAAATGCTAGAGGGGAGTAGCGCATTAACAGCGTGCGGATCCAAAACTGGGCTCGGAGACAGACTGAGATTGGTGCGCGGGCCAGCTTTGCAGGGGGTGAGGGTGGGTGAGAAGGTGGGAGGGAAACACCTCAGCTCGGTGTTCAGAGTCGAGTCTGGGCTTCGGGGATGTAGATCTCGATACTGTCGGCGCTCTCTGTTGCCGAGTTCTGTCTGAAGGAGGCAGTGCGCCGGGTCTGCAGCAGCCGCCTCCTCGCTTCTGTCCTCTGACGGTCCCCGAGGTCCATTGACTTCTCCCTGATGGGCAGGGTGTGCCCACCGACGCGAGGCACCACCAGGCCCCCTGACCCACCTCCTCCTCCACCTCCAGCAACCCCATCCCCAACGCTATCAGCCCGGAGGCTGCCACTCACCCCACCTGCTGGCTTCTTTGGTAAGGGTGGAGGAAGCTTCTTGTCCTCCTAGCCCAGTCGTGGTGATCAGGTGAACAGGCAGTGGATTAACCGAGTTGGGAAGTGAGGGGGGAAAAAAATATGGTTTTGTATGGTTGTGTAGGAGGAATCCCATGCAAAAACAAGAGGAGATAGAGGGAGGATGAAAACCCAACAAAAAGGTAAGAAAATCCAACATAAAGGGCAAAAATTCAAGTGAGGAAGAATCACGGACCGAGACATAACGACAAAGCACATAAAATCAGCAAAAAAATATCTCAGCATGCGTTGGCGTTGGGTGAAGTAAAAGGCAATGAAATGGGAGAAGGTAAACAGAGGTAATGCACAAAGAAAAAGAAGAAAAGAGAAACAATTGTTAGTTTGTTGTTGACTGAATAATGTTGATCAGTGAGTAGCCAAACCTATATAGAAAATAATGTAATACGCTGCATTAAATGCAAAAGACTTCTAGCACATTTTGGATTTCACAGTCTTGTGGGCAGCTCAGCTCAGCTCAGTTCCTCTTGCTGTTCTGCATTTTCACAGCCTGCAAAGGCTTGGAGGGCACAACCATCTGCGCTACTCGCCTGCACACTGCCATCTTAGCTCTGGGGGAGTGGTGAAGGGAAACCAGGGTGGTTTGGACCCCCGGGTCTCTCACCTTCTTTTCAGGCGGGAGCCTCCAACCAGAGTCCTTGAGCCTCTGGAGATCCTGAAACTTGACCCTGACGTCCTCTATATTGAGCTGGAGCAGGTCCCAGAAGGCAGCCAGGTCCTGAGACGTGGGCTGAGGGTAGGCTGATGGGTCCTGGGTGTGCGGGGGGAGACAGGACTTAACAAGTAACGGGTGGCAAAGCATTACATAGGGATTTGCAGACTAATTTCACCGTTGAAGTGTTTGCAGCCGAGCAAATCTAGCCCTTTAGCGAATCACAGCAAAAATCATGCGCCATATGTAATGTCATGATTTTGCATGCAATCACACATACTCACCACACTCTGTTGGCAGAGGCGGAAGAACTGCTGGACTTTCTGAGACATGAGCATCTGGGCACTGCCAACTGCGTTTCGAATCAGTTCAAGAACTAGGAGGGAAAGAGCACACACGTAGTTTGAGAAACCCAAGAATTATTCATTGTTAATCTTCATCTCGAGTCATCCTCTCGCACTCACTCTCCTCCGGAAGTTCGTTCTCCTCTGCTTCTCTCTCCATGTTCTGGCACCAGCCCTCCATCCTCTCCACCTCTGTCTGCAGGAGGCGTAAGAAGAACTCTCCATCTCTCATGCAGGGAGAGGCTCGGCCCGAGTCGGGCAGGCTCCGGGGACCCTCTAGGGACGGTGTCCCCGCCCAAGCTCGCTCAGAGGTAATGGGGAGAGGAGAGTGGGAACGTGGAGGCAGGTGCGGTTGCTGGTGGGGCCGAGTGTCAGCTTGACAGGCCTCAGTGGTGTAGCCAGTCTGGATAAAGTCCTGGGATAACATAGGAACAAAAAAGCCTGTTTTCGAACCACTGCTGAACCTCAGCCACTATTTATACTAGTATTAATGCCACAAATGTGCAGTGTGCACTCCACTTTTGATCCAGTTTAAATATACCCAATGAGATTTTTATATTTAATCATGAATAGCACTACTGAATAGTTTGTTTTTAAGCAAATCCTTCTGCCATGCAAATACACAAGGACATGCTCACGGCCAGCTCCACTCCCATTGCTATTTAAAGCTTTTACTTTACAGACAGTACCAGTGAGAAAAAGATATGTGCTGCTAAAGGCAGGGAAGCTGACAAGTGCAAGCTAGAAGACCCAGGGTACTCTTCCAGTAACATTAGCCAAGCTAATAACCAAGAAAGTTACCTGAAAGCTAATGTTAATATACTAAAGTTAATGTTTTGTGTGTATAAATCATAGTAATTAAAGCTGTCAAACTCTTTCCTCAGAAATGAGTGGAACTATAAAGTGTTATACAGGGGGAAAATGATGAAAGTGCAGTACTGATACCTCAGAGCTGTACCTAAATACAGTATTTGAGCAAATTACATTTCAGCCTTGACAGGATAAAATCTAACAAGACTAGAGAAAACCTGCCTCCAGGTGTCTTCAGCTGTCTCCGTCTATATTACTCTCAGCCCCAAGGCTGATCTGTCAGGTCTCCCAGCAAATGAGTAGTTCAGATTGCAAAATATTCAGAAAAAATGTTGATTTTCAGATGTTGTATAAGGAAGAAAATGTCTTTTAATTGTAAGATTGCAAGTTAATTAAACACCGAATACGCCATGAATTTCTATCCATTAACCCGAGGACATGCAAACATGTTGGGTGTCCCCACGTCCTGCTGTCAGTGTTGCCACTATCAAAATAATCATGCACATATAAGGACTTTGTCATTTACTATGTCTAAATGAAGCCCAGAGGAGCATTAAAGTGAAAGTGGCAAAAGTTTTCCTTCAGAGATCAACGAAGCCAAAATGTTACGTATTTGATTGTTTCTGTAAAACTTCAACAGCTGCCTGTGATCCTACAGGAGAATTGCTGGACTCCTACCTCTTTGTAGGCCCACTGTCCCTGTGTGTGGACGGTGCGATGGCACTCTGTATACTGGCTGGCGGACTCAGGCTCAGACGAGTGCCTTTGGAAGGAGCAGCCAAACTGGAGGCTTTTGTCCTGCATCGGCACAGCGATGCTCAATCCCGGGAAGCCCTCGGGGTCCAGGTCGGCCTGCACGCTCGCCGTCACGCTGTTGGAGCGCTTGAAACGAGCTCTCCTGCAGGACAGGAGTCAATGCAGTCCCAGAGAAATCGAGTCACACGGAGAACTACATGCAAATGCTTTCTTATAGTGTTATTTTTTTTGGCTTCTATTAACTGCACGTTCTTCTTTGAGTAAGGCTGCCATGTCACTGCACTCACTACTACTCACTTGGTTATGATAAGACCTGCTAAATCCTCTGGCATATGACGCACCAGTGTGGGCAAAATGTCATGTCGGTGGACTGGGCGATGATCGTTAACTCTATTACAAGTTTATACCCCACCTCCTCCTCACCCTTCTTTCCTGTCTGATGAGGGGTGACTCAGATTTCCGTTATCAGTCTGCTGTTTTCTGCGATGTCACGCTGTTGCGCTCGACGAGCGGGTGTGGCGGGCGTGAGGGGGGGACGTTGTTAAGGGATGCATGATCACAAACCGCTCGGGGGTTTGGAAGTATGCGATGCCACGAGTGTTTGCATGCATGCGTGCAAATCTGACCTGCAGGCAAAGCTGGATATAATTAGGAGATGGGTTGAGTCACGTGCGAAAGTCATGTAGAGTGTATGATTTGCAGTAGTCATGGTTACACTCACTAATGGCTGAAAAACAAGACATTCTTGGAAGAAAGTGTTGCCGAGTTCAAGCTGTGATCTCTGATGAAATGTTAAATGAAATAATAGGATCTAGCCTAGAAATCAACCATAGGTGGCTGCTCTGTTGGGCGCTCAGGAGATGAAGGCTTTTTTTTCAAATTGTAAATGAAAATTATTCACATAAATTACTGTGCAAAGACCAAAAGTTCTTGATGAAGCTACATATTTTGGAGCAAAGATAAATTAGCGAGATAAACAAACACGTCTTATTTTGCAAGTTTGTTTCTTTTTATAACGAAAGCAGCTTAAATGTCAGGCAAAATAAACAGCTCATGTTTAGACTGGATTTCAAAGATGAGTAGTTTTTCTGCCGCTTTGATTTTTACTTTCCTGGTACCTTTTGTCGTCTTCCACT
The DNA here is from genome assembly GCF_036321145.2 of Pelmatolapia mariae. Taxonomy (NCBI): domain Eukaryota; kingdom Metazoa; phylum Chordata; class Actinopteri; order Cichliformes; family Cichlidae; genus Pelmatolapia; species Pelmatolapia mariae. The sequence continues at coordinate 24,569,065 of NC_086245.2, read as the reverse complement.
TGGACTCCTACAGAGTGGACCTCGGTCAGAGCTTTGCCCTCCGTGTCGGAGTCTGAAAGGGTCTCTGAGCTATCCACCTGCAGCAGAGGAAGACACGAGCACCACAGTCAGAGTGGAGAGAATGAAATCGGAAACCTCACCCTGCCCTGCTGAACATATAGGGAATATATAATGCAGTCATTGTGTTGCATGGATGCATGTGAACAGCAGAGGTTCAAAACCGTTTCATCTGGATTCATATCCTCCTGAGAACCAAGAAAAAAGAATCTTCCCATTGAACTTTATTTGTGATTTCCTTCCTCTTTGGTGCTAAAAGAGGCAACCCAAACACATGAGATATCAATGGAAAGTCCAGGATGTCCTTTATTTAGTACATCACGACTTAGTAGGGTAGATAGGCTGGTTCCCAGGAGGACACAATTCCATGCCTGAGAGTTTGTAACGACATTTATTGAGAGCTCTGACAGGATGACCAGACACACCGATCGTGTTACAATCCTGGATTGAGCTAGTAATGACATCATAATAATGGGATACTACTGTGTAGTAGAAATAGTACTTAAGCTATCTGACTTTGGTAAAAGTGTTTAAACTTTTGAGTTTAATTAGGTTTGACTGGTGATTCTATTCAGGCCATTTTTATGTCCATGTGACTACTGTATGAAAACTAGTGTTGAGGCTCTGTTCATTCATTTAGAGGGGACTTAAAAAATAACTAACCATCTCTGCAGACATGTCAGAGATGAATGTCCCTATTTAATAAAAGTATAGCTCTGTACGCTAATTATGGATCTATAGCCTTTTGAATAGCTAAGCTTTGCACCTAGATCGCAGGAAAACTCGACAAAGTCTTCACATGGAGCAGAAAATGGTTTGCAGCTACTAACGCTGAGGGATTATGCATGTTCTTTGTGTAAATGGACTGTATTTCGATTGGTGCTGAAACCATTTTTCTCTTGGCCTAGCTGAGTTGAAAATTAGCATCTGTAAAGCTTGCCTGTAAAGTTATTCACCAAGCCAAAAAACCAAACATCCTCGGGAAGAACTGAGGGGGCTGGAGTGCAGTGATTAGTTCACAGCCTTTAACTGTGCAAACTACTGCGCCTTCATCAGAGATTCCAAGCATCTGCTTGTTCGGGCTCGGTACATGTGAGGATTTGGTGCTTTCTGAAGTTCGTATCACTGCAAATCAAATTTGGATTTGTGGACAAAGGATGCAGTTTAACCAAAACAAGCAATTTGAAGACTTGCAGTTTTCATTATTTTCTATCATCTTTTAGAGAGCCTAATCTAAATAAATGAAAATAAAAAACTGGCAGAAGACAGTAAAGGCATATTTTTTTGTTTTCCTCTCACCTGCACAGCTATGGACGGCCTCCACTTTCTGACAGCACGCCCTTCGTCCTGCCCTCCAGCTTTACTCAGCATGATGCTGTTCTGAGGCAGAGAGGCTGATTTCCCCAGACTGCCTCCCACTCTGCCGTCCCTCTCTCTTGCTGGCCTCGGCGGTCCCTCCAGAAGGCTGTCAGCTGAGCTGCTGTGTTTGGCCCTCACCCCGACTCCAGGACCCCCTCCATAGGGCACCAGCTCTCTTGAGCCCCTCACCCCGTCCAGGCTCTCTGCGGAGTTGCTGTGCTGTCGGGAACGCCCGGGTCCGCTGCCGGTGTAGTAGCCTCCTCTGGAGGTGCGGCCCGATGGCCCGTCAGAGTTACCCAGGTCCACGGAGTTGCTGTGCTGCTTGGGGCGTCCGGGACCAGAGCTTGAGACCAACTGCCCGCTGCTCTGGAAGTAGGCATCCTGGGTGGACTCTGTGCTGCTCTGGGCTCGCACCGAAAGTGAAGACTTCGACATGCGGGGTGGGAGTGGAGGAGGAGCACCTTTACGATAAGGAAAGACTGAAGTGTCAGAAGAGCAGGGGAAAAGGAAGACAAAGGAACAGTGGGCTGTTAAAAGCAAAATGGGTAATATATCAACAGGGAGTGGGGGAGGTGGATACTTACAAAAGGGACAGACTGGAAGGAGAATGTGACAGGAAAGTTAAGGAGTGAAAAAAATAGGAAAGCGGTTGACATAAAGAGGCAAACAAACATGAAAAGGAGGAGAGAAAAACGATAAAGCCATTAAGAATTACAGCCAGTGTAAGATGGAAGAGGAAAGATACAAAAGTGCAACTTCTTTTCATTAAAAAACAGCTTTTAGTATAAATTTCAGTGAGTGGCAGGGAGGGATGCGCTGGAAAAGACAGACATGATAGCGAAGCAAAAATCTCTTCCCCGCAGCTAATTTAACTCTTAAGAAGACAAAGCATTTTCCTGAGAGCAATATTTCAGAAAGACATGCACGATCTGTCTCACTCACAGTTTCTTTAAATATATATTTGAACAGAGTTTATTTTCAGAGTGCAAAGATGCTCACTCCAAAGCTGTAACCCACCCTGTGTGCATACAGGGTGTTGTTGTGTGACTTGGTGTACCGGGGAGGGGTCTGTGCTGAAAGTGGATAACACTTTACAGAGGCTTCAGAGGAAACACTGGATGGATTTTGTGGCAAATAAAAACAGCCGAATATTAGGCTTAAGCATTATTGGGAAGACTTGTCAAAGCAAACATCATCAAGAGTGAAACCAAAAGACAGAGACAAAAAGGCAGCTGGAGACACTGAGCTATCATCATAATCACATGGGTTCCTGTACCTATTTCTGAGCCTGTGAAACCTGCAATCAGACAGGGGAGGGTGATCGGAGAGAGATGAGATACAAAGGCAAGGCAGAGATGGCAGAGAACAAAGAGCATGCACAAATGTAATATAGACACACACACACACACACAGCTGAGCCTATGGCATGCATATGTACGCACAAACACAGAGGAGAGGGGTAAAAAACAGAGCTCATTAGAGGTTGAAAGAATAGCGAAGAAAAGAAAAGGCTGTATATTAAAAATGGATGCAGCTGTACAATGAGTGTGTGCGCACGTGTGTGTGTGTGCGTGAATTTGCTTTTGTCAACGTAAATGCACACAGCCTGTCATAAAGTTTCATCTCCCACTGTGTCTCCCGCCGCGCTGCCGCCACATAAAAGGCAGCCGCGCATCCAAACGCTCCACAGAGACACCCCAGACTTTTGCATACTGGTGGACTCAAACCGCACACTCACCGGCCCCGCCCTTGATGCTTCCCTGGGGGCCAGACATGGAGAAGACGGAGAGACAGTCGTCATCCTGGGAACATCCGGCCTGGATGGCGCGAACGTAGCTGTGGCTGCGAGTGCGGAACACTCCTGGAAGATCCAGGGCTTCGACAGCTTGAGATTCCACCTCCCCAAACATGGTCCCACACACGGCTTCGAACTGACGGTTTAACGTCTCTCCGAGCTGGAGGATGAGCGGGAAGGTGCAGGGGATGAGAGTACTTGTCTTACAGATGTCAGATGCACAATTTATATCCCCAAAGAAACTGTCTGTTGAAAGTTTGTGAACCCATTTTTGTCATTTTCTACACAAATATAACCTATAAAGTTATTGCAGCTTAACATAAGTCCTAAAGAAATTTAATTTAGATTCTAGTCATTGAGGAAATTTCGTTCATGATAAATTTCCTGATGTAAGTCAGATTTTTTCTGTGACATAATTTACAGTCGAGTTAACCTTGTAGGTTGACCTCTCCTTTGGAGGGTAACGGTGGTCTTGAATTGGCGTTTATACACATAATCTGTCAGACTGTGGACTGGATTGATTAATCTGCAAAGCTTAATCTGAGGTCCTCAGAAATCACCTTTGTCCCATTCATGATTGATCCCATTTTCATATCACTGACTGAAAATCTCTCATCTAATTTCAGCTTCAAATTACGCTCTTTATGCTCTCACAGACATGCGCTATTGGATCGTTTTCCTCAATAGACGAATGACCAGATCAAATCGAGCTTATCATTAGCTCGGTGCAGCTCAGGCGACATCCACAATACCAGCCCACATCAGCTAATGCCTCCACTGATGCCATTCTGAACATTAACATCTCATAAAATATGTACCATTTAAGCTGCTTCAGCCTTCCCACAGTTGAAGACATCTGAAGATGCCTTGCAATTCACCTTCATCCCATCTATGCCTTTCATGCCGTATCTGATGTAATCAACGTCAAATCCATTGTCATCCGTGCCTGCTTTGTTCTGTACTGCAGCCTCGCTGGCTTACGTATTTCATGTTTGCACCCGGAAGGACAGGAAGGTCTCAGAACAGATCTCTTAGGTCATATTTATGTAGAAAAACAGGCGATTCTAGGAGCGGTTTACACACTTCAAAGCCTCACCCTGCTGTTCGTTACCTGTGTGCTGGTCAAAGAGCGGGTGTAGCTACGGGAGCGGGTGTGGGTCTTGGGTGTGGTTCTGCTGTTAGGGTGAGAATCTGTACACTGTTTACACGAGTGCCTGGAATAAACACAAGCATAAATGTTAGTATTGATGCTTTGTTGTGGATGTAAACACGTCCGCCATTCGCGTTGCTATTTTTATCAAAAAAATGTTTGCAACACAAACAGCTCACCATTTGGTGAGCCATCAAATAAAAATTCACTGTATCATGTGTCATAACTGAGCCAGCTGGAGTCATTCTCCGTGCTGTGACGGTGCATTTCCATGCCAATTAGGGAACCATCATTTTTGTTCATTTTATATGAAAAATAAAATCCGAACATTGCAGCAGTTATTATGATGTTCAAGCAGAGCTACAGTTAAATGTGAAAAGGTTCCCAAGGCTGCCTATGTGAAAGTATTTACTGCATAATGTAAGAACATTAACGTCCTTTTTCGGTTTCTTTCCCTATAAGCTGAAATCCGCTGGTGTTGTCTTTTTACTGATGTTTACAGCAAGCTCTGGAATAATTTAGTTTAATAATTCAGTTTATGGTCTAAAATCTTCATTTGTCTAAATAAATGGTGCTTGAATGTTACTGAAATGTGTCTTTATATATATCTTAAAAGGGTTACTCACTCAGTTTCACACAGAGTGTGAAATCATGTGTACAGAACACAGTGTGCCTCGTCCTAGCTGATGTTTATTGTCCTCTGTGTTCTTTGATTCACCCACTTGTTAAGTGCTTGCTATTAGGGCATTGCTGGGTCACTGAGTTTCTATCTATAATCTCCAGAGTATTTACATGGGCGGAAACAATGATTTGATCGCCTGTTAAATTTGTAAGTCTGCTCACTTACAAAGAAATGAACAGTCTCTCATTTTTATGGTTGCTTCATTTGAATGAAGAGAGACAGAACATCAACCAAAAAGTATTTGATCACCAATCAAAACATGACTTAGTACTTGGTGGAGAAACTCTTGTTGGCCAGCACAGCAGTGAGATGTTGTAGTTGGTCACCAGGTTTGCACACAGCTCAGGAATTTGGTTCACTCGTCTTTAAAGAAACTCACTAAATCAAAGCTCTGCAGATTTTCTATACGACTGAGGTCTGAAGAGTCGCGAGACCACTCCATGGCATTAATGTGCTTCTTCTTTAGCCAATCCTTTGTTTTGGGTCATTGTCATGCTTGAAGACCCATCCATGACCTATCGTCTGTGTTCTGGCTGAAGAAAGAAGGTTCTTGTCCAAGATTTCATGGTACATGGCCCCATACATTGAGTCTCAATAGGACTACCTGTATAAATAAAGGTCAAATAAAGTAAAAAAAATCTACTGCCCCCTCAATGAGCAGATGCCAAATGATGATGATGCCAAAGAGTTTGAGTTTGGTTTCAGCTGACCACAGCACTCTCTCCCAAGTCTTCTCTGAGTCATTTAGATGTTCACTTACAAACTTAAGACGGGCCTGTTCCTTTGCCTTCTCGAGCAGGGGCACCTTGTGACTGTGGTCTCAGCTGCCTTCACGCCATTAACATGCTCCTCCTGTGTGGTTTTGTTCTGATCCACAACCTTTCTCATGATCATCCTCACCCCATGAGGCAAGCTCTTACATGGAGCTTCAGACAGAATCTGATTGATGGTCATTTTATATTTCTTCCATTTCCAAATAATGGCACCAGCAGTTGTCACCATCCTGACATGCTTATTGTGGATGGTCCTGTAGCAGGTCTACAATCTTGTCTCTGATGTGCAGGTCTACAATCTTGTCCCCATGGTGGTGGGGAAGTTGGAATTTAAGAAACTGATTCTATGGAGAGTTTGTTTTAGACACATAACAAGCTGAGAACAGGCATATCTGTAATGATTGATTAATCGTAATCTGTTCGACACAAACATACACACAGACTTCAAATATTTATTTGACTCAATAACGTGCATTTCAGTTCATAAAGTTTATGTAACGTGTTTTTTTCTGGATTTTTGGCTGATGTTCTGTCTCTCTCCATTAAAATGAAACCACCATAAAATTAAAGACTGTTGGTTTATTTGTACGTGAACAAACTTACAAATTGAACAGGGATCAATCTTCCCTCGCTGTATCCTCCTTTATTTACTTTAACTAAACAGACATGAATTTTCTGAGTCTGAAAGGATCTTTTTAAAGTCTGAAATTAATAGTTATCCCAAAATGTGTTTGTAAACATCAGATTTTTATCATGTTACAAACTGAAAATAAAGATTTTGGATAGCAGGGTTTTTCTAAGGAGGGAGACTTAGACTGTCTAAAAGATTTTATGAAGCTATGAGAAAAAATGATCCAATGGTTTTGTATTTTCACCCACACTGTGGAAAATAATGTTGTCCACATTTAAAGAGTGAGCCTTAAAGGCACAATCAAACAGTGTTGTGTATTTAAGCTGCAACCTCTTATAAAGTTATGGAAAAGGAATGAATTCTAAATGCAAACCAAAAAAAGCAGTAAAGTAACATAATGCAGAAATCCTCCTGTGGGGAAATGTTCGCATAAACAGCAACCATCCAAACTAGGACTAACTTGCTATTTTGTTTTTCTGCATTTTGTTCCAGGTTGTTGTTTTTTTTCCTTTGTCATCCCAGTGCTGTCTGTTTCTGTATTTTATTGTTTACTTCTGTCACATCTGTGCAATTCCTATTTGATATGCTATGCTGCTTTTGCACTGCTTAAAAAAAAAGACAACCAAACTAAACCAAATAAACTTGTTTTTTACGGTTTTTGAAAGCAGAGAGTTGAGTCGAGGGTAAATACAAGTATTTCAGCATGAATATAAAAGCTGAATTTGTGCCATCTGACCTTTGATCCATGCTGATAGATCGTCTGAAGGCTTCCCTCTGGGCAATCAGCGTGGACTTGGGCGAGGCTTTGGGACTCGTGTCCGAGTCGGCGCTGTCATCGTCGCCCATGGCTTTGATGTAGCTGCCACTCCGCATGCGACGGCAAGGGATCTCCCCTCCGCTGTCAGCTGCTCCGCCACCGCTATAACCACCTCCCCAGTCTTCTGAAGGGACCTGAGGCACATCCACATCCACCCAAACATTCACATGGTCACCATAACTGACCAACTTGTACTGATCTGAAATTGCAACAGGTAGTGAGTAAAAATGTAACAACCATGTGGGACCAACATAGTTTTAGTAGGTTAAACAGTTAAATGCGTTAAAAGTAAGTATGCATTCCTCTTCTACACCCACTGTTAAGGGAAAAGGAATTAGTCATGATGTGAATTAATCAACACCGAGATATTGAAGATGTTTTTCACCGCACTGTTTGCAGTTTCTTCTCAATATCTGCTGTCAAGATCCAAAGGCTTCTCAAAACAGAAATATATTTCTTAATCGAAAAATATTTCACACCTCGAATGGTAAAAGGTTTATTTAGCAGCACAGTTCTGGCCCACGTGCACACAGCGTTGGGTTGGAGGGCAAACACAACCGAAAAGTCAACTGCGCTCGTGCACACACGCTCACATGCACATGTATGCATCCACGAGTAATGATGCAAGAGAAAGAGAGAATAGGATGAAGGGACTTACAGAGAGAGAGAAAGTCTGACAGCTGGAAAAACACTGACGCAGAGAAGGAAAAACAACGTAAGCTCAAAAGCCGACAGACGGAGAGCAAATAAATAAAAACAGAGAAAAACAGGTAGACAAGAGAGAGAGGGCAGCAGACAGGAGTGGCGACACGGAGTGGGAGAAAGACATGAACGCGGTGGCAAAAACACAAAACAGAAGAAGCAATTTAACAGACGAGCAAATGATTCTGATGGGAAAACAACACACACAGCAGTGCAGTCAAGGCAAGAAACTAAAGACAACACAAAGAGAAATATAAAGAATCAATGAAATTAACCCCAAGAATTACGCTGACATGTTCCCACTGTGGCTAATCAAACAACCTCAGCTAACTGATTAGCATTGAGATTCAGTCTGGAGCTGCTTTATTGGTCTCAAATTACACAAAGCATGAAAGATGTCTTGACTGGTATTTTCTCAGCTAATTTCTAAATGTGTGTTGTGCTGAAATGAGGCACATGCTAAATGCTAAAGTAGCATTTGGCCAGTCTTTGGATCAACAACCTAAAACAAAGAACTACAGGAGGCTAATGGCACTATATGCTTAGACACCACTCTACATTAAATTATTCATTATTCCACAGTACGTCTTTTGTCCCATCTCCCTCCTCTCACCCACTAATGCCACTAATGGCTGCTTCTGCCTAAGCCTGGTTCTGCCAGGCTGTTATAAGCAAGTTTTTTCTTCCCACTGTCGCCAAGTGCTTGATCACAGTGCGTCATCTGATTGTTTTCTCCGTATTACTGTAGCGTCTTTACCTTACAATATAAAGCCTCTTGAGGCGACTGCTGTTTTGATTTGGCACTATATAAATAAAATAAAATTGAAGTGAATCAATAACCAGATAATCAGACATTTGGATATCCAAATATCTAGTACAGAGAGAGTTTTGGTGACAATGGGCTGATCTTTGTTTAGCCTTCAGCGCCACGTCAGGAGCTGTGCACAGGTTGATGGAGGAAACTAACAACAACGGCTCAACACTTCAGGGAAATTTCATGACCATAAAAGACAGCACAATGTAGTAAAGTTTATAATTATAGTCCAAGTATTATACATCAATATACTAATTAATAAGATAAGATAAGATAAGATAACCTTTATTAGTCCCACACGTGGGAAATTTGTTTTGTCACAGCAGGAAGTGCACAGTGCAAAAGTTATGAAGCAAAAATTAGAATACAATAAGAATAAATACAGTACACAACTGTACAGAATAGAATAAAATAAAATACTATATACAGTAGAATAAAATAGAATAAAATATACAATAGGATAAAAATAGAATACAAATGCTATATACAACTGAGTAAAAATACAACGATGCCAGAAAAGATTATTGCACTTAGTCTTATTGCACATGTGTGGATGTGTGTGTTTAATCAGTTAAAGTCTTTGTTGTGGAGTCTGACAGCAGTGCGGAGGAAAGACCTGCGAAATCTCTCCGTCCCACACCGTGGGTGCCGCAGTCTCCCACTGAAGGAGCTGCTCAGTGCTGTCACAGTCTCATGCATGGGGTGGGAGATGTTGTCCAGCAGGGATGACAGCTTAGCCGCCATTCTCCTGTCACTCACCACCTCCACTGGGTCCAGAGGGCATCCTAGAACAGAGCTGGCCCTTCGGATCAGCCTGTTCAGTCTCTTTCTGTCCCCAGTAGAGATGCTGCCGCCCCAGCAGACCACACCGTAAAAGATGGCTGAGGCCACCACAGAGTCATAGAAGGTCTTCAGGAGTGGGCCCTTCACTCCAAACGACCTGAGTCTCCGCAGCAGGTACAGCCTGCTCTGCCCTTTCCTGTAGAGGGCGTCTGAGTTATGAGTCCAGTCCAGTTTGCTGTTCAGATGAACACCAAGCTACCTGTAGCTGTCCACAGCCTCAATGTCCATACCTTGGATGTTCAGTGGTTGCAGTGAATAACTTGTTATATGTATAGACTATTATGTATTTATTTTTGTTAGGAAAGTCTAAAGACTAACTTAATGTTGCCTTACACATAAAAAAATATAATTACAGGACTCCTGATCGCAGTGCTGAAGACAGCATAGGACCAGTGTTCGGTAACAGTGAAAACCCAGAACTGATCTGAAAAATCTCAGTAGAGCTGATAAGAAATGCCGAATTAGGTGATCAGGTCACGGGGGTGTTTCTCGCCACGAGTGACCCCTTTCTTATGTTGACAAGCGCAGCTTTAATTAGCATCATAGCTCGTGAGTATAGCTATTAACCTCGCACATAACATGCTATTATTGTGGAAGACCACTCGCTTTGATATGTGTGTTTATATATATATGTGTGTGTTCACTCGTACTACTTCTTTCACAGTATGAGGAGAGTTTTCCACCATCCACACACTAACAGCAGCTGTTTTGGCTGAAGGACCTCTCAGCCTTTCATTTTAGTTTTCATTTTTTTGTAAATGCTGTCAGGTGCAGCTTCATATACGAGCATGTGACCAACACCTGCACCCAGACACACACATAGCCAAGGCCCCGGGGTTTGGCATCCAGCTGAGTGTGTGTTTTTAAGGTCATCACTTAAAAGATGATTCAGCCTAATCTCGTGATCCCCGTGGCCTTCCACTATCTCTCTCATTTCCTCAAACGCCCCTTTCTCTCCTCTTCTTGCTTTGCCCCTTGGCTACTATCACCTCTTTTATCTCTTTTCTATCCCTGAGCTTGCTTTACCGTCTCTAGGTCCCTCTGCTTTCGTCTTTTCTAACACTCTTTGTCCCTCACCGCTTTGCTCTTCTTTTCATTCCTTTTACTCCATATTCAGCTTTTTTTTTCCTCGGCCCTCTTTTCTTTTTTAATCATTTCTTATCTATCACACACAGGCTGAGGGGAAGGTGAGAAGCTCAGGGAACAGAGAGCATCAGGTTCTGATGCCACACATCGTGATTGGCGTTGACGCCATGGGGGAAAGTTTGCACATGTCCCTTTGCCTCTGACCGCTGACTTGCGAAGATTCACTTACATTTATTGCTAGTCGGTCCTGACTCTTTGTAGGAAACCTGTGTAAGTATTAGCTTGTATGTACATGTTTGCATTTTTTTACACATGGAAATAACATACAGCAGGTAGACTGACCCTGCAACGAGAGAGGGACTGCTGTAGCATACTTGAACTGATTTAAAACTGACCATGTGTTTTATGTTTCCAGGTGCTACAAAAACTACTTAGTCAGCACTTTGTAGAGCATTTTTCTTAATGTGAACCAACCTACATTTAGCTCTTCACTTTTGACTGTTTGCATAAATCCAGCAGATGTAGAGCCAATTTATATTCAGTCATAACATGGAGAAATTCAAAGTTTAATCTAGTGTGGAGGAGAGAGGAGGATGAAAGCGAGGCTGTTGATTTATTGACTGACCTAGGTCCTGACCCTCACCTACAGCTACAGGTAGTGACCAAAAGAATAACAAGTTGGACTAGAAAGAAAGATCATATTTCTCACATTGTGGCTGCTCAATTTCAATGCAATTAAATGCAGAACTGAATTTAAAATCCTTCTCTTCACATCCAAAGTTCTGAAAGATCAGCACCCATCGTATCTTAAACACCTCATATTACAATATTACCCCAATAGAGGACTTTGCTGTCACAGTTCAGGCTTACTAGAGTTTCCAAAATATGAAATAGTACTACTAATATTACTACTCCTCAGCCTCCTGGGTGATTTTCAGAAATCAGGTCATTGAGAATCGAACTTGTCAGAGATTTTTAGTAGTTGCACCTATAGTATGAATTTCATAATCCTACGACAGCTCATTCTTGAGTTATCGTATTCACAAAATTGGGTGTCCACGCCGCTTGCCTGCACGGCAGGGTGACGACAATAGCCCATCAGCCTTTTACGGCTTAGGGGTAGAAATGTGCAGCTGAGCTATCAGCTACACTATATGGATAGAAGTACAGTGCCACCTAAATATCACACCATAGGAGCTGCTCAACCATGGAAACCCATGCTGTGAAACACCCAACACACTGTTTTTGTGCTGATGTTCATGTAAGAGGAAGTCTGGAGCTCTGCAGTTAGTGAGTCAGGAGAGCATTGGCAAACTTTATACACTTTGTGTCGACCGCGCTCTGGTCTGACTCACTTGGTTGAATTGCTGTGGTTCCTAAATGTTTTCACCTACAAATATACTAATTACAGTTGATTGTAGAATACCTAGGAGGGAAGATATTTCACAAAGTGGTTTATTACAGTGCTGGCATCCTGTTGAAGCACCACAATCAAATTCAATTAGCACTTTAGAATGAATGATTCTTTCACAAATGTTTGTAAAGGCAGGGTGCTTGGTTTTCCAGACCTGTGGAAATGGGATTTCTTCTTTCAGCTTCTCTTTTATGTCGCCACAGCAGATCATCTCCCACCATCTCGGCCTGTCCATGTCCCTTCATTCACAGGGGATCGTCTGATGGTTGTTATTCTCTTACTAATATTGCAGAGTCTTTACCTTACAATATAAATTATTTGCCAGTCTCTTATTACAAGTGCCACCTTTAATACACAAGTAATAGAGTTTAAAGGCAGCTGTTGGGTGTATGATATCTGCTCTTGCTTTCTCAGGCAGTTTCAATTTGGAGTTGTTGCACCTGTACTGCTGTTAGTCCTGACATTTCATCCTGGTGAAACAGACCTGAACAGCTTTATATCTGCAGCTCCAGTGAGCTGTCTGCTCTGAAGTTGTGGATCAATCTGGCCTGCCCTGGCACATCTAAGCTGGGCACAAAATTCACTCAACACACTGTCTCTCCGCGCCTCCCCAAACCACCGGTGACACCTGGAGATACGAGAAAAGCTGCAGCAGGGGAAGTTCATTTCGTGTCCTAAGGTGAGAATGTGATGGTAGCCTAAAGCACGGGGTAAACTGTGTGGGGTTTGTCCTCAGAAAAGCACGAACACACAGACGACCCTGCTCTCTCTGTCTCCTCTATCAGCAGACCTCAGCTGTGTCTAAAGGATGAGAGTTGGAAAAACACCAGGGACTCCTGTGGCTACCTGCTGTTTCCGTAGAAACACAGCCTGCATGGCAGCTCTACGTCAACACAGCTGGAGGTTTCTGAGCTCGTGCTTGTGTGTGTGTTTGTGTGCGTGCGTGTGTGTGCTCTCTGAGATGCCACTGTAACAGCCAATAACAGCCTTTAATTAACCTTTTCTGCCGTTTTAGGAGATAAAATGAGTGAACGGGTTCTCTGAAAATTGCATGCGGCAGATTCAAGCTACAGCATGTTGACAGGAGGCAGGTAAGCGACTGTTGTAAGGGACAGGTAAATAACACGGTGGGTGAAGATGATTATTGTTTTCTGACTCACAGCAAAATGCCAGGAGAGTCCATCTGGCCTCTTAGGCAGACATTTAACCAAGAGAAATCTGTACTTTTCACTTGATTTTTTGAAACTTTTAAGATTAAGATTTAAGACTTTTATCATTTAAGAAAAAGGGTTTTTTATGCTTTTGAAAAACTCTTGTTAATTTTCCCATTAATCCAAAGGCTTTACCACAAGGATCTTACCCATCTTTGTTTGTATTTTCTTCTTCTAATTTGGTTTCTTGAGCTTTTGAAACTACATTTCCCATATTTCTTAGGGTTAAACAAAAATTGGCCGTGTTGCTATTAAAGGTTTGTTTCTATAGCAGGAAGATGAAATTTTGAGTAACTGAATACCTTTACTTGTGTATTCAACTGGAAAAACCAGGGTCTAAAGCAAAATTGTAGGGACAATGGTTGCTTTTCTTTCCTTGAAACAATTAACCTTTGGAGGGACAAAGTCTAAATTAAAATCAATGGGTATTTTACCTCCCCAGCAGTCATCGCTCAGTGGGTAAAACTTTAGAAACTTAAGGACGGGCTTGTAGACCTAAACTTTTCTGATTGGCCACTTGAGCAATCAGAAAAGCTCTACAAAGCAGTCTGTCTTTGTCGTCTTTGACAAAGACAAAGATGACAAAGACATCTTACTTTAAGGAGTACCAGAGAGATTGCTGGTTACTATTTTCACACATACACTGTGCACTCACTACTAGATGCAATAAATTAAAAACAAAAAAAACAAAAAACTAGTGCTCTGCAGTGAGAAAACTGTTATTATTTTCTATGTTATATTTTTTCAGCTCTGCACCTTCCTCACATGGTGGTGAGGTAGTGTGTGCACTTTTTCCTTTTTTTTTTTTTTAAACGTTTAGCCAATTAGCCCATTAAAGCATAAGCTATAACTGGATAGGCTATAGGTCAAATTTCAGTCTGGTGGTCAATAAGGAGAAAACACAGACAGCCTATAGGAGAAATGTCAACTTAGCACGTCGGCAAGTATAAACTGTCAGCATCTGACAGAGCCTACAGTCCTGCCTCCTGGGGAAGATCTTGGTTGTGGTGTAGCAGTGCTAACACTATTAGACCAGGGAAATCTGGAAGTTGGCTTCACTCTCTGACATTGTTTGTGGAAGAAACGTGTGTATTATATTTAACAATTTCCTATAGTTAAGGCTATTTGATGTTCCTCAGAGAAATGCAGAGAAAACTAAATCGTTTGCCACTTATCACCACTGAACCTTGGAACCTTCTGGCAGACTGAGTTTTAACTTTAAAGACATCAAATACTCCAAAGAATGCCAGGGGGAGATGCCAATCATGGCAGCATGTTTTCCATTTATTTATATTAAAGCATGTGTTTCATACCTTAAATCATATCTATTGGGGTGTCTAGAACATAACATAAAAGCAGTAATTAAAAAAACAAAAAAAAGGAATACAGGGTATACTTGTACTGTATTTTCTTTGCCTGTGGCAAATTGTTGCCTTGGGCTCGTGGACATGATAATCCATCCATGGAGAATGTAAATGTCCAAGGCTGTCAGATCACTAAATCATCTTTAACCTGCCAGCTTCCAAATACAAAGTCTGTATGACGTCCAATTGAGCCAATTTACACGAAGTGAAAAAAGCTGGAGGTGGTTTATGCAGTTTTGATGAATTCACAGCGAGTAAGTGGTAAGCAACACCCTCACTTAAATCAAAGTGTTTCCAGTACTGACATGTGGCTGTGTGCTACATGTGTTATTTTCTGATTGTTTCACAGCAGTTATGTTCTAAAGCACAGCTATACAAGCCCATACTTCCCCACAAGCCTGTGAAAAGGCACTGCACTGACAGATTTTGTGTTATAACTGAAGAGCAGGCTTCATCTTGTCTAGATGCCCTGCGTCTGTGTGTCTGTACTGGCTGTCAAATATACACATGGAGATGCAACACAGACTGAGAGCAGAGGCAGAAGATGTGAGATGGTCGACACGCTTTTATAAAGTCCCGTACACAATAACAGTTGTCGTTATGGCAGCGGACTAATTAGCCTAATCTTCAAGGGTCTGAGACAGTGGAAACAGAAAAACAAAAGTTCAAGACAATCTTTTCATTCCTTAAAAAGAAGTTTTGCTGTTTTTTGCTTAACACCAAACCACACATATATTTGATTACACATTTGCGGATATGTAGGGACAGACACACCTGGAGATAGTGGAAGGTCCTCTCCTTGAGCTTGCTCTCAATGGGCACCAGAGCTTTGTCATAGGCTCCTCCTCTGGTAGAAGGATACACCTCTCTAGCCTGACTCACTGTCATGGCTGACCAGGTGCTCCTCTTCAGGGAGTGACCGTGATGCCCGTGGTGTCCTCCTCCTCCCTCACTCCCCACCAGAGCCATTGTTGTGCAGGCCATGCACTCCCCAGACCCCGGTCCGCCGCCTCGTTCCTTGGGCTTCTTCATGGTGAGCTCCTGAATGGCAGCATCCAGGCTCTCATGTCCTCTGGGATACCCCGGTCTACCCCCACCTACCAAGTAGCTGCTGTCACTGTCGAGGTTGTCATCGGAGCTCCACCAGCCGGCTGTCCGGCTGCGGTGGCGTCTGCCTGACTCATGCCGCGAGTCTCCACTCTTGCTACGTTCTCGAGACTTGTTCCTCCTGGTGGAGCGAGACTGGTGGCCTGAGTAGTGGCCCTCCTCCCCTCCACTCCTGTGGCCCCCACCTCTCTCACTCCGGTAGTCCCCTCCTCCCCTCGTACCATTGTACTCCCGTTTGGATGGCGCCTCCAGGGAATGGGACTTGGCGAAGAGGCGCTGCACCGAATTGACCAAGTGGCGTATGCGTGAAGGGCTCTCACTGCGTTGCTCAGCACCCCCACTGGCAGTGCGCTGGTATTGCAGTGTGTGGAAGCCATCATGATGGAAGGGCACCTGCTTCTCAAACTGGTCCATCATGTTTGAGGGCATGCGGTGCATCTTCCCCCCGTGGCCTGAGGATAGGCACTCTTCACAAGAGTCAAATGACTGGAGAGGTGGGTGCTGGTTGGGGTGGGAGCGAGGAAAGGTGCCTCCTCCAGAGTGACTATGGGAGTGTGAGCGGGAGTGGTGCCTCTCCAGCGCCAGGGCCTCAACCGGACCTCCCCCAGGGTAAAAGTGGCCATCGCTGTGACCGTGGTAGTAGTCTCTGCCTGGACCGTCACAGTCATCAGGCGTGCAGTGGCAGGGACCTCCTCCACCACCACCCGAGGAATGCTGAGACATGCTCCGGCTGACATGGTACCCTTTCATAGGCGCCGGGGCATGGTGTGCCGTCCGGGCCGAAAGGGGGCGCTGTGGGCGTGACAGGGCTGCACCTCACTCACCTGGTGAGAAAAACAAGAAATAATGTGAAGACATTTTATTTAAGTGTAGCAAAGGAACAACGATTGCAATGTTGTAGACTGTTTGGATGAGAGTTATTTTTTTGTCTAATTAGGCCTCTCATACCTGTGAGAAAGGACTAAGACCTCAAAGGGATGTTTTTTTTTTATAAAACTTTGAGTACAGGTATAAGGTAAGATTAGAGGCACACATATGGGAGGTGCAGCAATGGGACATTTGTGGTAGGAAGCAGATTTTGTTGATTGATGTCAGGATTATTTTCTTTCTTCTTTTTAATGGATGCATGAATTGAAAGTGAAAACAATACTTTGTTTTTTTTCTGATTAACATTTTTATTGATGTTGCACTTCATTTTTTACCCAACCAAAGACAAAACAGAGCAAAAGCGAACATTCATCCCGCGGCTGCAATAAGCGGCCCGAGACAGCTTTCCTCTTCTTATTCATCTCTAAGACTGCAGGGCTGATAAATCAAGAATATTAGCCTTTCTTTCTCTCTCAGCGTGTATCTTCAGTTGTTCCTCTCCCTCTATCTAACAGCTTTTGCTCCTCTTTGACATTTATCATTTTATTCATCAGCCCAGCGCTCCGTGTAGTTCTGTCTTTTTCTCCATCCAGGCCTGCAGGGAGTCTTTGAGCATTCCTGTGATTTAAAGCCGAGGAAAGCAGGTTGTATATTGATTACCTGCATCCTAAAGCAAAGGAGCTAGAGAGTGGCTGCAAGCATCCAAGCATGCTGCATAGGGATTTCGGCAGATGATTACCAAATGAACATGATATCCATGGGACTAGGTGAAAACCAACCCTACTGTTGCCTCGAGTGGATGAAAGTGTAGTGGGATGATGGGATCCTCCCCACAAAGCTAATGCAGGACCTGAAACTAGTGTACCTTGTCAAGCAGCAGTAAAACCTAAGTAAAAGTAAACAGAATGTAAACAGGATGAGGGCTATCTCTGGGTTTCCTTTCTCCTCATGGCATGGATAACAACTGAGATTACATTCCAAATGTGGTAATCATGTATTTCATTGGACTGGCATTAATTGCTGCTGGTGTAATCACATCCTCTATTAACCACTTCTCCACTAACTATATAATGAATCACGGGCACACAGCCTGTTCATAATGCACACGAGCATTTGCCATCATTTCTAAATTTGATTAAATTGAGAATGAATTACTCGATGCGAGCCAATATCGAGCTGCTCGGCTGGATGGGATTCACTGAGCTCCTGCGAGTGTATTTGCACTTGTGTTTGCCGGCTTTCACGCCGAGATGAGAGATAGGGGACAGATGCTGGGATAATCATTAAATAGAGCGTGGCCTGTTTGCCTTGATTGGCTGAATGAGAGCTGCCACCCAGAAAGCTCACCCACATCTAGCCGTGTCATTGGTGTGGCCGTGACAACGGACCTCTCCAAGTCAGCGTCCAACCATGGACAGATTTTAGACAGCTGTGCCACCTGGGCAGACCGAGCCACCTCTCATTAACTCTGTGGCTTTATGATCATTTAACTGCCAAAAAATAAAACCTGTGAGCATTTTCCTTTTTGACAAGGTATAAGCAGTGCACAATTCCTGCGGGGAAATGCAACAATGCTGCCATTACTGTGCAATACTCTGCATGTTGCAGTGAAAACAACAAAAGCCCAGGAGCTAATAATGACAGTAATGTCAGTAGCTGTGACATTATGAATTATTATCATCTTCCTTTAGTCATTCTATCCCTCATTCCATGGTTGCGTGTTTCTGTTGCTTCCAGCAGGAGTAATTTGAGGATTTTTTAAAATCAGGTGACCCCTTAAAAAATACTGTTGATAGTGGGTAGATCTCGTGTCTCCATAAACATGAATTAGAAGATGGGACTGCCCTATAACAACATAGTAGTAATACTGAAGCACAAGATTTAACCTCAAGGTAATGGAGCTAACAAAATGCACTCTGGTTACATTAATTTTTAGTCTTTCAGCTACACTAGTAATAAAAAAAGTGGTGTTTTGGGTCCCATAATTAGCACAAACATTTCTGTCCAAACCGATATAGTTTAGATTATTCAACATTATATAACCATAGTTAAAAAGATTCATCGAGAACGAGAACTACTAATACTACCACACAGTCAATCTCCAAAAGTTGATTCTGTTCATCTGGACGTAGCGTTTTGTGGGAGAAACGTTTCGTCACTCATCCAAGTGACTTCTTCAGTCTCAGCTGACTGCAGGTTTCCTCAATCTTATAAACAGTACATTTGCATAATGACTGAAACCAGCCCACTGAAGGAACAATGGGCTGTGAGGTCAGTTCCTTAATCATAATTATGCAAATTCTCATGACCATTGATCAACAACCACTGACCTAAACCCACTGATCAAAGACCACTGATCAATGGCCATGAGTAGCATTCACAGAGAGTTGGGGAATGGCTGCAATCACAGCATTGTAAGATGGCGAAAGATGTACCCTTAGGCCCCCTCCTCGATTCAGAGATGGTCTTTCCCTTTTCACGTAAATGGCCTCCTTGACTCCGCGCTCAAACCAGCGTTCTTCCCTGTCCACACAGTCAAGATAGTATCCATCTTGGTTGAACAATGGGACGGTCTAAGGAGCTCAGTGATTTTTTTTCATTCTCCTCATTTGAGAAGGAGAATGATAGACTCACATAAGCTTGTAAGATCTCTTGGAGTGATTTCTAAACAACTGCAGATTCCAGGATCATCATTACAATTAATTCTATGTAAGTACAAGTTATTCAGATGTATCCCCACTTTGCCAAGGTCTGGAAGAAGACCTAAACTGTCACCCTCGAATGAAAGGAAAATGGTCAGGATGTTCAAGAACAACCCAGGAACCACCAAGGCTCAAGTCCTGCCATGGACTGAGAACTGCTGAAACACCTGCACCACTTCCACTGTAAAATGAGTTTTACATCTTCATGGACTGAAAGAAGAAAGAAGTACTTTTCCCAAAATTGACACCTTCAAGCTGGATTTAAATTTACAGCTTCCCACATGAATAAACCAAATGCTTACTGGAATAAAGTTTGATAGTGAGACGAGATGACGATTGAGCTGTTTACCCTGATTGTTTGCGTGTTTCAAACCTAAGAACACTGTACTAACTGTCAAGCATAGTGGCAGTACCATCAATGACAGAGGGTGTTTAGCTGCTAGTGGTACCAGTACATTGCACCAAAGAATAAGGGAGAAAAAGGACTACCTTCTTCAAATTCTACAACCTCACCTCAAGTCAACAGCTAAATGGTTGAAGCTTGGACACAATTGGGTGCCTCTATAGGGCAATACTCCTAAACACATATCAGTTTTGTTTGGAATGGAGAAAGCAGACTAACCTTAAGCTTCTTGGTCTGGTCCAAAAACCAAAAAGTTTAAAAGAACATTAACAATTGAAGCAATGTTCTGATAATATAGCAGAAATCGATTGCTAAGCTCTAGTCACACAGGCCTAAAGACCAATCAACGATCCCATTGTGAAAACCTTGAGAATGATGGTAGCACCATCATTATCTACTATGTCATCACTCTGTGATAAAATGGAGGCTAACATAGCATTTAGACGCAAACGCATTGGTAGTGCTGATGGAGCTTGAACACAAACATCAATTCCTTCTGTCATAAGTATGCAGGTCAGATAACACCAAGGATCTCTTGTGTATTCTGTTTTACATATAAAAATAAATGTTGATATTTCATGTTTTAACAGCGATTCAACGTTGAATCTGAATTCAATATCAAATAACTTATTGAGAAAGATATTTTATGCAGTGTGTTGTACTAGCAGACTGCAAAGTGAGCACCACCACTCTGCCTGAAGGAGTAAATTAAACCATGTTCTGTTTATTATGAAGTCTTTGGCTTTGGAGCAAGCTGCTGGCTGGGAGCTGTCAATCACAATGACACACACACACACTGAACATGTGGCTGTGCACACACACACACACACACCAAAAGGAAACATATGCACACACAGACCGCTAAGATAGTAAGGTATGAAAGACACATCTGAACTGTGGCTGTCACTTTCTCTTTATTTCCCTTTCACTTCTTCTCTCTCTCTTCTCAGTCTCTCTTTCTGACCTACTTCTATCCATCCTCCAGTCATGTCTCTCCCTCCCCAGCTCCTTGTTTTTTCTTCTTCATTTTTTAACTTGTCAGTATGTCTGGCCCTCTGCATGTCAGCACTATGTGTTGAGTTAATTACAAAGTTTGTTTCCGTTCTTCATCTCATGGCCTCTGCCATCCATCAGTGTTCTCTTCTGTGCATGTCTTCTGAGATAACTGAGGTATTATAGCATTATTTACACAAATGTTACACAACAAATACAAAAGAGTTTTAAGGTGCTTCTTTAGTTCTATCGCAGCCTTGTTCTCCATTATTTCTCCAAAGTGTTTTCAACACTCTTCAAATTCAAATCGGAATAAAATGCCACTATTTAAAGTGATTCTATGCACTTTCCCTTTTTTTCCCCGTTCGTCTTTACCAGCTGAGACATCATGATAGCTTTTATTTTCTTTTTTTGCATGCGTGTATGTTTTGATGACACAACGTTTAAACCACAGTATAGCTGTAACTTACAGTGTAGCCTGGAGTGCACTTTACCTGAAATGTAACTACATGTTGCAAGCACGCAGAGCTAAACAGCTGTGATTGATCTGCTTCACAGAAGCATGCCTTGTAAACACAGTATATTGATTAGCAGAGGGAAAACGCCTCGCTGAAACAAACTGCAAAAGGCTCTAATTGCATCTACATTGCCCACAATGCCAATGCCACAGCTACTATTCTGTCAGAGTTGTAATATGCCACGTTTCTTGTTTTTATAGCCCTGACAGCAAGTGAATAGTTTCCAGTCTGACATGAAATCTTCTGTCTTTGAGTAAAAGTAAAAGTGAACATGATCAGCTCAGGTTCACTCCTGATGGACTGAAAGCAACACCACAGAAATGCAAACAATAACAAAGCCAATACGGTAGTGACTCAACCCAGGGCTGCAAATAAAGTTTTTTTTTTATGGCTGTTCTGTCTGTTTGTGGACTGTTTTTGTCACCGGGGCAGGATCACCAAAACTTTTTAGGGGACTACTTCAGATGAAAACAAAGGTTGAACTTGAAAATGGGAACAGGCACTGGGACCTTTGCACCCTTTCCCAACTTTTTGTCTTGCACTTGTAACTTTAAATGCGACCTATATCTGTTTTTTGTGTTTTTTTAAGTCTCTGATGGATTGGATCGTAGAACCGCATGGCAGGGCAGCTGGTGCGATGGTTTCTAGTTTGTGTTTTCCTTCAGTAATTCTATTACTGTTTGGTAACCTTCCCCCTCCTTTCAGCGTAGGCAGAAATATTCAGTAACTGCTCAGTTGGAGCCGTACAACACGCTGCTATTGTTTAACACTGCTTGGCATCGAAGTGATTGTTACAGAGGCTTTAGTCTGGAGCTGTTTCATTTTAAATATTCATGCGCTCATGCCAGCTGCTCTGACCCACTTTGCTAACAGCTGAGTCTGCCCGCTCTCCACTGTGTCTGTAGGTAGTAGGTCAAAGGGTGTTTCAAATCAGTGAAATGTAAAATTTAACACCTGGAAAAGTCTAATTGATAAATGTTTTTTTTTTCTTTTTAATATCATTTTGTATTGCCTGTCTGAAGGCAAGGTAGCTCAAAAACATCATAAGAGATTTTCATCAAGATTAGTAGGGAGACAGATTTTGATCCAAAGAAAAGGCTTTCCTTAGACTGAGATGGCAAACCAGTTGTAGGCAGGAAAAAACATAGCTGCATGATATATGCCCACTTCTAATCAGTTATCAGCATCTACAGCGTGGCTGGAATTGTTTCCACTTTGTGAGTCTGTATGTGAGTTATCATGGCAAAATACGGCCATGTCACATGAGGAAACAGAAGAAAAAAGAGGAAATCAGGATGCACAAAGTACAGAGGAACAGAGGACCTGGGGGAGAGAACAAGAAGAAAACACTTAAGAGCAACATACAATCACAAGTCCCCCCCAAAAGTTGGGCTGCTGTGTAAAATGTAAATAAAGACAAAATGCAATGAACTGCAAATCCCATGAACCAATATATTATTCAGAAATGAAATAGCTAAGCTTGGGGAAAAAAAGTAGTTTTGAATTTAATGGCATCAACACATTAAAAAAAAATGGGACAGGGTCATGTTTATCATTGTGCAGCATCCCCTCTACTTTAAACAGCTTATCATATCTTTGGTTTCATGATGCACCAAAGCTAGTTAAAGGCCTGGATTCCAGACAGACAAGTTAAGCACCACAACTCTTCTACTACAAAGTCATGCTGTTGTAATAGATGCAGTATGAAGTTTAGCATTGTTTTACTGAAATACTGTTTATGGTGACAGAGTGGCCTGTCCTGACTAGAATTATTGTTTTCTTGAACACTGACACATATTCACATTTCTCAGTTCACTGGATTAAAATGGAAGCTCTGTTCTTTATTTACTGCATTCAGGATGGCTTTCTTTCTCTCCTCACACACTCACTTAACTTGGGGTGAATATACACAGAGTTGACTGAACTAACTGCTGGTCTCAAACAGGAAAATCGGTATTGCTAATCTCATAGTTAATATAAAGCTAGCCAGCACCTTAACTTGTCAACAAAGTTAGCACTAGTCTGCTTCTGTTCAATGGAGGAATGAGGGTTCTGATCTACTGTTGCACGTTTAATCATGCTGCATTTTTAAAGGAAATAAAGGAAATGAATGATGACAACCTTTTAGAATAGAATGTAGCATTTTTTAACTTGTTTTTTGGATGCTAAGTAGAAAGCTAAGCTAGCTTTCGGCTAATAATAGATCAATATTTAGCATGCAGTGAGATCCAATAAGATCATTTATTTTAACTCTTAGTTATAACCAGTGATGGGAATAACGGCGTTACAAGTAACGGCGTTACTAACGGTGTTACTTTTTTCAGTAAAGAGTAATCTAACTAATTACTATTCCTATCGTTACAACGCCGTTACCGTTACAAACAATAAAATGCGGTGCGGTCGCGTTACTATTTTTCAACAAACAGACGGTTGAAGCTGTCTTCAGCTTACCGCATCTTATATCAGTTGCACGGAAGTAGCTGTCTATGTAAGTAATGTGGGCGCTACAGCTTTAAGCAGCTCCGCGCGCTCGGCAATCACTTTCTGCCCCACGATCACTTTTTAGCACAACACCTGGAGCTAAGGGAGCAAAACAATCGCATGAGTGCTGCTGTTTGACCGAGGAAAAATATACTAGTCGTGGTAAGCCAATCACATGACCACTTCAAGATGGCAATGCAACAAGGTGATATATCCCAGTTTTTAAATTGTGTTGATAGGCCAAGTAAAACCAGAGTCATTATAAACAATATATACGCGTGTTTTTTCCTTAATAGTTTTGTCACGTTTGCTGTCTAAGGACAGCGCTAGCAAGCACTCTCTGCTTATGACCAAAAAATAAAAAAAACAAATGAAAAAACAGCCCATTCCTGTTGGTGGAAAAATGCACCATGTCGACCAATCAAAAATGATATGACAACATGACATTTGGTTGTTTACATAGAGGAGGAAGTTTTAGGAGTGACGGCGAGAGAGAGAGAGAGAGAGAGAGAGAGAGCAGAAAAAGAGAGAGAGCGAGTTTTGAGATGTGAGAGATTTGTGACGTTTGGCGTGTTTGGAGTGTGTAGTTAGTGTGTTGTCTTGTGTAGTTAGTGTGTAGTGTTGTGGATAGTTTTGTGTTGTGTGTCAGAACAATGAGGTGACTGCTGTCTCCAGGTAGAGATCAGGAGTTCACCTGCTGCTGTCAGACCTGCAGGTATCAGGCTTGTGATGTTCTCCTTTATAGTCGACAGAAATTTTTGGAGTGGCACAAATAATTTGTGTGGCATCTTATTGAATGCAGAACACCTGATTGTTCTGTAAATAGTTTGAAATGGTTATAACAAAGGGTAAAAGGTAAATGGCTGCAAATAACTTTGTTTGCAAAACTTGTGCATATGATTTTAAAATTGACAATTTAGATCAATTGTGTTAATACAGTATGTCAAAATGAAAACATACCTGTAAATTCAGACACATGAGGTTGTGCTGAAAAGAATGATACCAAACAAGGCAAAGTAAATAGTTTTTAAAGGTGAAATGTAGAGGAAACATCAAAAGTAGTTAAAAATGGCCAATTATACCCTGGACCCCAGAGGGTTAAACGTTTTTTTTTTTAAAGTAACGCAATAGTTACTTTTCAAGTAATTAATTACTTTTAGAATCTTGTAACTCAGT
Source organism: Pelmatolapia mariae (assembly GCF_036321145.2). Taxonomy (NCBI): domain Eukaryota; kingdom Metazoa; phylum Chordata; class Actinopteri; order Cichliformes; family Cichlidae; genus Pelmatolapia; species Pelmatolapia mariae. Next base: position 24,544,120 of record NC_086245.2, on the reverse strand, counting down.
TACTAACTCAGTTACTTTTTTGAAGAAGTAACTAGTAACTATAATTAATTACTTTTTCAAAGTAACTTGCCCAACACTGGTTATAACGCAAAAACATGTAAATTTTAATGTCATTTAGTCTCATCTGCGTATATCATGAATTAACAGTTTTATATATTTCTCCCCATATGTTTTTCTACAGACAGTAGCTTAATGGGGGACAATAGCAGACAATCATTTGGACAAGGCAGGCACAGCCTTGGCTTTTACTAAAATGGGCTAACGCTGCGAGGCAGTGGGTATTGTGTGCCTGAATACTGGCTTTGTTTGAATGCAGATACAATGAACCAAGCTAGAACGTGGTCCGAGGCAGATATGTCGACCCATTTAAGAAAACGAGGTGAACTTGCATAGAATGCTTATAGAATTGTAGTCAAACAATAGGAAAGTTTTTGCTAGTTTGGTGTCTGCCCATATGTGCTGATACTTCAAAGATACTATTAACCACAGGCACTCTGCAAGCCCATAATGGCAAGTGGGACAGACAATAGTGAAATGTATGACTATGGGAATAGGAAATAATAGAGGATTGGCTCAGCTATGTGTTGGCATGCACTTCCTTTTTTTCAAGCCAGAGACATGCATGCTGGGAAACTGGCAGAAGGACTGATTTGCTCTTCTCAGCTTTTAGCCATGAATGATCTATTTTCATTTTTCCACTGTCTTTCTCCGATATGCACACAACCACACCACACACTCTCTCACACACACACACTGTTCTCTGGCAGCCGAGTAACTGCTGTAGCTAACCCATCACGATCCAGAAAGAATCAGGGATGATGGGAAAGATTGAAGATTTCAAGGATGACCTGGAGAAGAGGACCCATAAAAAACACAACTACAGAGCCAAGTTGAGCTACTGCAGTTCATTATCTCTGCGCATACAGACAGGAGGGCGCAGGTGGGTAAAAAGGGTGTGAAACATTAAGAAAAATGAGGAAAAAAATGTGTATATAATGGCTGTATTTGCAAGTTTGCAAGGCGCTGTAGACTTTTCAGTGGGAAGTGGCAGAAGCTAATATATAAACATGGCGGTGCTGAAAGGTAGGTTGCACATTCGCATAAATGTGCGCCCACATACACTCTAGATGCTGAAATAGTTGTTGGTGAAGGCAGCGGACAATTGAGTGGTGCTGGAAATGCCTATGAGGGACAATAAAGAGTGAGAAGGGAGAAGAAATGTAGCAAGAAGAACAGAAGGGTAATGCTAGAATGAGAGGCAGAGGGAATATGACAGTGGATGTGTGTGCGTAAGACAGAGAGATGATGGCCACAACACAGGGGAAATATGCTCCCATCATAAGGGCAAAATTGAAGAGTGCCTAGGGGGCAATTCCTCTATTGCGCTCTCTCCGTCTCCTCCTCCTCTTGCCCTGTTTTCCCATCTCTCGTCTTTCCCATATTACCTTGCACAAACCTGTGTTCTCCCTTTATTCTTCCACTCTGGTCTCTCAGAATAGGTTGGCAGAAAATGTTCAACAAAACCAACACCATTAGTTTAAAGGAGGTGCAGGGTTAGCACGATTTTTCTTTTAAAACTACCTGAGGGATGTCTCTGTGGTGGCAGTCTAGAATATATTATCACAGATATACATCTCTGGAAGTCAAAGACAATTCTAAGAGATATGCAATCATCTGAATTTTCCATGGATGCAACATGGTGCTATGAAAACATCAAGTGTTCTGACACAGTAGAAAACGGTAGTTTTCATTGCCCTTTGCACACTCCAGTGACCCATATGAGGATTGTGCTATTTTGCATGCATGAATCTGTCCACTTTGGTCAATTCAAGGCACGAAAACAGTTTGGTACAAGGAGATACTCTGTCCATGACAAAGCAAGGTTACAAATAAATATAAGAACAGCATGCTGAATAGTTATTATATATTTAATGGTCTTCTCATTGAAGGTTGAAAGTATCTTTATCAATATATCCAAGGCAATAGCGGCTCACATAACTACTCATTACAACCAAATTATACAGGAGAGCATCTGTAAATGTGCAGGACACTGAGCCTTGAAGCATATGGGCTATAGTAGCAGAAGACCACACCAGGGGGCACCTCTGTAAGCTAACAGCAGGAAACTGAGGCTTTGTGTAGGCTCACCGAAACTAGAAAATAGAAGTTTGGAAAAATGTGCCTGGTCTAATAAGTTCTGCTGCAGCATTTGATGTAACCAAAATGAAAGCATGGCTCCATCCTGCCTTATATTAATGGTACAGGCTGAGAGTGGCGGTGTGATGGTGTGGGGGAGATTTTCTTGGCATGCTTTAGGCGCCTACCAGAGCATTGTTATTGACCATATTCATCCCTTTCTGACCACAGCATATCCCTCCTCTGATGTCTGCTTCCAGCAGGATAACTTTTGATATCAAAAACATGAAATCATCTCAAACTGGTGATTAAGATTGATTAAGCTTTTACAATCCAGAGGAGTGCTGTGGCTTGAGGTCCCCAGATCTGGTCCACAGATCTCGTGACCTCAACAGTCACCAGATCTGAATCTTAAAAACCACCGTTTGGATTTGGAGGAACAGGAGATTCATATCATGTTCAAATTGGTTCTTAACCTAAGAAAAATGGGGAACACTGTATCATAACATGCAAGCAAGCTGGTTGAGTTTGGATTTTTCTTATTAATATTAATAAACACCCACTGCATCACAAAGAATGCAGACAAAATTTAGACTGTGCACTTAGTATGCAGAGCAGTGCAGATCTGACGGTGAACAGTGTTCTTTTCCTCATCTGAGTGTTCAGCAGTTAGACACAGATTTCAAGTTTATACTCTGGAGTTTTTATGTAGTTCAGCAGCCCTTTTCTTGCATGTATCTTGCTCTCCAGCTGAGATCTCGGAATTCAGTGTCTCAGTATCTGACAGATCATTTATATCGACTTATATCGCAGACCCCCATGAGAACATATCGATTCTGCTTCCCCTTCCTCTTCACGATCTGAAGATTTCCTGAGAGAGACACATGCATGAAACAGACACTTACACTGTATTATTTCTCTATTAGTGTGTTACTCATATCCTCATTCCATCTACATAGTTAGACACTCTAATTTGCTCTTGGTCAGATCGTGCCGGTCTTTTGTAAAGTTAACTGCCTGTCTGTGTACTTACATTTGCACATTGTTAATGCATCACCTGGAAAACTTCCATTCTTATCTGTGCTATTTTTGATTGCAATGCTATGCTAATTAGCCCCACTTAGCCCTTAATTGTCCATTATAAGGCATTGAACTTCCCACTTACTTTAACAGCCTCTTGAAATCCACTGTAACGACAATCCCACTGTTAGCTGTAATGCATCTTCTACCCTTAGAAATGTTTTTAAACTTTAACATTAATACCAATGGAATTTAGAGCAGGCAAGAAGAATATGTAAAACTCAATACAATGCTTTTGATAAGCACTTGCATCCAACCAGTGTTGACTGTTGACAGAAGTCTGTAACCCAAAGTGGCCCATAGTGTCAGAGCTCCTGGTATGCTGAAAGACTTAGGGGCACACAAATAACTTCACACTAATTCCATCTGTGCTTCTCATAAATACACAGTTAGTTTTTTATTTAACTGATGGTATTTTTTTTCTTCTTTAATGAACACTTTAATCTTCATGAAAACTGTATGTGTGAGAGGACATCCTTCATGATTTAATGCATCTTTAAGACAATCCGTTGCCTGTTTACGTACAAATTATTTTAAAAACCTAATGCAATTGGACTTCCTGAATTTTCTGTGACTGTCAAGACTTTTGGAGAATTTGAACACCAGCTAACTTATTCGTCATTTTCTTCTCGCCACCCTTTCAACCTAAATATAAAAACATCAAATTGATAATGTCAAAATGCACTCCTCTGACCATCTCGTCTAACATCTATTAGTCTGATTCATTGAGCGTGATAAAAAAACCCACACATTTAGCATTAAGCTGTATGTTTATGCCACTGAAAACAGCCTGAGAGAGCTTCTGACTGTGACTTAATGAGAAGGAAAATACCAACACCACTTAGCAGAGTGCTGCTCACTTGTAATTGGCCTTCATTTTCCCTCTCTGCCTCAGATAACATGTGAGGACATGAATGGGTATATTAGATGGGGATAAACAGGGATCACAGGTGATGAAAGAACAATGTAACAGGCTCGTTCAAACAATCCGCCGTCAGACATCAGGGGTTAACCCTCTGATGGTGAGTCCTTCGATACCGACATGCACGCGATGTAGCTAGAGGCTAAGCCCTTGATTATACTTTCCATGTCCGCGAGCCTGCCTGGGTCAGAGAGACATAAATTTCGTCGTCAGACAGAGAATGTGCGGACATCCATGTGCTTGCCAGATTTTTGTGACTTTACATCATAGTGCAAGAACTGAGCATTTAAGTTGAAAGATGGGTGTGGTGCGAGACCACATGAGGGGCTCCCACATTGGATTTCATATTTCACCCCCACCTACTTATTACCTTCCCCCTTTTCTTTTTTGTTTCCTCCTTATTTCTGCTCTGCGTCTTTAATCTCCTTTTCTCAGCTGTTACCTCGTCACTTTACAAATATCTTTCTTTCTTTTTACCTCCACCTCACTTTTTGTTTCTGCCACTCTCTCTATGGATTGCTTCTCTTTCTTTCCCCCCATGAGTACCTTGAGCCGCTTGTGTTGTTTTACAAACTCTCTTGACAGAAAATCAAAGGTAGATGCACAGACCGAGGCTTAGAAAAGAATTAAGTCACACACCAATGGCAGCTTTTATGTTTTCACAGTGTCATAAAGAACAACAGCCTTTGAATTGGTTTTTAAACCTTTTAAAGACATCTTCGGTTTTGTTTTTTTTAACTTGAGTGAGTTATTTTACTTCATTCGTAGCAAAAAGTCCTTCAAGAAGCTAGCTTCACAAGTCATTGTGAAATGCCTCAGAATACATATTTGGGCACTTTTTATAATAATACCAGAACGAACTTAAACTTAATTGTTTATTGGGATACAATGAACAATCATACAATTATAACAGTCAAATCTGATAAAAACCTCCTAAAATGTTTGCTGATTTTCCTCCAAAATAGATTTTAAGTTTGACTCATTTTTGTTGTTTTTGTCCCCTAAATTTGGGATTTGTGGAGTGCCATGTCTCTCTTTTATAGCATCTTATGAAACAAGGTAAAGAATGAACTTTAATTCTGAACTGCCATTATAAACTGGCAGGAACAATTTGCTCTTCCCAGCTTTTTGACACAAATGAACTCTTTCATTTCTCACTCTCCTTATCTCACATTCACAGACATAAACACAGTTTTCTGACACATAGAAGTCCTTCTTATGCAAATTTTGAATATCTACAATTCCCTGACTAATGAGCAAAATAACATCTGCTCTGGATGATTGCGTGATCTGATCAAAATGCTCCAGAAATTCTTCTACATACAACTTGCACTCACTTTGTTCTACATTTTCTGAGATAGAAAAAAGAAACGTAAGTTATTATATGAAAATATACACATAAAAATCCAACTGCTTATGATGTTCTGGGCTTATTTGACTGACAAGTGAGCACCGAGATGCAAAAAATCACAGCAAGACATATAGGAGTAAAGACAAAATCAGAGGAAGTAACTCACAAATAATCATCACATAGTCACTCTGGTGGCAATTTACAACTTTAACAGTAATGCAGTTTTGATTCCCAGACACTTTAAAATCCTCCATGTGCTGCACATGCATGTTCAGTGCAGCAATGTCCAAGATGGTCAAGAAGAGCGATGAACACACACAAACACACACATACATCCATACATTCAAACAGCCTTCTAACCAGCTGACTCTAGTGTTGCTAGGTTACTTGGTGAACTAGACTACTACATGTAGAATAGATTTGCATAAATATCACACAATTGTCAGTATACCATGAAACAGTGGAGCAGATATGCTTTGAAGAGTAATGGTGATGAGCCTTACTTCATTTTCCAAGCGTAAATCTGTGATCAGGAATCAAATATGTGTGTGTTTACTGATTTGAAGTACAAATTTCAGCACGTTTGAAATGCAAATAAAGTATACATGCAAAATGTCTACATGTATTTGCATAATGCATGCATGTCTGCATGTGTGTGCCAGCTTAGGCTGGTGCTTTGATCTAGGACTGCCACATTAGTTGCAGTGAAGGAACGTCTGCTCTCCAGACTTTTAGCTGTGAGTATACATTCATATTATTCATGTTTTATGCTTGAGCGAGTGCAGTGCGAAGGCAGTCTGCGGACAGTCACGGACGGCCTGTCTACCTACAGAGTGTTTGTTGTCAGATACAGGCAGTGTCACAAACATGTGATACAACTGATCTGTGGACTATTCTTGCTGGTGCTGTTGTTGGTCTATCAGTCAGCCACAGAGAAGAGCAAAGTTGTAACATACAATACGGCAAAGAGAAACTGAGAGATTAAAAATAATGATGAGTGTCCACTGCAGCTACTCTCTGCACTGTTCCTGCTCTGTTCTAGTTAATTTTTTGCACTTGTCCTGTTCTTGGTGAACTTTACTGTTGAAGACAGATTTGTGGGAACATAATTTACGCTTTAGTTATGATGATAATTCTACTTCACCATCTTGATTTGTTTACATCATGGGACATCATATACACGACTATTGCTGACCTACTGCATAAACACACACAGAGCCTTTAATCACCATCCCTGGTGATTGTAATCGTGTTAATCTGGACTCCACTCTGCCAACTTTTCAGCAGCATGTATACTGTAAAACATGGGCCAGTAAATCTCTGGACCTTCTGTCCAAACACCAGAGATAGATACAGAACCACTGCTCTGATCCTACTAGGTAGATAAGACCACAACCTGGTCCTGTTAATATCTATCCCTGTCCCTGCGGTTCAAACACTTCCAGCTGTAGCGTCAGGAAAACTGCAAGGCCTGCTTCAACACTGTAGACTGAGGACAACATCAACATACTATATAGACTACATCACAGAATATATAAACTATATACAGTTTTGCAAACATGTCACCATCCCAACCAGGACTGTGCACTCTTTTCCTGATAACAAGCCACCCAGATGAATGAAAAGAAGACCGTCTAAGTGTAAAGATTAGTGGGAGCTGGAGACCAAACTCCAGCTGAACCAGTGGCCTCAACCACTGGCCTCAACTCAAGAGACCATCAGCAGCAGGGAAACCTGGACAGGGTTGCCCTCCTGCTAAAGCCATTCTTCAGTGGATTCAGTACTGAACACCCCTCTCCACGCAGCACGAATCTTACCACCTCCTCAGCCATCTGACCACGCCCCATTCCACCAGTCATCCCCTGTGCCCCCAACCCCCATCCCTATCTGTTCTCAGATTCCTCTGGCTGTACATATGACTGTGACAGCTAGTGAGTTCAGGAGACAGCTGGAGCGACTACACCAAAGCAAAGCTCCTGGCTCTGACTGCACAAGTCCAAGGGTCCTGAAGTTCTGTGCTACCCAGCATCTCTTCAGCCTCAGGCATTGTGAGAATCATGTTTTCTTTCTCCAGTGCCTTTAATGCCATCCAACCACTTCCGCAGACTGAGAAGCTGCTCAGTGCATCACCACTTCCTCTGTCTCCTGGATTACTGACTATGTGCCAGAGAGGCATCAATTTGGGGCACCACAGGGGATGATCCTATTTACTCAGTGCACCTCATATTTTAAGTAAAACAATAAATCATGCTATCTGCAGAAGTTCTCTGATGGCACTGCAGTGCTTTGGTGCTGGTGAAGAGCTTTGGGGAGCAGAAACACCTAGTCCTGAATGTCAGCAAAACCAAAGAGAGAGCGGTTGATTTTAAACCTACTAAGTCCAGAGACAGCCACAGGTACTTGGGTGCTCTCCTGAATGACAGACTACACTTGAGGACCAACAGTGATGCTGTGTACAAGAAGGAGGTGAGCAGAATCTACTTTCTGAGGAGACTCAGATCCGTTAATTTGTGCAGCAAGATACTGGACATCTTCTGCCAGTCTGTAGTAGCAAATCCTATTTACTTTGCTGCTGTCGGTTGGGGGGAGTGGAGGTGTTTGAGTCACTGAAATAACTACTCTCCATCATGGACCATCCATCGTACCTGCTCCGTTCCACACTGCAGGCACAGCAGAGCTCATTCTCCCTCAGACTTATCCAACCCTGCTTCCATATAGAACCCTTCAGGAAATCGTTCATATCGTTCTCTGTAAAACTCTGCAAGAATCCTCCTTTTTGTAACAGATGAACACACCTGTCAGGACATAACACATTTCTGTATCACACTTTCTTGCTGTTTCTTGATTTATTTATAGTGTAAATATTATTTATTAATGGTATTTAAAATACTGTATGCTAAAGTAATCTCAGTCTTATCTTTCTCTTTTTCTTCAGCTTATTTTTATTATTTTATTTATTTATCACTTTTTCTATTTATAAAAGTTCACATCATAAGACCTTCCTATTGGCCTATGGTACTTTTAGTATTAATAGATTTTTTATTTTGCGCATTATGCTATTTCTATTCTTTATGCTGCTGCTGCTGTAACATAGTAATTTTCCTTTGAGGGCTCAATAAATTCCATCCATTCATCCAGCAGCTTTGAGGGTAAAGCTAATACAGAGGTAGAGCTGACTCCACTGCTTTCCTTCCCTTTCATTTGTTTCACTCCTTTACTCCCCCTCTTCCATTTTTTCTTATTCTTTATTATCCCCATCACACATTCCCTTCACACCAGTCTCCCTTACCTTATTACAGCCAACTAATATCAGTGCTCAAAGTGTAGTGCACGGTCTGAAGAGTTCCAATATTGAAAATACGGAGGACGCTTATTAACACTTAATGTCATTAAGGTGCAAAAGAAATAGTTTAGAGGTCACTAAATCGGATGTGTATACATCATTTAGTCAAAAGGCAGGCTGTGTCCGCTGTGCCACATGCTGCGTGTGTCAGTAGTCAGATGGATTTTTACACGTGCACGTACACAGGTGGGAAAAAACACACACACCCACGCACACAGCACACAACGTACAGATACACACAGAAAGATAAAAACCGTGTTGTGGTGAGAGTTGTTCTGTCACTCCTGCCGATAGGGACGCAGCTGTGCAATAGGTGAGAAATAACAGGCAGTGAAAGTATTGTGTTTTGAGGCAGAGATAGTGTGTACATGTCTGCTACCTTCTACTAATGGCTTTAGTTGTACCCCATCAAGCCACTACCACCAACACACACACACACACACACACACACACACACACACACACACACACACACACACACACACACACACACACACACACGGTTACGACACAAAGGGAAGACTGAACATGGAGCTCTGCAGGGTGTACACTATAGTGGTTTTTGTGACTGAAGAGCCCCACTCATGTTTTACATCTAGCCATTTACCCTAATACTGAAAGAAAATACCCAAACAAGTGCTGCGGTAGGCTGTGCTTCTCTGCTTTGAGTTCATATCTTGACACAATAAATGCCTGATGTGAGACGAGAGCAGAGTTGTTAGCTTAAGGATGTGGGGTATTTAGCTTTTAACTGCATTGACATTTGGCATACAAATATGAGGTTGTGGGCCATATTATAAACATTGTATGATCCTCATCCCAGATATGACTCAGAAGTGGGATATAAATACAATGTGAGCAGGTGCGCTCTCAATTCCAATCATGCTGTAGTGAGTAGATTAGTAGGTTTTACCAAAGAAAGCTGACAATTAAAAAATGTACACCTACGTATACACCACTGGTGCTTCAACTGGGAGACAGGACTGAATATCTTACTTTGCCTTTCTAGTTAGACTAAAGAGAGAATAAGAAAAAGGATAAAACAAAAAACAAAAAATCAAAACAAAAACAAAAACAAAAAAAAGAACTTTTCCTCAGGATTAAGACCAATTTTAAATGAGCTCTTTGGTCTTCATGCATGCTCAGTAATACAAACATTTCTAACCCTTCTTTCAGCACTTTAATGATTAGACATGGGCAATAAACCAATGAGAAGACCCGTTAAATAGTCCAGAAAAGAAAGGGGATAATAGTTTATCAGTTTATTTATGATTGGTCAGGACTGGTCAAGACAACCTGGTTAAGTTCAAACTGAGCATCAGAATGGGGGGGAAAGACTTACTTCAAGCTTGAACATGTAAAAGTTACTGGTAGCAGATGGTCTGCCGTGAGTATTTCATAAACTGGGTCGATCTCTCGGGTTTACAGAGAATGGTCTAAAAAGGAGAAAATATCCAGTAAGCAGCAGGTTCCTTGAGGCAGATGGGATACAGAAGCAGAAGAGCTGACAGGGTGCCACTGCTGTGAGCTAAGAACACGAAACTGAAGCTTTATTCACATGGGTTAAACAAAATTGGACAATAGAAGATTGGAAAAAAGTTGTGTGGTCCCATGAAAGTGTTGTGGTGAGCAGATGGTGGAGTCAGAATTTGCCATAACCAACATGAAAGCATGGATCCACGTATCCTTTATCGATGGTTCAGGCTGCTGATGGTGTTGTAATAGTGTGGTGGATATTTTCTCGGCACACCTAGGTCTCCTTAGTACCAAATGAACATCACTTAAACGCCTACCTGAGTATTTTTGCCAAGCATGTCCGTCCACTTATATGATCACAGTGTACCCATCTTCTGCTGGTTGCTTTTAGCAGGATAGTGCTTCACATCACAAAGCTCAGATCATCTCAAACTGGTTTCACAAATATGTCACTGAGTTTGCTGTACTCAAATGGCCTGCACAGTCCAACTTTTGGGATGTGGTGGAATTTGAGATACATATTATAGATATGTATCCCTCAAATCTGTAGCATTTCTTTGACACTATCATGTCAATGTGGACCAAAAACTCGGAGGAACATTTCCAGCACCTTATTGAATCTCTGCCAAAAAGAACTAATGCAGTTCTGAAGGCAAAAGGAGGTCCTACCCTGTACTAGCAAAGTGTAACTAATAGTGTTGAGTCAGTCCCTATATATACATTTAAATATCACATTTAAATTAGTCATTTTTTATTATTTATTTTTTTATTTTAAAAAGTTATAAAGAGTTATATTTGCCTCTCTGTGAATCGCTACCTTATGCCCCATGGTAGTGTGGTCCTGGGTGAGGGACCAGACAAAGAGCAATTCAGAAGACCCTTATGAGAAAAACATCGAGGGAACAGTTTACCCTGCCTGGGATAGGGTTACCGGGACCCCGCCCTGGAGCCAGGCCCAGGGAGGGTGCCCGAGGGCGAGCGTCTGGTGGCCGGGCCTTAGTCCATGGGGCCTGGCCGGGCACAGCCCGAAAAGGGGACATGGGCCCATCCTCCTGCAGGCCCACCACCCGCCGTAGGGGTTGGGTGCATTGTGTGCCGGGCGGCGGCCAGGAGCGGAGGCCCTGGCGGAGGCCCTGGCAAACTGATCCCCAGCTACCAAGACTGGCAATTGGGACATGGAATGTCACCTCTCTGGTGGGGAAGGAGCCTGAGTTAGTGCGTGAGGTTGAGAGGTACTGGCTAGATATAGTCGTTCTCACCTCTACACATGGCTTGGGCTCTGGAACCAGTCTCCTGGAGAGGGGCTGGACTCTGTCTCAATCTGGAGTTGCCCCTGGTGAGAGGCGGCGGGCTGGGGTGGGTATTTTAATATCCCCTCGGCTTGCTGCTGGTACGCTGGGGTTCTTCCCGGTGGATGAGAGGGTTTGTTCCGTGCGCCTTAGGGTCGGGGAACGGGTCCTGACTGTCATCTGCGCTTATGCGCTGAGTGGCAGTTCCTGGGTGGGGTGCTGGAAGGTGCTCCACCTGGAGACTCTGTTGTCCTACTGGGAGACTTCAGTGCTCACGTGGGTAACAACAGCGAGACCTGGAGGGGCATGATTGGGAGGAACGGCCTCCCTGATCTGAACCCGAGCGGTGTTTTGTTATTGGACTTCTGTGCAAATCACAGTTTGGCCATGACGAACACCTTGTTCGAACATAAGAATGTCCATAAGTGCACGTGGCACCAGGACGCTCTAGGCCGCAGGTCGATGATCGATTTTGTAATCGTCTCACCAGACCTGCGACCATATGTTCTGGACACTCGGGTAAAGAGAGGGGCTGAGCTGTCAACTGATCACCACCTGGTGGTGAGTTGGATCAGGCGGTGAGGGAGGACGCTGGACAGACCCGGTGCACCTAAACGCCTAGCAGAGGCCCCAGTCCGCGAGATCTTCAACGCACACCTCCGGCAGAGCTTCAACAGCATTCCGAGGGAGACTGGGGACATTGAGTCCGAATGGACCATGTTCAGCATCTCCATTGCCGAAGCTGCTGCATTGAGCTGCGGCCGCAAGGTGGTTGGTGCCTGTCGTGGCCACCAGGCTGAAGAAGGAGTCCTTTTTTTTTTTTTTTTTTTTGCCTGTCCCGTTTGGATCTTTTGCCATTAGAATTATTGTCTAAAGGCGAAGAAAGATGCCCAATGGATTTACTTTACCAAATGGACCATCCCAGCCTTGCCGTAATGGTCTATTTGATTCACCTTTAATTGTTTATTTTATTTTTACTTGTTGTATGCGGGACAGACTTTACTGGGGGAAAGAAAGGGGAGAAAGAAAGAGGGAAAGAAAAACAGCTGGGAAGAAGGACGGGGGAAAAGGGCAAAAAAACAAAACCCAACAGAATAAGCAGACAAAAAAAATACATATTGACCACCTGGATCACCTGTTGAGAAAGAAAAAAGAAAACAAGCAGAAGAAAACAAGAGTAATAGAATAAACAACATCACAATGATATATGAGAATATGGCAGTAAATATTAAATGTTAAACATTGTTGTGCAGCACGTAAGATTGACAGCGCACAGTGTGCTTTGAGGTAGGAGCCAAAAAGGGTGTAGTTTGTGATCACCCGTGTGTACACCTGTGGACATGGACGCGCTTGATTTTTTTTAAAAGGTTCCTTCATGTAATGATCTGCTAGAGAGTGTGGGGGGCCACTGCCCCGTCCTCCAGGGCATGAAGCAGGTGTGGAGGAGATCAAAACTCCAGACATCCAGAGGCCCCCAGAACACAAGAGATCAAGGAAGACCAACAGAGGGGCAGCCGCGCCACTGTCCCAGAAAGAGCTGAGGAGAGTCCCAGATGAGGGGTCACTCAGCAGCCGCGGAGCAGAGGCCAGGGGGGGTTGCAGTGACGTGCCCGTGGGCTCCGCCGGCAGCGCCAGAGTGACCGAGCCCCGGGCCGAGAGGCCGAGGGCACCCCACCTCCGAAGTGGCCCGAGCGAGCCCCAGGCTCCAGGCCCCGATAAGCAGCCGCCAAGGAGTGAGCCGGTGTGTACCTGGACGCCCACCCCCGGACACAAAGAACCACCAACGCACCGATATCTGAGGGCGTCTGCCACCGGCGGGGCAAGTGGTGGGGGGAGATAGGCCTCCAAACCTTGGAGGACCTGAGATGTCCCCAGAGAGGTGGCGTCTGATACCCAACCTGACATATAGACACAGACATACAGGCACACTCAAATACAAACATCCATTCCCACCCTCATGCTCTCATAGGCAATTACTCCACACTCAATCAACGTGGAGACAGACATAAAGAGACGCTGTACACACAATCACACTCCCCAAGCATACTCTAAGAACCGGGTCTAGGTACCCTTGCCCCTGGAGGGGGAAACTGCACCCATACCCAGGTGGTGTTACCCTTTTCCCTGCGGTGGAGAGAAGCAGACCGCCCCGACTCCGCAGCAGCAGGGAGGCCCCACATTCCAGACCCCAGTCGGACGGCCAACTCCTCCTCCTAGCCCCCCCCGCTCCAGCAGGCCGCAGAGAACGGGGGTGTGAGAAGACTCCAAACCTCCCTCCGCCCGCTCATATGTAGTGTTGATGTATGTGTGTTCTAAGGTGCATTTAAAACCCAGGAGGGCATGGAGCTACCTGCCAGAGCAGGAGGTAAGCGCATAGCCCCTCCTGCTAGCCCTCAATGTCTACGTGTATTTAAAATTGAGAGGTGGGCAACGACGCCAGGGGTGAGGTGTACACCCTGATGGTAATTTGGATTCCGTGTAGCGTGCCCACCCCCAGGATCCTATATGTATGTGTAATGAGAGTGTGAGCAATGTGAATGTCTAAGTCGTGGGATAAAATTGAGGCACAGGCAGCCAGAAGGGGACAGAGGGGGGGAAGAAGGAGTCCTATCGGGCTTGATTAGCCTGTGGGACTTCGGAGGCAGCTGACAGGTACCAACAGGCCAAGCGGAATGCGGCTCGGGCAGTGGGAAAACTTGGGTGTGGGAGGAGCTCGGAGAGGCCATGGAAAAAGACTTTCGGACTGCCTCGAAGAGATTCTGGCAAACCGTCAGGCGTCTCAGGAGGGGAAAGCGGTGCTCTACCTGCACTGTGTATAGTGCTGGCGAAGCACTGCTGACTTCGAATGAGAAAATTGTCGGGCGGTGGAAGGAATACTTCGAGGACCTCCTTAATCCCACTGACACGTCTTCCGAGGAGGAAGCAGAGTCTGGGGATGAGGGGGATGACCCGCCAATTTCCGGGGGCAAGGTCACTGAGGCAGTTAAACAACTCCTTGGTGGCAGAGCCCCTGGTGTGGAGGAGGTCCGCCCCGAGTTCCTGAAGGTTCTGGACGTTGTAGGGCTGTCCTGGTTGACACGCCTCTACAATGTTGCGTGGAGATCAGGGGCAGTACCCCTGGACTGGCAGACCGGGGTGGTGGTCCCCATCTTTAAGAAGGGGGACTGGAGGGTGTGTTCCAACTACAGGGGGATCACACTCCTCAGCCTCCCTGGGAAAGTGTATGCCAGGGTGCTGGAAAGGAGAGTTCGTCCACTAGTCGAACCTCAGATACAGGAGGAACAATGCGGTTTTCGTCCTGGTCGCGGAACACTGGACCAGCTCTTTATCCTCTCAAGGATACTTGAGGGCGCATGGGAGTTTGCCCAACCAGTCTACATGTGTTTTGTGGACTTGGAGAAGGCATTCGACCGTGTCCCTCTGGGTGTCCTGTGGGAGGTGCTGCGGGAGTATGGGGTGTCTGGCCCATTGCTACAGGCCATTCGATCCCTATACAACCGTTGCAAGAGCTTGGTTCGCATTGCCGGCAATAAGTCGGACTCGTTCCCGGTGGGTGATGGGCTCCGCCAGGGCTGCCCTTTGTCACTGATTCTGTTCACAATTTTTATGGACAGGATTTCTAGGCGCAGCCAAGTGGCGGAGGTCTTTCACTTCGTTGACCTCAGAATCTCACCTCTGCTTTTCGCGGATGATGTGGTTCTGTTGGCTTCATCGGGTGATGGCCTCCAGCTCGCACTGGAACGGTTCACAGCCGAGTGTGAAGCAGCGGGAATGAGGATCAGCAAATCTGATTCCATGGTTCTCAGCCGGAAAAGGGTTGAGTGCCCACTCCGGGTCGGGGATGAGTTCCTGCCTCAAGTGGAGGAGTTCAAGTATCTCGGGGTCTTGTTCGCGAGTGATGGGAGAAGGGAGCCGGAGATCGTCAGACAGATTGGTGCTGCGGCCGCAGTGATGTGGTCGCTGCGCCGGTCCATTGTGGTGAAGAGGGAGCTGAGTGTAAAAGCGAAGCCCTCAATTTACCGGTCAATCTACGTCCCTACCCTCACCTATGGCCATGAGCTGTGGGTAGTGACCGAAAGAACGAGATCGTGGATACAAGCGACGGAAATGAGCTTCCTCCGAAGGGTGGCTGGCCTCTCCCTTAGAGATAGGGTGAGAAGTTCAGCCATCCGGGAGGGGCTCAGAGTAGAGCCGCTGCTCCTCTACATCGAAAGGAGCCAGCTGAGGTGGTTTGGGCATCTGACAAGGATGCCTCCTGGGCGCCTCCTGGGTGAGGTGTTCCGGGCATGTCCCACCGGGAGAAGGCCCCGGGGCAGACCCAGTACATGCTGGAGAGATTATATCTCTCGGCTGGCCTGCGAACACCTTGGTGTTCCCCCGGATAAGCTGGAGGAGGTGGCTGGGGAGAGGGAGGTCTGGGCTTCTCTGCTTAGGCTGCTGCCCCCGCGCCCCGGCCCTGGATAAAGCGGAAGAAGCTGTATGGATGGAGTTATATTTACAAAATATACAAAATACAAAATGCCTCTGTCGTAAAAAAGCAGAATAGGATTTACTATTCCTCTTTACGTGCCAGTAATAACTAGTCACTAACTGAATTACCTAATGAGATTAATGATGCTATTCCATAAGGGTAAACGAACTATCCCACTTTGGGGATGCACCCCTGGACCCTGTGAAGCTGCAGTAACTTAAAAAACTCAAACAGCTGGAAGCAACAAAGCCAACATTGGGTCTTGTTAATATTTTGTCAGATCAGTTAAAATTCATCCGTGAGACTCATTAACAACATCTTACAGATGGACAAGTCTGTGAGGCTCTGCAAAGCAAGCATGTAAAATTTAGTTTGCATATTTGATGTTTATAGTCTTGGTTAACTGTGTCGAGCTTCTTAATTCACGGGTGAGCATGCTGTCATTTACTCATTAGCAATAAACACAAAGTACCACTGTTACCATTAATAGTGTGCTGACAGGGAGTAGAAACAGAGAGCATGTTTCTCCCATATTAGCTTCTCTTCACTGGCTCTCTGTTAAATCCAGAATTGAATTTAAAAACTTCTCCTCACATACAAGTAGGGATGGGTACCGGTACCGAGCACATCTACTGCGAGTGTGGTGCCTGTTGTCGGACCCGGAGTTAGCAACATCCCCCAAGAACCTGAAGAGGAGAGTCCTGGCCCCTAGCCCTGCCAGTGTAGCAGAAATGATCACGGATGATGATGGCAGCAGCCACCGTTCTTCTCTGGGTGAGTAGCTTAATGTTGTTCGTGTGTAATTTACGTTGATTAGGCTAACCACGTTATTAAATTAATGCATGTAAGGTGAACTAGCAAACGCCGTCGTAGTTACATGCGGCTGTCTTCTTGTTTGATGGCAGATACTCCCTTCACCCTGGCCAAAAAGGCTAAAATGACCAAAGAAAAAGTGGAAAACAGCTAAACATGAGAGGTTTTTTGTGTTTTTTCCATTGTTTAAGCACTGCTTCCAGCCAAGAGTGATACCATATATGCTCTATAGCTGCAGAAAAGGCTAACATTGTTATCTTTTTACAGAAAAACAACTAAACATGAGAGATTTTTGGACAAAGTTTGTGTTCTCCATTCTTTAAGCACCGGTTTGAGCACCGTTTAAGCACCGGCACCGTTTCAAAAGTACCGGTTTGGCACCGGTATCGGATAAAACCTAAACGATACCCATCCCTACATACAAGGTCTTGAAAAATCAGGCACCATCGTATCCTAAAGACAAGATCATCATCCCAATAGAGCACTTTGTTCTAAGACTGTGGGTATTTAAAAGTAGAATGGGAGGCAGAGCCTTCAGCTTTCAGGCCCCTCTTCTGTGGAACCAGCTCCCAAACGTGGGAGACAGACACCCTCTCTACTTTTAAGATTATGCTTAAAACTTTTCTTTTTGATATGGCTTATAGTTTGGGCTGGATCAGGTAACCCCCAATCCTCCCTGAGTTGCCTGCTATAGGCCTATGGTGCTGGGAGCTTCCCGCTGAGTGTTTCATCTTCATTTAACATTTTTTAATGTGTTTATACACCACTCCACATGTCCACAGTATGTCTTTTGTCTTGTCTCCCTCCCCTAACCCCCAACTGGTGCTTGCAGATGACCGCACCTCTCTGAGCCTGGTTCTGCCGGAGTGGGAGTTTTCTTTCCCACTGTTGCCAAGCGCTTGCTTATAGGAGGTCATTTGACTGTTGGGGTTTTCTCTGCAATTTTATGGGGTCTTTACCTTACAACATAAACCACCTCAAGGAGACTGTCGTTATAATTTGGTTTTCTATAAATAAAATTAAACTGAAAATTGAACTGAAAAGGTGGATGAAATCCCCCAAACCAGCCAAGAGCTGTGAAGGTAGTGCAGGCTACAAAAAAGGTAAAAGAAATAAGGCAGAAAGACCTAACATAGCTATGGCCATTGGACATCTAGTTTGCAGAAACATGCACTGGCACGACTTGGTTTCAATTATGTAAAACACATAATTAGAAGTGTTGAAAGGTCTTAAGGGCTGGCATTCAAAAACCTGAAAGACTTGCAACTACCAGCCAATTAGAGCAAAGGCTGATTGCTTTTTACATGCAACACATGTGAGCATTTATTAGCCTGCATCAGGTGTGGAGAAAAAATAGCTACAATGGTATCCACAGGTATAAAAACACCTCTAGGACATTACAGCGGTCCTGAGAATGGTCTCATTTACAAAGGTGCCAATATATTCCAGCATTAGAGACTTTTGCTTCCGGTAGAGATGAGTGATCTGTGTAATTCCACCACTGCTTACATGCAGCGTTGCCAGACAATCGTAATCGTTTCACTTAGAGATGAATTTGTTCCTGTTGAAACGTGGCTGCTTCTTGTTATTACTATACTCTTTTGTGTCAAGTGTGCATCAGAGAAAGAAAAGAGAGAGTGAGAGATAGGAAGCACATGAAGGGGGAAGAAAAAAATCCTTGAAATCCAGTCCATCTAACATCCAGAGGTTGCAGCTGTGTGCCATATGAACGTATAATTCTGTGTGCTCAATTGATATTCATCACAGAGGCGCGCATTTCTATTATCCGAATATTATCGAAATCAAATTAACTGAGGGTAATTTCAGTTCTGTAATAGATACCATCTAATGGGATACGCACAATGCCATGTAAGAATACAAAGAAAAAGATAGATTGTTACCCAGCGCTTGAAAAATCTGACATTTAGTCATGTCAGCTTTTGAATTTCATAAACTGCTGTTTCAGTTTATAGCCATCCTCCCCAAACAACACACAGTAAAAAGTCACCAGCGGTATAAATAGAAATGGTTCCTCATTCATACAGTCACCATTCATGGTTAAAAATCAATGAAAATGCTCACATTCAGAGAGATTTAAAAAGACAGAGAGTGACATTCAGAAGTCATTCATTGACGACGCAGACAAAGGGAGAAGTACTGCAAAGGAGGAGAAGTGAAGAGACAAAAAATAAAAAGTCCTGCTATTGTTCGCACTCTCATTATGAAGCAGGAAATCAGCGCAATCTAACCGGGCAAAACAATGAGAGCAGGCGAGTGCGAGAACGAAGAGAAGAGGGAAAACAGGAGATAATGAAGACTTCATTAATCAGCGCTGATACAAGCCCTCGTTTATCATGCCATTGTTGAAACCAATACAAATGTAACTGCTGAGATGTCCTTAAGAAACGCCTGATTGTGGAAACTTTTCCACCTGCTGTAGCACTGACATAATCTATAAAACTCTCATAAGCTATCAAAAGAAAAAAGTCTAAATTTACAGGTGTTATAAATAGAAGATTTGCAATCAATTCAGTAGAGTAGAATGGGATGATCTCAGTGCAGGGGTGAAAGGAACGAGAGGATCTCCCTGCTGTTTGTGGCTCACTGTGCCTTTGAGTTGTTTTTTTTATAGCAATCAAAACTGCCAGTTCAATAAAATGTTAGTGAGATAAAATGAAAATGAGTCTGCAGATCTAATAAAATTGTCAAAGAAAAGATCAAACAGACCAGTAGAGTTTGTGCCGGCTTATCTGGAATGAATAATGCAAGAAAGCTCATTTTGTTTTTGGGTGGGCTTCTAAAAAAGATGTGAGAGTCTAAAATGTTCTTCTGCAGTCATGTAGTTATATAAAAATATATTTATGGCCTCCATGGAATACCTTACCCTTAAATTATGCATGCTAAGATTCCTGTCAATGTTTATGTAACCTTAAAAAGGTTGGTAATTTCTTTTAGACCAGATAGAATTACATAAGCTAAAAACACACAAACCACACTTTTACAAATGCCTGTTGCGCCACTGTTTCTCGTACTTTGACATGTAACACCAGCGATTAGTATCACGCCTGAAACAATAATAATTCCAGAATGGTGTTATTATGTAAGTCCAGCTTAACCACCCAATTAGTTTGCAGATATCTGATAATGATTATAACGTAATAATAAAATAATAGCTTTAAGAACTATTTTGAGGTCTACACCTGAGGTCTTATTCTTTGCCAGATACATGATGATAATAATAATAATAATAATAATAATAATAATAATAATAATAATAATAATAATAATAATAATAATAAAAAGTCTCTGTGGAAGTGTATCTGCATTCCTTTGAGTAATGTTCATAAATACACAAATCAATGGTATATAGAATTTCAGCTGAAAGTGGCACATTGAAACAAACTTGATACTGTTTTTAGAGGTATTTTGTAATAAAAAACTATGCTGATGTAGAACAGATGATCAACATAAACTGCAGGACTTCTAGGAAATCACTAATATAACCAGAAGATGCTTAGAAGAGGTCAGGACTTCAGATTTTAGAGCTTTGTCAGATAAACACTCATCAACTTATAGTAAACACACAGCTGATCCAAATTTACATTTAAACTTCTTCATCTTCTGGGAATCACACATATCTTTAAAAACAGCTGCTGCAAGTCAGTCTGGACTAAAGTTGTCGACCAGTGTTCCCTCAGAGGGTTAAATAAAGTTTTTAAAAACACATCAGATGATCCTGTTACAATCTGACTCAAAAGCAACATGAATATGGAGACTAATACTAGAATTTCAAAGAGAAGAGGTTTTATTTTAAATTACATAACAAGCTGGCTAAAATAGCTGGTACCACTAGTGAGCCTTCATGAAAGCCTGCCTCAGGTATGCCTTTATCCAAACCTGGGTGATCAATTAGCAATAGCTGAACACTCTGCACTGCACTCTTGCACTGCAAAGAGGTTAGGGGCTGCAGAGGGGCGTAACAATCCGATGATGACGATCACACCTATTGTTATTATTTTTGGCACTTGTTGGTCTCTCTGTACACTCCTCTATGGTCTTTCACATCATTCACTTCTCTTCCTGTTAAAAGAGAGTTCTTCCTTCCCACTGTCACCAAGTGCTGCTCATAGAGGATGGCTTGATCAGAGATTGGGATTCTCTCTCTAAATTCATAAGGACTTCATGTTACAATACAAGGACGGATAACTTAGTGTGAACTGGCACTTTACAAATAAATTAAACTTAAAATGAATTTAAAAAAAAGAATTTCAAACAAATTCACAGTACTTTAGGTGACAGCTTAGCTTTCAGTTATAAGTTAAGTTAGTGAATGCATAAAAGACTTTAAGTGTCTTCTCATAAGAAGAAGAAGAGCTTGGAAAGTTGCACAAACACACATAAAGCAGAGTGTGGGGTTTTTTTTGGTGCTGGTGGTGTTGGGGTGTACTTTTATGCATTATACAGCTCACAATAGGACTTGATCTTAGGCCTCTATAGGGCAACTCAATCTTTTGTTAAACCCCTACATGTGGTGACTTCTTTTAAACTGCATGTCGAAGTTCACATCACAGGTCTCGAGCAGCGATAACCCCCTCAGTCTTCAAAAAAATAGAGTGTGATAAAACTGTACTCACAGCTCGCCTTTAAATGTGCCCGAGAGTCTCTCGACTGGAATGAAGTCAGACTGCAAGGTCATGGGGGTCACAGATTTTATTTCAGAGGATACCTCATCTAGAATCAGACATTAATTGATAACTAATTATCTCTAAAAGTAGGCTAGGTTTAATAATGAAATCTGGCTGCGTGCGCTCTTGATTAACGAGGTCTGTTGCATCTGTCCTGCTTTTTGAAGAAGCCTCTGTTCTTATAGAGCCAACTGCAGATCCACAGATAATCAGGATCATGGAAGTAGTGAAGAGGAAAACACTAATGAATGCTAATGAGGGAAGAACTCATGGAAACAACCACTTGATTAGCTGTCTGACTTGCAGTAGTGGAAGACGATGTGCCTGCGATTTGTGTGATTCCAACAGTGAAATTGAATTCTATGTGGGAGTGAATGCACATACGTACTGTTTTGTTTACTGTGTGAGATGTAGCAAAGTGGCTTTCCACTCTTTTAATCCCGGATGGCCTTACAGACTTGCACATTAATGTATTTTGGTGTGTTTGCATGTGTCCCTGAGACAGCGAGACTGATCTGTCCATCACTCATCAATGGAGACAATGGAATAGATGGCCATAAGCCCTCAGAGAATATCTTTAATCGGGGAGAAACAACAACGCTTTGTGATGACTTAGAGGGATATGGTTAGTAAAACTTTGAGGAATTTGGTCTCTCTTGTGAGTTGGAGACTGCGTGACTGACAAGCCATCTGTGGAAAACAGATGAGCTACACAGCTATAGCTGAGAAAGCCTTCTACACAGAGGGAAAAGCTATATTCAGCGAGGTAGTCATGGGTAAATCCACCTTAACTCAAATTTACACATTTGCAAAGGAGTTTACCCAACTGCTGCAGATATATTCACGAAGAAATTCAGCTTATTTTCATTTGGGAAAAAGCCTTTACATTTCACTTCTAAACTGATGATGAGGAAATGATTTTTTTTTAATGCGAGATTTAAGTGACAATTTGTTTGTGCACTGACTCCAGGTACAGCAATATTCAGACACAACATCTGTCTACACATCACTTCTCCATCTACATATAAACTGTGTTTCTGGATAATCAAAACTCAATAGTCCCATATGCTAGGGCAAGACGGTGGTTGAGTGGTGAGCACATTTGGCTCACAGTAAAGTTGTGAAATTTCAGTTAAAATTTAAAAAGAAATCTGTTACTGTGCAACCGCACAAATCGATAATCATATCAGCTGTGATGGGTCCAATCTGTAATGTAGAACAGTGGTCCCCAACCTTTTTTGCACCACGGACCAGTTTATGTCCGACAATATTTTCACGGACCAGCCTTTAAGGTGTCGCGGATAAATACAACAAAATAAAACCAGCACCGGTACCAGAAAAAAATAAGATTTATTCATAAAAAACAGGAATAGACCCAGGGAAACTGAATTAATGATAAAAACGATAAAAAAAATAACACTAAAAACTGATAAAAATCCTGAAAACCATGAATTTCCTATCCGAGCCTCAACTCTCGCAGCCCAATGAACTGCTGTCAGTTAGTTCTCAATAGTTCTCCTTAGGTCTATGGGACAGTTTAGCTGCTTTCAGGATTTATTGGGGTTGTAGAGCATACCAGCTGTTTTCAAGATGAAGCCTGTTTGGCAAGTCTCTACCTTATCTAACAATGCAAATCTGCACAGTTGCGACGTTGGGACTAACAAGAGGTGGTGATGCCCGTCAAGGTAAAAGATCCTCCAAAATCGCCTGGACACTAGTTGTACAGCACCAGACGTGCACGTAGAATAGCAAAGAGCCACAGTGTTCTGCAGCCAAAGGGGTGAAGTAAATCTGTGGGAGGAGGAGTGCAGACAAGGTGCAAATGCGCTAAGAAAGCTTGGTGTCGAGGTTCACGAGCCTTGTTAGTTCTGCATCTCACAGGAAGCTGATCTCTCTAATCAGAATAAGCAGCTTGTCAGCGCACACTTCTCATCATCTAATTAATCGCAATCAGACAAGAATCTACAACATATTAGCGCTACCTAGACATCCCACAAATTCACACACACACACAGAGACAGAGAGAGAGGGTGGCCTTACCTAACAGTCTGGCTGGCCACAAGAGTTTTTTTTCCCTTCCTCCCACTGTACTTGTGAATGTGTGCAGGCATCTGGAGTGTGACCTCACTAAGTTTCAAGGGTGCCATGAAAGCGGAACGATTTCGTTCATCAAATCAATACTAACCCTTAACGGCCTCAGCTTCTCAGCCAGCTGTGACAGGGGTGGGGGGGGGGGGGGGGGGGGGGGGGGGAGTTGTGAATCAACTGCAGAAGCTAAGAATCAGGGAGAGGAGGGAGTGAGCGGTGGAGAAAATTCAAGAGAACTGCTCGGGTGGGGACACTCGAGGATGGCGTTTGGATTTACGGAACACCGTAAACCACTCGTTCCCATTCTTGATTCCTTGAGGATCAGAGGGAAGCTTGATGTCATTCGGCTGTCTGCTCTTTGATGTGTTCTATGGGAGAGCTGAGACTCTGGGCCCTTTCATGTTATACTTTGTATTCAAGCATCCCACCCCTGGCAAGAATTACAGTAAGATAGTCATTTAGTTCAAGCTCATCACATAGCCGATTTGCTCCTTCAAAGGCATTCCCGCTTTTCCGTGTTAAGGCTAGGACCACTTCAACAAAGAAGATCAAGATCAAAATGCAGATGGAAAGTATTAGGTATCATATAATTTTACAGTTTATTAATTCTCCACTGCAGTTCCCTGAGTGCACCATAGCTGCTGGTATTCACAACAAAAAAATTCTTTATATGAATCTACAAAGGAGTGAAGGGATTTTCAGTGAATCTTTAAGCTAAGAGATTTCAGTTCACAGTCCTCCAGTTATGTTTAAGGGCTTCAGACTGCAACACTGGCGTATGTCATCATCAAGCTGGGTCCCATCTTACATTACTTACAAGAATATTGTATTGAAAAGGGGTTAGTGTCTTATTCTGGTCATTGGACGAATTACATATACAAAAACCGAATATTTTATCACAGCACGGGGGTGCGGTCCTGCCTCGTACCCTAAAACAGCTGGGAAAGGCTTTAGCCTTGATACAACTCTAAACTGGTTAAGACAAAGAAGATAGGTGGATGTACTTTTATATTTATTTACAATAATATATATATTTTAATGCCACAGACTTCATTCTGGAATCATCATTTGATCTAAACAGTCATAAAGGGAGAAATTTGTTACATAAGAGAGTCACTTCTCTGTCGCAGCAGCTTCAACACACAAAATTAGACTGTTTGGTCTTTTCTGTCAGACACACACATGAAAGGAAGAGTTGGACTGTAAGGAGGACGCCTGCAGTTCAGCACCAGCTATGGATAGGCTATATGAGATCTGCTACTTGTATGCTTAGGAAGGTATCAGCTGATAAAACAGCTAACGTAGACTGGCACAGAGACCAGCTGATGACTTTGTGACCTGAAATAAAACTGCGATGGATATGAGGTTTACTAACACGCTGCAAAGGAGAGGCGCTGTTTTAGCCAAAACCTGGGCTTCACACAACAAACTGCACACAAGGACCATGTAGTCTGTAACACCCGTTTCAAACAAAAGCAAAACAAGTACCATAAAAATGATTTCACTGTGATTTCTGGGTAGAGAGCAGCTAATACCACTGCGCTCATGAATCAGCCTAAATTGAAAATGATGACAGCACTGCAGCCCTGCAGGTCTCCTCACAGTCTTCATTCACGATAACTTGGCAAAAGATGAATATTTCCAAAAAAAGTCAGTCTGTTCCTTGAGTGTACTTTACAGCAAAAACAACTCCTTGACCTTTGATTGCAGCGACAACAAAATAAAGAGAGAGAAACTCTTGGTGTGCGTCTGACCTGCACTTTGCCATCCAGCGGAAAGGTTATCAAGCAGCAGGCTGACTCACGCTCTAAACACGCCAAAAATACAAACACACACATGCTCGCACACCAACATGGCGCGCATGACAGGGTGAGTGGAAAATATTCAGAAAAGGTCAAGGGTTGTGGATCAATTGTGACAGGGCCACCGGGATATGGACACAGATGGCGCATAATCTCCCTTCCCCCTGTGAATTATGAAGCGTGAC
This sequence comes from Pelmatolapia mariae, assembly GCF_036321145.2. Classification (NCBI taxonomy): domain Eukaryota; kingdom Metazoa; phylum Chordata; class Actinopteri; order Cichliformes; family Cichlidae; genus Pelmatolapia; species Pelmatolapia mariae. The sequence continues at coordinate 24,518,479 of NC_086245.2, read as the reverse complement.
TCTGTTTCTCCCTCTCTGGCCAAAAACGCAGCCAAAACATTCATTCAGACCTAGTTACACTGGAGTAAAAGCCCCCGTTGTTTGCGGTCGAGAGTCACAACGAGGGAAGAAAGGGCCGATGTCCAGACATCCAAGAAACTCAGTATAAAGTCTGTCATAGTGGATCTATTTTTTTGGATTATTTCCATGCAATTCCTACTCAAAATGAGGTTTCAGAGCATATTTACAAAGTCACATAAATGGTAGGACAATTTATATTAGTAATTAAATAAGTAATAAAAAATATTGCTTTTGAAATACTGGAGACTCCAGTCTTGGCACTCTTCTTTTAAAGTTTAAAGAAAACTTTTTTCAAAAATCTAACCTGAAGCGGGAAAAAACACTAGATTAAAACGTAACAATGTACCTTTTCATTGAAATTCAACTCTTTTATGTGGCCAAAATTATTATTTCTGCTGTCAAGCAGGTAATTTAATTATTGATTAAAGTAAAGGGCTTTGATTCAAAGCGAGGCAGAGATCAAAACACATTCTTAGGACAAATCCAGGCCAGCTTTCTGTAGCCTATAAAAGCGTGGACAAAGGAAGAGAAAACACCAAGTCAGCTCTGTTCATGATAGTTCATTTTGATGTCAGTTGTCCAAAACAGACCAACAATGGCACACGCATACATATGAGAGAAAATTACACAAAAAAAGGAAAGAAAATGTCAAAGAAGGGGACATAGGATGAGCTCTGCTGCCTTTCAATTACTGTCCCTTCTCCTCTTATGCTCTTCGGCTCTCCTCTGAGACGGAGCTGTGAAATTGAATTGCTGAGCACATCTCGGCAAACAAAGCAGCTCTACACCTTGCTGCCAACGGAGGGAAGGACCAGCGCCGTGACAGCGACAACACACCCATGTCAAAACCTGATAAATTTACTAACTGTGGGAAAGAAAACAAATCTAAGGAGGCTTAAATTTAAAAAAAAAAGGCACTGGAGCAACTAAATGCACCAGTTAGGTGGAAGCTATCGACACACTGTATGAATGGTCATGGCTCTATCCTCTGACACAGTTTCTGTTGCTGCTTGTAGATAAATGTCAATGAATTCAGATTCATAAATGTGAAAAGTCGGGATTATTTTATGTGGCCACATGATTTTGTCATCTTCTCAAAAGTACAATTTGACATTCTGACTTATTTTGCCTACATTTGGTAAATCAGTCCTGTATACCTATATAAAAGTGTTTCTGTTAATTAGAATAGAAACATTTCATGGCTTCATTGTTGAACTTTTGCCCTTTTCCGTCATGAGTGAGAGTCATTTAAAAAAATGAGCTGAATTTAAATTTTGTCAGGCTGACAACACCTTTTTCAGAACGGTGGAAATCATTTAGATGAAACTGAGTGACACTGGACTTTTGCTATCAGACAGCCTGTTTTGACCATATGCCGGTTCGATTTTAATGAGTGCAGCATAAAAATAGCGATGGTAGCACAAATTTGTCCCTTTAGACATTTTTCTTTTACTTGGCACCTCCACAGAGCAAGACTATGTAGAAAAAGTCTTAAATAAAAAAAAGATTACATATGGTATTATTACTGTTTTTTTTTTTTTTTTTTTGGCCACTTAAGTGTAGCTAAAGCACAACCATGAACATAACATATTAGTATACAAACCTACCCAAATAATGTTAATATTCATATGAATTGTTGTGCTTCTGTCCGTCTGTTAAATCAGTTTGCTAACAAGCAAAGCAATCCCAAGGAGTTCTTCTGTGCAGCACTATATCCCTATTTGCAACCAATTTTGCTTTGCAACCACAAGCAACTTCCTGCAACTATTCACCAACCAGTCAATGAATGCACAGTAACCAGCTTGCCAGCGTGTTGCTGATCGGTCTCAAGGCCTGTGTGACTCGGGCTATACACATACATGCCAACCCTCCCGATTTTTTTGGGAGAATCCCGAATTTCAGTGCCCCTCCCGAAAATCTCCCGGAGCCACCATTCTCCCGAATTTCTCTCGATTTCCACCTGGACAACAAAATTGCTAAACCATCCTTAACTGGGATGCCATTTCCGGCCGGACAATAATAACGGTGACACCTCGAAGTCAAGCGCGGGAATCAGAAGAAAGGAAGAGGAAGCAGAAGAGAAATGGCAACAACCAGTAAGAGAAGGAAATACGCATGCAAGTTCCAAAATGATTGGAAAAAAGAATTTGATTTGACTGCTATTTAATTTAACTTATTTTGTCCGATAAATAAACACTGTAAAATTCAAGTTTTTTGTGTGTATATGTGCAGTTAAAGCAAAGATAAAAGTGTAGATGCTACTGCCATGTTCATCCAGGCTGTTTCAGTCCCCACTTTGTGTGTCACCCTGAGGCAGGCAACACACAGTGGACACTGTGCCTGGTCCTGCTTAGCCTTAAACCCCGGCCCTAAAGGCCCTAGGGCACCCCTGAGCCTACCCAACTTCCTTGGGCCCACAGTTGGTGATCTAGTTTTACAAGCTGACACATATGGGATCCCTCTATTATTCATAGTCCAGGGCAGTCTCGCTCTGTGGTGCCACAGTGGGTTATGTGGGGGGCAGAGGGGCTGTTGCTTCCTAGTTACTTCTTCGTAACCGTGAGAACGCACATGCGCATGTTTGTGTGTGTGTGTGTGTGCGTGTATTCATTATTTACACACTAGGGGCATTTAATTTTTACATGGGGTTACGTAACATATCCCCACACAGCTTCATTCATCCAGAAAATGTATAAATGTGCATGTATGAATGCAATCGAGGAGAAGAAGCACACACATACTCACAGCAGTGTGGCTGAAAAGGTAATACAAACACCACAGGACCCTCTCCTCATATACACAATCAGACGCACACTCTCTCACACACACAAACACACACACACAGATTACTGATTACCTCTCTCTGCTTGTACATGAGTGGGCCTCTGACCAGCAAAGAGGAGCTGGAAGTGAATTACAGACCATTATCCCGTGCACTAAAGCAGTTACAGCTGAAACCTGAGAGCCCTCACCGGAAGGGAGGGATGGAGAGAATACAGGAAGGAGAAATGGAGCGAGGGATAAACCACGGCTACGGTGAGAGTGACTTTAGGACACAGAAATGAGGAGAGAACAGATGGGGAGAAGAAGATGCAGGGACGGAACGACAGGGAAAAAGACAGTGATGGAGCGCGTCGAGAAGGAGCGGGATGACCACTCTTGACATTTCTCTGCCACTTTGCATGAGGCAAAGTCGAGGATGATGGTGTGCCTTTACTTTCCTTTTTCTTATATTTTACTTTCCTCAGCCATTGTGTTCTTAACCCACCCACCCTCGTTCTCACTTTCTTTGCGTCACCCCCACCCTTCGCACCCCGCCCCACACACACACCCTCCAACACTTTGTCACAGGTTCATGGCTTCCTTGGAAAGATGACATCGCATTAGTCACAGTGTTTAATCAGATGCCATTATCATTTCACAGAACTCTCTTTCTGTTTGCCGGTGTGCATGGCTGTGTGATTGTCACTTCTAATTCTGGCAGGAACGCATGATTTATTTCCCTGAGAAAATACAGACAGGGAAGAGGGGAGAAGGAGTTTGAAAAATAAAGGGAGGCTTTTTTTTTCTTTTCAAATTAATCAAGTCCAGTCCATGTTAATTTAATTCAGGCTTTATGTCGCTCATATTTATTTATTACTGCTGGTGCGTAATTATTTTATTATAATATTGTAACTCCTGTTGGTGGTTGCTTGTTAATATTATCAAGTTTTCATTATCTGTTTTAATGCAGCTATTTATTTGAACTACCACTGCTGTTGATACTTTGTAGTGGGAGTGCTGCAGGTGGTCATGGTCTTAATATTAATAATAGTAATAACCCATCTATTCCCACTCCCAAACCTTCTTAATTCTCTTTTAATCATGTTGTTCACCTTTCCATCACCACCTCCTTTACAATATGGTGTCCAAAGTCAGTGATGCAGCATTTGCCCTCTTTCCTCCACCACCAAGGGGACTCTCATGGAACTTTCCGGGGTGGACAGCCTGGTGTGCAAAGGTATTTCACACTCCAAACAAAGCCAATAAATTCTGTCTGTCAATCCCAAATAAACTGACCTCAGTCTCAGGGTTTGGAAACAGTCCTGAAGAGAAAAATCAGACAGAATAATATGATTAAACTGAAATACAGTCCTAACAGTGCAGGAATTATACTCATCTTCAAGATAAGATGAAGACAAGTAATACAGAAATGTCAGTCACTGAGAATGGCTAACCCTGCCGTCTTTGCGGTTCAGGAGCCCCGTCCCTTCGTCGTTATCAGTGGTTGTGGGCAGTGGACGTAATGGAGGTGGCGAGGATGGTAGTAATAACAGCAGTATGACTGTTTTGACCTTTCATTTCCTCCTTGTCTTCCACCCCCTCCTGCCCCTATTCAGACGCAGAGGAATACAAGCAGGAACTTATTCACATACAAGCATACATCCAAATACTCAGGCGTCGCACACTTTCCTATACATAATATATTTGTTTTGCTTCTTCTCAGAGGGCAACATTAGGATGTGGGTAAGATCCAGAGAGCGAAGAAAAAAAGTTTGAAAAGGGTTAAGAAGACATGAGGGGGAAGGAGTTAGGACAGTGATGAAACAAAAGACGTGTAAAAGGAAAGAGCTGCAGGAGAGAGACATGGACAGAAAGTCGAAGGGAGGATGCAGAGCTGCACTGTCCTCGTGGGGTGCTAGAGGTGGTGGGTGTGAGCCGGGGATAATCTTTGTATCCCTTTGTCTCCTGTTTTCAAACCAATTATTGTCATCTGCATCCTCATGAAAGAGAGTTAATGAGGGGAGCAGAGCTTTGGAGTGTCAAAGCATAGTCAAGGGAACAAAGAGCACACCAAAAAATGAGGATAGAGAAAAGAGGATATGGGAGGACAAATGTAGCAGTGGTGGAAAGTGATGGGATGTAAAATAAGTGAAAGTCAAGTGCCAGGTTGGCAGGTGGCTCAGTCGTGGATTTCATGTATCATACCCTACCCTCTGCTCTGTCACGTGTCGTGTCTTTACAGAAATCCTAACACTTCTTTTTGATATTCTCTTCATTTTTTCTTCATTGAAAGAAATTGAAGACTGAGTTATACAGTTTCACCTCTTAGAAGCTACTAAAAGTCTGTATAAAATACAATTCAGTATATATACAGAGACGTATACAGACCTAATATACACCCAATCGATACTTTATTAGTTTCACCTTGCTAGGCCTGAGAGGCGCTGCATTTTACCCTCAGAACTGTCTTAGTTCTTCGTGGAATAGATTCAACATTCTTCAAAGAGTTTGGTCCATACTGACATGACAGCATCATGCATTTGCTGCAGATTTGTCAGCGCAACATTCATGATGCTACACTCCTGTTCCAGCACATCACAAAGGTGCTCGATTAGGTTGAGATCTGGTGACACTGGAAGTCATTCGAATACAGTGAGCTCACAGTGGCGTTTTATCCTGCTGGAAGAAGGCATCAGAAGACGGAAACAATCTTTTTCTAAATACACAGTTGGCAAACAGCCCTCAGGTAGGTTGTGGTAATAAAATGTCCCTCACACCATTACACCAACAACAAGCTCAACTGTAGATACAAGGCAGGATGGATCCATGCTTTCATTTTTTTAATGGCAAAGTCTGACCCTACCGTCTGAATGCTGCAGAAGAAATCGAGACTCATCAGACAAGGCAACGTTTCTTCAATCTTCTATTGTCCAGTTTCGGGGAACCTTTGTGAACTGTGGTTTCAGATTCTTGTTGTTAACTGACAGGAGTGGCCCATCAGCTTTGCAGTTGGATGTGTTGTGGGTTCAGAAATGCTCATCTGCATACCTTGGTTGTATTGACTGGTTATTTACTTTCTATCAACTCTGACCTCTGGCATCAACAAGGCATTTTCAACCAGAGAACTGCTGCTCGCTGTTTATTTTCTCTTTTTTGGACTATTTTCTGTAAAACCTAGCGATGGTTATGAGGGAAAATCCCAACAGATCAGCAATTTTTGAAATATTCCAACCAGCACATTAGCAACCAAAAACCATGTTACATTCAAAGTCTTTAAAATCACCTTTCCTCTTAATTCTGATGCTCAATTTGAACCTGAGCAGGTACGTTTGATCATGTAAACATGTGTGTGTTAATTAATTGCTACGTAGGGAAAAACATCAGCAATATTATCAGAGAAGCAATTGTTGCTGCCCATCAATCTGGGAAGTGTTATCCCAGATAAGTGTTATCTCTGCAGTGAGAAAGATTATTCACAAGTGGAAAACATTAAAGACAACTGTGAATCTAGAGTCAAATGTGAGGCTGTTGGACAGCTGAATCTTGGCCAGAATTGGGTCATGCAACAGGACAATGATCCCAGACAGAAAATGAAGTTATTGTTGCTAAATGTGGTTCTATAAGATACTGAGTGCGGTGGTGTACTTAGTTTTTCATGACTGTGGGTTGTTGTTTTCATAGTTTACGGCATAGTTAATGGGCTTCATACATCGCATTATTACCTCATGTTGGCCAGACAAGTAAAACAACATATACTGAAAGTACATCCTTATATAATGACCAGCTTATTCGATGTCAAGAAAAATAAGTGCAATTTAAGCAATATGTCTTAGTTTTCCAATATTCAGTGAGACTGCAAACAAAGAAATCATAAACGCACATGGATACGGTCCCCTTTGCTTGACCACCTTACTTCAGATGTGATTTGGGTAAGAAGGCTGCACGGGCGACAGTGATTCAGACCTCTGTCTCGGATGAAATTAACAGCTCAGATAACCACTCTCATGATGTGATCCATTCTTTACACTTCAGGGAAAAGTCCAAAAATCATGCTCCTCTTCTCAGCAATTTTCACACTACTCAAAGCCATCCAGTGGGCTGGACCTGACCGGCTGTATGATACTTCATTTTGGCTAACACAGTATCCCTGAATGCAGGTCTTGTCTTTTGAAATCTGCATAACTGTTTAATGTGACATACAACATGCTGCACAATGCTGAAACCCACCAGTCAGTGTGTTCCGTCTGTGTCAGTTTTCTCCGTGCACTCCGGCCACGCTGATTACGTGCGCAGTGTACATCGGCCATGTTCAAGGCTATGACCACAGGTCTTGTCTGCTATAAGCTGCTTTCACCATGGTAACCATACCTGCAATGTGCCATTTTTAACCTCGGCCAAGCATTCACACTCTCTATATTGTTCCAGATATAGAGCACGTATGTTATTTTAACAAACGTTTCAAATTTCAAACGCAAACATGGTCCAAGGATACAGACATTCGTCAGAGTCTGGATTTGTGAGAGCTATTTTAGAGTCGTGTTAGCTCCTTATTTGAGTCGGCAAAAAGAGATAAAGAGATGATAAGTTTGCTGTTCAGCTTTATTTTTTTCTGCCTGGCAACTTCTGGGATGTTTCTTCTGTGCAGCTGCAATATCACATCTCCGCCTTTCATTTGTGGTGGTGGCAAACACGAAAATATTAAAACCTAGGTTGCGACAAGGAGTTACACTCAAATTAAACAGTGTTATGTTCAGCTTTAAGAAAGCCCTCAAAAGCCGAGGTGTGTGTTGCTCATAAGTTGATCCAGTCACTTCCTCACTGCTGCGATGCCAACGATATCCAAGAATCCACCCACTCTTTTACTCGAGTAAACCAGTGATCAAGTGAGTTTTATGCGTGTGAGGATAAAAAACAAACAAAAAAAAGAAATCAGAGATGAAACAGACTTCAGCTTCTTTTAGATAGATAAATAAAAACACTCACTTTAGTCTCTTGATGCTCACACAACGAAGCGTTCACGCTCTGCATGTGTCTCTGTGTATTGCAAGCGTATGCTGCTTCACCAGTGACTCACAGGACAGGTCACTGTGAGCGTCTACAAGCTGGACCTGTCTTCATGTCCCTCTTGCACAAGGCGCATGTGAGGACACACAGATGCGACAAGCTGTGTGAAAAAGCTAGAACCCCCCAATTGTTCCCGTTGCATCTATCAGTTGTTACGAGCTGGTTTCCGTGACAATTCTAATCTGTTTTCTGCTCAAACCATCTTATTACCTGCACCGACAACTCGGTCACAAGCGAAAATGAAATGCAGCGTGAAAGGCTGCATCCAAAGAAGAGATAGGGTGATAATGGCAAATGAAGATGTGATACTTTTTTTTTTTTGCAGTCTTTTTGCTCGAGAAGAGAAAAGGGAGAGAGAAAATGAGGGTTGTCGCAGCTTGGTGGGGGGTGAGGTAGAAAGAACAAGAGGAAAAACTCTAATCTGAGCGCTGCACTCTTGCAACTTGGTCGCAAGATCAATGAGAACATGTGAGAGAAAAAAGAAAAAGGGCACGGCCTCTCGGTGCACGCAGCAAGAGCAGAGCCTACTGCCATCATGCAGGATCAGCCACCAGTCTGCAGGCGCTGGCATGCATTTATTAGAGAAGGCACACATTAATTAGTCTATATTGTTTTTAAATTCCTGTGAGAGCCCATAAATCCACTGCACTCCCCCACAACAAATCAATGCAAACCTAAAATTACCATTAAAACAGGATCACTCAGAGCGTTAAAGCCACATTGTTGGTTGATTATGAGCTAAGACAATAAAAATACATCTTGAAAGGATTAGTGCTAATCTCTAGTTGCAATACCTATCACATGACTTGCATGTAATTGGCAAAATCATTAATTTTTTTTCTTTCGACAGGTGGATTAAGGCATCGGTGCTCCTATTGTGTTTGATTTATTAAAATCAACAATTAACAAACGTAAAAAAAGCACTTTAGTAAGAGCATCATTAAACAATCTGCGTAAAGACAGAAAGGGCTTCCAACAGTTTTCATTGAAACGCTTATTCATTATTTTAATATCAGGGCATGACAGAAAGCAGGGAGGAAGCAAGGCTTAATAAAGGCGATGTGAAGGTGCAACACATCAGCAACAAAGGACGTGAGTGGGAAATCATATTAGCACCAAGTCTTATCTGTTGGTCTGATGCACATTTGGGCATTACTAGAAAGTTGATTCCAATAGCATTGACTGTATCTACAGATTACCATATAGATAAATGTATAGATGTTACACAGACACTCAAAACTTCATGGAAATTTCCACTGATTGTATCAAACAACAGATTTAATTGGCCATCAAGATCCATCCATCCATTTTCTTCTGCTTATCCAATTAGGATCATGATGGAGCTGGAGTCTATCCCAGCTGTCATAGGTTGAAAGGCTGGGTACACTCTGCACAGGTTGTCAGTCCACCACAGGACTAACAACCCATCAGGATTTCATTTATTTTATTTATTTTTTTTGGCGTTACACTGAAGGCACATCAAGCTTCAAAAGCAACAGTGGCAAATTATAGAGTACACCAAGGCTTGCCAACCCAGAAGCTAGGATCACTCTGGTTCCCTTAATACATTTCTACTGCAAGTTCTAGGATTTTGCAGTAGACATACAGAAAGCCTTAATGTTTCTGCCAGAGCTCCACATGGTGATGAACTGTATCAAAAATCCAGAATGAAAGTGTTTTGATTTGACTGGGTCAGTAACGCTGCTATTAGGAGATTAAGGATTCATCGCCAGAGCAACGGTAAGCACTAATAAGCACATTTAATGGTGATCCATTTTTTTATTTGAGTTTATTTTCAAGCAATGCTTTCCTCTACCTTTTGCTAGCAGCTGCGAAAACCTGATTGGATAGTCACAAGTCCATCCGATATGACTACTGTCTGACCTTTAGCTTAACAAAACTGCTAAAAATAACTGTGTGAGGCCTCATTTTGCCTTTCCCATACTGATGTTAAGTCACATGAAAAAGGTGAACTGGCTGGAAGGTGTACATTCACATTTGGTAAGTCCACAGTTCAAAATCAATGTGGCAGCATTTAACAGGAAGTAAAGACCGGTGAGGCTTAGCTAGAGAGTTTTGAAGTATGTTTTTCTGGTGTGACCATACTACGACAAACGTGTTCTGCTTCTGTTCTTTTGAGTTTGAATAAAAAGTCCAAAGTCTAAATCCACCTTAAGCTCAACTGCAATGTTTGGAGGATGAAAGAAAAGTCTTTTGAAGTGATAATAATAGCTGTTATAGTTAACAACAGCAGCACTAATCTTTCTCTCTCAACTACAATACTTATACTTGGTACAATTTAAACACCCTTGAGGCCCGCACTATTTAAGCAGCAGATGTTGCCTTGCAACACAAAGGCTATTTTCAAGGCTCAGGACATGTATTTCATGGATCAAACCAAACCAAAAGTCACTAACAAAAGGAAATTTCAAAGCACAGCAAAGAGGAAATTATTTAAGCCACGAGGCATTTTTTGGCTAGAGGCCATGTGATTTATGAAGCTGATGTGGGCAATTCAGCATTGTTTGGGGTCCGGTTCGCATATTCTTTTTAGTCTTCACTGCCATCTGAAAAAACACACACACACAAAAAACACCATCTCTAAGAGGCCAAAGGCTCCTCTGTGTTTAGTCTGCCTGACATTTGGTAATGTAGATTAATTTTTTAGACCCATTTAGTGAAAACAGCTACCCACTGCTGCTCGAAATTATGTGATTAAAGTGCAGAGACTCGACTACAGCATATAATGTTAAGGGCAATAGATTCGGGAGATTAATATGTGAGGGTTTGTTAATAAAAGTTAATACAAGTCCTTTTGCATTGCACGTTATCATATAAATCCCACTAGTATGGCTTTAAACCTTTTTTGTGTACAGATTTTATCATAAAATCTAAAACACAATGGAAAGCTAGATTAGGAGTAAGCAGAGTTTTGTTAAGTTGTTTTCCTCTTACTGCAGGACAGGTCTTAAAACATAAATGACACTTTCTGACTTTTTTTGTTGACATTTTCTGCAGTCAGGCCGTGAACTCTGGTCATTATCTGGCTTTATGCAGAGTTCTCTGACTGTCAGCATTTATTCTGCGCAATTAATTAGCCATCAAGAACTGAAAGCCCCACTAACGGAGACCAACTTAGGCTGACTCGCTCAAACCGTTCCCCATTGTCTGTCGCTGAGTTATTATGTCTAAATTTTGTGCCAACATGTTTTTGCTGTGACAGTCCTGAATGGATACAGTGCTGACTGTGCCGGGTCCCTCCTCTCTTGTTTTCTGGATAGAAGTACAGATGGGTGTGAACGCGTTTGTGTGTACGTGCGTTCTAACTGATGGGCTCTGGCCGTGCGATCCATGCTGCTGTCTAATTATCCTGATGTGATGGATGGCTTTGATTAAATCATGTGACGGCTGAGACAGTCTCTGCCTCCCTTTGCCTCTCATCTCTCGACTCCATCGCTCTTTTTCTTCTTCTGACACACTTGCACGCAGACACACACATTACATAGGCTGCAAGCCCTTAACTCTAGTCTCTCCATTTTTTTCTTTCATCTTATGATACAGGTCTTCAGTAGTTCAGAACAGACGAGCGCTGCTTTTAGCATTGATGAAAGATATTCATAAATCCTCCGGCGGGAGATAAAGAGGGTAAATGAGGGTGGGAATGAGACCAGGGGGCAAAAAAGACGGATAGATCGAGACATGGAAAATAATAGTTCTGTTTATAATTTTCATTGGGGTTTTTTTCTCTTTTTTTCTATGATTTCTGGACTGAATACAGCCACTGGTTCTGGTTGTCTTTTCTCTCGACCTGGACTCGATCCAAATATCAATAATATCAAAACCAAAGCTGGAATTGGTATTCTTTCGATCGTGGGGTGATAGGATTGATGCTTTGTTTTTATTCTCTAAGTTTAGTATGTATCCCACTGACTTGTATTAAATGAATAATTGTTTTGGAAATGAAATGTGTTTATTTTGTTTAAAGTCTTTAGTACATTTAAACGAGAGAGGCTGACCCAACATGTTTAGAGACAGGCACATTTACATTACAGTCTCCAAAAACACCCAGTTTTAAAATAAAAGAAAAGCTGAATGGTGTGATTTAGTAGTTATTAAAATGTGTTTAGGATTTGCAAATTGATGGTGATTCGGCTCATGAATCATAACACGCTGCTCTCTCCTACATAAACTGCCTTTATAGGTTAAAAACACTGGTATGGGTATCTGCAATATTTACCTGGCATCAGACTGATACCAAGATTTGCAGTATTGCTCTGCAATAGACTCTATTTTTGTTCTGTATATTTTATTTTCCTTTCATTTTTCTTTTGAATAACATTAAACAGAAAATTCTGCCTTTGATGAACGTGTGATGGTCCTGGGTCATTTTGACCCAGCGTTCTTAGTTTTCTTGTGTTTTTGTATGTTGCTCTCTATTTATTCTATGATTCCTAGGTTGTTGAGTTTTGTTCATTAGATTCCCCTTGTGTCTTTACCCCTCGTGTCCCCCTCCACGTATCTGTGTGTCCCCAACGCTCATTTCTCCTCCTTGTGTTTTATTCCATGCTTTCCCCAGCCCGCTATGTCTGTGTTCTTTTCCCCTCTGGTCTGCGTCTCTGTGTACTTCCTGTTTTACTTTGATAGTCTCCCGTCAGTGTACGTCAGTGTTGTGTTTACGCCTGCGGTGTCTCGTTATGATTATCAGTGTCACCTGTGTTCCTCGTGTGCTCCCACCTCCCTCGTTAACCCTCTGTGTATTTATGTCCGCGTCTCTCTCAGTTCTGTGTCGTGTTCTCCCTCATAGCTGTGTGTGATTCTACCTGTCTCTCCTGGTGCACATTATAATTAGTTTTTCCCAGTTTAGTTTTGTATTGTTTGTATGATCTGCTTTCCCAGCAGTAAAGCTGTGCTTTTGAGTTTAAGTTCTGTCCCCGTGAGTTTGCATTTGGGTCCATTCCTACCTGCCACACAGCCGAATCATGACAGAATGTCCCTTTCTTGTGCATGTTGGATAAAGAAGAGCGATAATAAACACTTTTATTATCCAAAAACTGCAGAAAGAGTCCTATCTGAACATAAAAGGAAAAAAATGCACCTGTGAGAGAAATATAGAAATTAGAACATAAAATGGGACGATTGTAATCTCATATGTTGTTGCTGGGAACAACGTTGGGATGCAGGAGTGCTCAGGGAAAATTATTTTTGCCCTAATTCTCTTATCTCCTCCCGATAAGCTCCACTGCAGATAATCAAAAAACTAAATTGATAACCTGCTCTAATGCAGGCTCGCTTCTGTCTGCAGCTACACACACTAAACTGCACACGTCCTAATGAGATGCTGTCCTTCAGTGCTACAAAAAGCTGCTGTTTGAAGTTACTCTCCCAGAAACCATATGCTCACAGCAGGAAGACTGGGCACAGATCTGCGAGCCGCACAGGCGCACGCACGCACGCATGCAGTAAAGCCTGTGTAGCCACACACACCTATAACCATTCAGAAGTGAGACGTGAGTGAGGGAGGAAAATGGAGGAAAGTGACTCATCTCTGCAAAATACTCCTCACAAGTCATCAGTTAAAAGCTTCATGTGGACTTGTCAGTGAAACACGTAGTCACAAGCTGTATTCTAATTGATGTCAAGGCATAACCAGCAAAACTCAACACTTTCTCCCATTAAATATGCCCATAAATGGTAGGCAGCAAGACTTTTAATGTGAAAAGTCAAGAGGAAGTCCTTAGTTATAGCATTCAAATTACAAAAAACATATCAGTAGTAAGGGAGGAAAGCCCAACGTGACTCTGATAGAATTACTGCTGCTGAAATGCACATAAACTTTACAAGACAAGAAGTAAAGATGCAAGAAGTTTTGAGTTTGCATCAGCTGACACAGAGGAATGCCCTAACCTCCCATTTCTGACCACTACTGAAGGTTAATGAATTGTCAACCCCAAGTTAGTAGCCAATGAGCATGCATTTTTTACTTCTGCCAAAGCCAAGTCCAGCCTTTACTCGTCACTCCCCATTTCCCAAAACCAACATGCGGAAGCCAAAAACACTCAGGTCGAGGACTCATAATGGGACTTCACTAACCAATCGCTGACATCACAGTGGTTACATCCATCTTTTATATAAACTGTAGGAGTGGAACAGCTTTTCCAGCTGTTCCTGAATGCCAGCCTTGTCCCTAGGGTACAGCGCAAGAAACAGCATCCTGCTGCAACTTCTTCACAGTGAAAATCAAGAAAAAGCTCACAGGAATAATCAAGCATGCAACCAAAATCACCAGCACCACTTAAACCCAACTCTCAGACCCTCACAGCTTCCATTGCTAAGGGCCCTGTAGACCTCCTTCACCACTCCTTACAGCTACTCCCATCAGGCAGCCACTAAAAAGTGCCTTGGGTTAAAAAGAGAACTTTGAAAAAGTTTTTCATTCACACCACAAAATTCATTTTACACATGGCCACAAACTCTGTCAGTGCTTTCAAATGCTATTTTGCGAATGTGCTCTTATGTATTCATGGAATTGATGTTGTTAAATGTACTTTATGGTCTCCGATTTAACTTTGACCGTGTGAATTTGGCTTTTTTTCTGCAGTAGATATTTTGACTTATACCAGCAGGAAAAGCACAGATGCTGTGCTCTATTAATGTATTCCAGCCCCACTTTGTCAGTTGGCACCTGAATGAGAATCTACCAGAAGTTGAAAGAAAACTCCAAGGACAGTTATGGATGTGTTAGTAAAGCAAAGCCACTGAAAGGAACAGAATTTATAAGGTGGAAGTATCCTCTCATACTGAAAAGTGTAGTCAGTGCCGAGGGCTGCAAACTTGCATTCCTTTGAACGACCAGCAGGGGGTGACTCCTAAAGTTCCTTTATTTGGTCTCTTTTAGACTGAAATAGATTAGATTAGATTAGATTAGCCTTTATTGTGTCACTTCGGAGAAATTTAAATTGGACAACTGAGGGAAACATAAAACACACATACAAACACTCATTTACATTTTTACCCTAATTACAATTGAATAATTAGCCGATATTGGCAATAGAAAATTTATACCTATTTAACTTGCAGTTTGGTGCCCTAAAGCTTTTTCCTGAGGGCGTCAACTGATACTTACTAAAGATGTGATTTTTGTCCTCAGTAACTTTCAGACCCTGCTGTATCACTGACTCTTGACGGGAAAATGAAAGGAGCACGTCAACTATCTTTCCAGCCCTTTTAATTTTGAACTTGGGATCTGAGCTTGACAGATCTTAAACCTCAGCGAGGTCTTAAAAAATGCAAGTGTTGACTAATTCAGGTGCACACATAATCTACATGATGAACCCACTGTAACTGACAAAGTAAACACCTAGATAGATGATAAACAGGGTATGATCTGAGGTGTGGATATATTTGACAAGTCACTAGTGTATCAATCAAAATCCTTGGGTTCTTAATAAGAAGATCCATCACTGATGTTTTGAAAAACCAAGACATCAAATGAACTTTAAAATTTGAAAGCAAACCAAAGGGGGACGTCAAGGTGACTAAATCAATTTTTAGGTAGAGTCAACTTTTCCTAAAATCTAAACGACATAAGTAAAAACGCCTGTGCAGAGACTAAGAGTTAAAAGAGTTAGAGAGCTATCATTATAATGGGTCTTCTTGATTATGATTGATTGACTAACCATCTTAACCATCTTAGGACTTCTTGAATTACCTGAATAGACCCTATGGTAAGAGGCTATGCCATGACAATGATCATTCAGTGACCATAGAAGTCTATCTGTATTCTTAGACATAGCAGAGAAGACTACTTTGGTGTCCAACCTGTGTATTATTTTCTAATGTGTGTTAGTTCATTCAGAGCACACAAAAACTGTCAGAATATATATTTACTCTGATGACAATGACAGGAATGATAACGCTATTTGGCGACAGAACAAGGCCATTTTAGGCATGTTGCAGA
This sequence comes from Pelmatolapia mariae, assembly GCF_036321145.2. Lineage (NCBI taxonomy): Eukaryota > Metazoa > Chordata > Actinopteri > Cichliformes > Cichlidae > Pelmatolapia > Pelmatolapia mariae. Next base: position 24,502,635 of record NC_086245.2, on the reverse strand, counting down.
GAGTTTCCGGTTCTGACAGCAACAATGTGATGCATCTGTAATTTTACTTATATAGAACATCCCATCACATCCTGGCTTTGTATTACATCAGATAAAATGCACAAACACAGGGCACTTAGCCTCTAAGTGGCCCTCTCTGTAGCTGTAATTAGGTGAAAGCTTCAGCATTTCATTAACATGGTAAATCCAACAATGGACAAAAAGAGAGGAGCGTAACTGTATTAGCTGAGGTGACGAAGGCTAAACAAGTGAACAGAGAGGTTAAATAAATAAAATGACAAATGTTTGGGAGGTAGATAGATGGAAGTCCGTTGAATGGTTTTAGCCAATTACAGAGAAAGAGTAGATAGATCCAGGGTACCTCCAGACACCAGATGGCCTGTAGAGTGCTGACGTCACGAGAGCGAATCAAGAGAAAGGAGGGAGGAGAAAGTGAGGGGAGATGGAGAAAAAGGAGGAGACTGAAGCTAAGAATAGTAGTACATCCTCGGGCCAGCACGATCGGTCAGTCATGCCAGCTATTTTTTACTTTACTACTGTGCCAGTCTGTACTTGTCTTGACATCTTTCCATCTACTGTTTCTATTTTCCTCTCGCCATCAGCCTCTTTCCAAAATGCAAGACCAACAGTGTGGCAACTTTGTCATGTCGATGTTTCTCAACCAACCCACGCAGGGTAGTGACAGCTTAAACTGTTGTATGTAGTGTTCAGCCATGACGGTTGACAACAGCAAACATCTCCAGAGACGCGACTTAGTCAATATTGCTTCAAATGTGAGATCAAACACAAGGCAGGCCATGCAGGAGAGTGAGCGGCATGCTTCAGAATCCCACTTTCTCTGAGCTGTTTCACTGACGTGGGTTAATCCCAGAGGGATGGATTTCAAGGACGCAGAAGACAGAAGTGGAATTCGTATGTGGGTACAGGTGACGTGTAGCTGCAGGAGTTACATTCATGTGTGATTGTGCCTTCTACTTACCACAGTCTCATCAGGAAATGGTGCTCCATGTGTATAGGCAAAAAAGGATGGAAAAATAACTCGGTCCCAGTCACTCTGCAGACAGGGGGAGAGACAAAGACAACATCAGGGAAGCTCAAATAAAAATCTCACGTGCAGATTTGCGCCAGACCTATCACATGTTGATGGAAACATTTAGCTCCATTTCTCTACAGTACATCCTTCTCCCCGTTATGGGAAAAGCACCCCCTCCCCATAAGCTCTGACCTGTAAATGAGTCCCCGGCGGTGCCTGCAATGTGGTGGAAGATGTGCCTGTCGGTCCCAAAACAAGAAGCCTCCCCTGACTGCCTAACTAACACTTCAGCTCCCCTGTTAGGAATGCCAGGCCCCGGAGCCACGAATGGTTGGATGATAGGAGGATATGACAAGAGGAGAACGAGATAACAGCAGAGAGAGTGAAATTAGCCATGGAAATAAAGGGATGGAAAAGAGATACGGACAATAACGAGAGAAAGAAAGAGGAGGGGATGACTCAGAGGCTAACAGCTTAATTGAGTGTGTGCTGCATCCAATTACCTCCTAAAAGCAGCAGAAACTGTGAAATCATTGAACTTCAGAAAAGAAACACACAGAGGCTTACACAAGGTAACACTGTGTCACCTGATGGGAGAACATGTGTGTGTAGCTGTGTGTGCGATAAGACGCCAACAGGAAAATAGGATGCTTTGTCTGTGTGACATAAAATGCTAGCAAGCTAACTTTGGTGGTATTACAGGATGCCACAGGGTTGTGCATGCTTTATTACCCATCCATTAGCATTAGCATGAGTACAGTGAGTACTGCTAGCTGTTAGCAATACCTCTCTGGGACTCCCCCCTTCCTGTTAGTCTGTGCCTCATTACAGCTAATGCACACCCTCGGCATGTGTTACTTTGGTGCTCCATGGCAACAGCAGCTAATATACACACAACATTTACACAGTTGAATCCATAGAGAAATCATCAACAAGGCACTGGATGTGTTTTAACAATCCCTAAAGGACACGGCAGCAGTATGAAATCGTTTTCACTGTGATCACCTGGTAATGATATTTTACTCAGTGGAATGGCAGTGTCATGCAGTGTTGCATTCAGAGACCGAAGTCATCACAAAATGGTTTTAACATGCATTGTGTGACAGGAGGCGGTGTATTTTTGCCAATCCTACATGGAGGATGTGCTGCTGTCACTCATCAAGCAGAGCATGGCAGATGCTCTCACGAGCCTCCATTGATTTTGTCGCAAAAAGTGTGCGTGTGTGTGTGTGTACATGGGTGTGTGCGCGGGTGTGATGTGTCGCTAGCTAGCTGCAGAGATAATTAGAACACAACTCTTTTGCTGTCCCTGTAGGCCACTGATCCAGCTGCTTTCATCTAATATAGGTCAGCTGTGACAAAGCCCTCAGCATGGACACTGATCAGCCCTGCTGGCACTGTCATACGCAAAATATGAAGTTAAACTCATGCACAAACACGCAGACTGATATGCTCTCTCGCACGCAAGCACGTCCATGGCACACGGTTAATGTATGGTGCACATGTAGCAGGTAAAACTCCCAGCAGTGCTGAAAGAAACACACACACACACAGTGCTTTGTGTTCTCGTTTTCCAGTAACACAAACTGCTTGATTCATAAATACACTGGAGAGCACAAATGAGAAACTTCAAGTCAGCTCTCTCACAGCAAAAGAAAACATTGCCAGACATATTCAATGCAAATTCATTCATTTGCTTTGAAATGAATTCTACACTAGAAATTGTTTTTTGTCGTATCATGCTTGTATCTAATACTCAGTGATGCGCAAACTGCAGTAATTATTTATAGTACTAGGTTATAATAGTGTCCCACAAGTGCACAAACATCAAATTAAAATTAGACACAGCAAGAGACAAGGCTGCTGACATGATCTTTATTAACACAACAGCACATAAATATATTTCAGTGTTTTTAAAAACAATGATAAAAGTATGTAACAGATTGGAGATACGACAGAAACGAGCATCTGATTCTGAGTAACTGACTCAACAGGGCCCTCAACTTTATAGGCAGTGGATGGTGACGTGAATAACATTGATTATCTCATTACAATGCGGCGCTCTGCTAGGAGCACTAATGTCCTGGGATATGTGTGGATATACAACCAAAGGCTTCATTTTCAGTACACATGGCACTCCCCAATGGCTGCTGCCTCACAGAACAAGACAAACCATGCAATGCATTTAGACAGGTGGCATCATGGTTGTAGCTGATCACTGTACTTAGCTAATGATTTTGCTGCTTAATACATACACACAATCAGATCATGCCCATTCTGGATTATTCCTGGACATTAAGCTCAGTGCTTGTAGGAACCCAAAGGTTACACCTTCTCCTTTATTTCACATTGAGCCATATGCCAAAATGGCATATGGCACTGTTACAGACATGTTGGGAGCTAAACAGTATCTGCCACTACTATGCTTATAAGACGTTAAGTTGTTACTTTCTCAGATATATTCTGATTTATTACATTTTCCAGTGAATGTTTTAAAACATCTGGATAGTTGCATGAAATTACAGTGATTGATTGAAAATTCATAAAACAACAAAAAAACAACCAAACAAAAAACTTATTATTGTCATGATTTACAAAAAAAAGCTAAACGCACAAAAATCCTAACATTAATGTGAACTTTGCAATTTCCTTTTATCTGTCTGCATAAACTGGACGAGCCATTTGGAGCATGCTCTCTTTGGTAACAACTGTTCTCTACATAACCCCTAAAACTGCACAGTGGGCTTCAGCTTATTTAATAATAGATGTCAACATCCTCATACACGCTTTCAAGATGCATATAATATACTCACCCGCATCCACACTTGCACTGTTTGCACTCTCAGACTCTGCACTTGTACTTGCACAACAACTTTTTGTAGTCCTTCCACCTAAATAATTAGTCACCAGGAGTGACCTCGCTGAGGGTCGCGAGTGGGGGGTGCATGATGCGAGCAGCAGGGAGGAAGAAGGGCAACGTGGGCGAGGAGAACAGCAATTGTTTTCTCTTCTTTTCTCCATGCACTCCACTCTGTTTCCCCTCAATTACAAAGGCCACATTTATTAGGTGTCACCGCTGATATAGAGAGTACCACTAAAGTGACTAGCGCACCTCCTCAGGTGTTTTATCCGAGCTATTATATTGATGACCAACTCAACAGAAAAACATTATTATCTTCTGCCAGCCTAATACAGTGGACTCGCTAATGGGGCAATAATTGGTTCAAATTGCAAAGTTAACACGTAGTGGCATAGCCTTTGGGATGGCTCGATTAAAGAGCCTTGGCTGTGTCGCATTGCAGGAGATCCATGCATTCTCTCGACTCCGGTCAACTCTTTTTTACCCTCATTCTACGTCTCTTTATTTTCGCTCCCAATGCGTGCCCAGAGAGTGCTGTGCTAACACGTGGGGTCATACCAGGCTTTAAACAACTGCAGCTATTTATGCAAATATAATCAATACTTAATTGTCTCCCTCTCTCTCTCTCTTTCTCTTTCTCCCTCTCACTCTCTCCATCTCTCCGTCTAATAAGAGACTGCAGTAGGGGCATTAATTAGGGCCAGACATGCACCAAGGATTTCCCACAGGGCTGAGCAGCACGGCCAGTTCATAGTGGGTCAGCAGAGGACAGGTCTGGTCTGGCCACTGCAACGAGAGACTGCAGAGACAGCGGTTGCTGCAGAACAATCTACAGCAGCCCTGCTTTGCTTTAATGGCTCTAATAAACCACCTTCTATAGATGGTGCAGGTAAAGAGCGTAAAAGCATTATATAGGCGATATAAGGCTTTCCATTTGTTTAAGCTTAACAGCGTTTTGTAAGCTGAGTGAATTAACCACCACACACGTGGTTAAGGACACTAAGCTGGACGAGTTTCCCTTTCTTGCAGAAATGAGAGTGGTATATAACTATTTTATACTGTTTTCACCATTTGTTCTTCATTTGTCTAATTTCTAGCCCAAGATTTTGTGACTGAAATAACACATTAGAGTGGTGCTACCTGCTAAATAAAAAAGTTCACACTGGCTCAATTGAATGGTTGGCAGACCAGGTGAGTTTAATGTTTCAGCTAAGAAAACAGGTCTTCAATACACAGTCGGTGGCTTCATGTTTGATATGATGTTTAAGGACCGAGGCTCGTGGCCCATGTCTCACTATAGAATGAAATCAGCATCTTCACCTTCTAAAGAGTAATACGGACAAAGCTAATATTATGCCATTAGGGAAAAACTTCCCTTTTGTGCAATGTCACAGCTGCTCGATGGCTCTGATGAGCACAAAATATGCTGTTATAAAATATTTAAGCTATTTTTTCCCCTAACATAGGAGCCTTTGTCAAAACCATTGCATTACTGTATTTTCAACTTTGGGGCAACTGCTAAACCCAAATAGTCTAGAAGCTTAGTTCCATTTGCGAATCAGTGTCCTACATTTAGGACACTGCACATAGATTTTTAATAACTTCTTAGGGATTTCCACAGGATTAAGTTCAGACAACCCAAGCAACTTCCTTAACACCAGCCATTTCCAATTAGATCCTATTAACAGAACACTGGCTTCGGTGCTGAAAACATACCCTATAGAGGATTTTTGTCGGCTTAAAAGAGGGAAAAAAGTTGAACAGTTCTGTCCATTTTCTACATATGGTATATACCGTTCATCATCTTTATCCCACAGCGCCTTGAAGTTTTGTGATAACCACAAAATGGAGATTACACAAACAGAAATCAGGTATAGATTAATGCACAGTTTAAAAGTTGTTCTATCAGGCTGTGAGTGAGATGACTGAGAGCTAGACACAGTGCAGTAGAAAATACAAGAAATAAGAATAATTTATACTATTTCCGAGTCCACTTAAAGTACACATTTGGTGTGTGTCTCAAGGACAAATCCACCAAGTTTGAACAAACAGGATGTCACACACATGCCCTGTGATCATCCAGTAACAATGACGTTCCCATCACTTGGACTGTATACTTGCATACTCATGGGTGCAGAAAATGTAACATCCACAAAAGGGTTATTATGCACACAAGCTGCAAGTACTACCTATTTTCATCACCTTCTATGACTATTATCCATTCATCTATTTATCCATCCATCCTCTTAACCACTTATTCATTTTAGGGTTACAGTGCTGGAGCCTATACCAGCGAGAGCCAAAGTACACCCTGGACAGAGAGACAGAAAACCATTCAGTCTTACACACTATGGCTAGGTAATTTTTTTTTCTGTCCCATTTAACCCAAAACGTCATTCTTCCCTTTAAGGAAGCACTTCAAAATACACATATGTCTAGTACAATGACATTACAGACATAAGTCCCCTTTATAATCTGAGTACCTGCTTAGCATTGACCAAAATAGATAACGCATACATCCTGGCATATTTAGTGGGCGAAGTTTGACAGAGAGTCTGAATCATAATGGGAGTGATTACTGATAAGTGATGTCTAAGGAGTCACTGGTGATGAACTTAATGTTCGGAGAAAGGCAAATTGTATTTTCGTAAAATGTGAATAGTTTTCAAATGATGTGAGTTAGAATGTATTAGGATAGGGTTAAGGTCATGGCTGATAATGACTTTGACCTCAGAGGGTTCATGGAACATCTGAGAATGTGTTAAGCCCCTGTTAGTGTTAGAACGTATTTCTTAGGTGACTGTGACACTAGAAAGGCACATATTGGAATAAAAAGTGAACTCTATACAGAGCTGATGGATACTGTAAAAATCCGAGCAGCTCAAATGTTTCTATATATAACAAAGCCTACACACAGTTTGTGTGTAATACCTTACTTTATCAACATGACCGTGATCTTTCTGCATTTTCCTCTAATATGCAGACGCACGCACTAACACCTGGATCCTAAACAAGTACCCTCATCTCTTGTCTTAATGGATTTGAGACTATATTCTGACTATACACAAATCAAATGAATGTGCCAGCTCAAGGCACGCCCGGGGACACGCTGCACATTAGAGTGAGGCGTCAGTGATGCTTTTAAGAAAGTATGTATGAATCAGAGGTCGGTGAGCAGAAGAGAAAAGAATGGCGAGGGAAGGCCGAAAACAATGTAAAAGGAGGGGTGAGGGCAAGGAGACGTGGGAAATGAAATGCTGAAGCAGAAATAAAAGATGGGGTAAAAGTCAGTTTTCCTTGCTCTAGAGGGTTTCAAGCAAGTGAACCGTGCACCACTGTTACATCTTTGTATGTCTGTTAAGGATCGCATGGACTGCAAATATTTTTGAATATGCGTGTGGTGCAGCTGCAGATGCAGCTGTGCAATGCTTCACAGTCTTGTATCTTTATGGGTGCACTCACACAAACTTATTCTCTGTGGTCAGGGCAAAACGCTTAAAGCTCGGTTCTCCCTCCAGTACTCACCTGACAGCTCACCATTTTTCATACCATTTGTACCGCTCTCTCTCTCTCTGTGCCTCCTTCTCTCTCCCTTCGCTCTTAAGGATCCCTCAGCTCTCATTAGGCGATTCCTTGGCAGCAGGTGGATACAGTAAGTGTTTCTTCTTCCTTCACACTTCCTTAATCAATCTTTCACCCTCTCCTATTCTTTCCTTTTAGCCTCTCACTACCTTCCACTTGCACATCTTAAACCTCTCTCTCCTCTCTCCCTCTTTCCTCGCCAAAGCTTGGCCGCTTCATTTAACGCTGTAAAACTGTTCGTTTCTCACAGGACATGAGGAGAGGAAGACGAGTAACAGCAGAGGAAACCGAGACAACTATCTTTGAAATAAATAAATAAATAAATAAATAAATAAAACAACCAGAAAACAGATTTGCGTTTGAGTACAGTGGCCCCATATTGCCTCCGTTTTTTTGTTGTTGTTGTTGCCAGTCATAAGTGAGCAGTTTGGGGAATGGCTAAAGTTATGATAAATTCATTTCAATGCTGCTAGAGAGTATATCGGTGGCAATGATGCCCCAGAGCACCCAAACAATCCGAATCACATTCATTATTGTCAGTCAGACGAGGAAAAGAGTTTGTGTACGTTTGATTGCTGCAACCCTTTTAAAATGTGCACAAACACGTGTGATTCGTTAAATACAATTTTTTTTTTATCAGTGTCCCTTCACCCGAGACCCAATTCCAAGCTTGCTAATGCGTTATGGATCATTAGACAAATATACTGACAGTGTGCTGATTACAGAAATGAATGATGCATGATGCCGTTTTGCTCCATTGTGCATGTGTCAATTTATTTACTTGCCTCGAGACAGAAAGTCTGAAGACATAGCATAGCATGTCCATTAGCCTCAGACAGAGTACTGGTAATATGATACACAGGTTACAGCAAGAGGGCGTCACTGCATCGTGCTGAGAGAAAATCTCGGTATTTGCACAGGTACAGTCACAGGGTTTTTAAAGATAGCTGACCACCCCCCCCCCCCCCCCCCCCCAAAATAAATAAATACATACATACATACATAAATAAATAAATAAATAAATAATCTTTAGGTCAAACGCTTCAAGGGAGTCAGTGAGGGAGACAAAATGAGCAAGGGCCAGACCAAAAGGCTAAACAAATTGAAAATCCAAAGAGGACAGGCTAAAACAAGATCATACGTGAGGAAATGACCTGAAACAGGAAAAACAGGAAGAATAAAAATGATGCCTGATGACAGGCAAAAATAAAAAAAACTAACGCAAGGAAATAAAAACGAGCTAGAAATGAAAATGAATGAAAAGCATGATGATACAAAACAAGAGGTGACTGAGTCAAGTTCATAAAGCAGGCATTGCAGCTATTTTCAGTGCACAAATTTGAACTCTCTTCAGTTTTCTCTTCAGCTTTAAAGGAAATCCTAACTGCCTTCAACAAATTCAGTTCTCATCCCCGGGGTGTCGAGTAGCATGGTTTCCTCAGAGCAGCTGCCGTGACTCTATTACGGAGAAGGTGTACTTTGGTGTGTGTGCCCTTTACGTTAAAGGTTATGGCAATAGAGACGGGGATCTAGCCCTCCCAACTTGACATATGTCAACGAGCGGGGTTACTGTTGTGAAAGATGAGTTTTAGTTTATGAAAACTACACAGTTTTCATAAACCTAAACACGTAGTTTGTAATGCCTAAACGTCACTAGTGAGTAAAGATTGAATTAGCCATCCCATGAACCTGTTATTTCCAGTACATCAAGGCATCAACTCCACAGGTCACTGTGCATGCAGCTCCAGAGACATCTGACAAAGCAGGATTAAATTGCACCCTGCGATGAGAAATTACTGACAAATTTGTGACTTTTGGCTCACAGCTGAAACCCGCACGTCAGCTGCTTTAACCATTTACAGTTCAATTATTTGCTTTATACACTCAAACAATCTCAGGGGCTTAAAATCATTGATTTTACTGATCGCTGTCCGATTGCAAGTTAAACTGCTCTCGATTTCACACCAATAAGCAACAGTCGAGGCTAAAAAGATGAAATTTGTTCGATGATGGCGCTTTTACTGATTTCATTTGCTTGCAGCCCTTTTTCGCCTCTCAGAAGTCACTTTGACTCAAGAGTAAAACCAGCGCTCCCATTCAAATGTTCACATGGCAAGATTTTGCAGCCCGATTCCCGCTGCGATTCTCAGCATAAGAGGTGCTCTCTTCTGAATTTTTTGTTTTTTTGAAAACCTTTTTCACGTTTCGCTAATGGTTTCTTGTAGCATGAGAACAAGCGGGATGTTGATGTTGGCTGCATTTATAACACTTGGATAAAAAGGACATGTGCACAGAATCACGTTTGATTTATTTCAGCCTTCTTTTCTCAGCTATTTAGGAGATTTCCTTTTTTTCTTCTTCTGCTCACTTTTCAGTGAGCAAGCCAATTTTCGAGTGCAGTTTGGATTTTTTATTTCACATAAAAAAACAAAAGAAAAACATCAGTGGCTTAAGATTTCTTCTCAATGGATCCAAATAGCAGCTACAAAAAAAAGTGTTTCCTCTTCTCTATCATATTCGATTCACAGCTTTTGAGAACTGGTGGTAGTTTTCCACCTTTCACTCTATCTGGCACAGCTAAACTTCAGCCAATCAGGAGAGAGACAATTTCCTCTGGGGGTGGCAGTGATGTGAGGTGGGGAATGAATCAGAGCAAAGTCTGAGGGGTCACACCAGGGTCATGGATGATGTCAGCGAGGAGCGAGGCTCTTCAAGTGAAGTCATCAAAGCCTCATTATTCCTTTCACACAGGTCCGCTCGGGCAAATTAGCCTCACCACTCAGGTGCGTGCGCATGCATGTGTGTATTGCACACTAATTTGTGGCAAGAGCGAATTAGGTGTTGCTGTGCTCGTGCGTGCCTGTGTGTGTTTGTGTTTGTGTATGCCGGGCGCTAATTGAGTTTAAAATGCAGCCGCTCAAAGATGAGGCACACGGCACTTATGGACGGATTTTGTTCATGTAAAAGGACACGCCACCCAAAAAAATGAAAAGAAAAAAAAGTGTATCATCAAACAGCCCCATTACAGACGAGGGAGAAGGGAGTAAGATGGAGAGGAAGGGCATTAAAACAGATTAAGGGCGTATTTCTCCCTCTTTCGCCCTCTTTGGATATTTCAATCTTTTTCATTAAAACGAGCAATAAATAAGAGAGTAGAAAACAGGAAGATAAATAAAGAAGAGAGGAAGTGATTATCTTTAAATCGTCATCAACCTGTTGTTGTCTTCAGCGGAACCGCTGGGCGTAACACTCGTCATGCACTGGCTGCCACAGCTGCAATTTGCATATTTCTGTTTGCACTGTGCGCACAGGTTTGTGTGTCTAATTACAGTATAACGAGCATCAAAACTGGCTGCACGCGTGCCTCTCCTGCTCAGGGACAGCCATTTGGAGGACGCCCGTAACTGTGTGTCCGAGTTTTATTTGCAAAAACAAGTGATCTGGTGACCTTTAAGCAGAGGTGGAATTAGAAAAAAAGGGGGAATCCAGGTACGCACATCCTGGTGTCATATTGGGTTAATGCATTGCTTTTGGAGATGGAAGATACGGCGTATCGGGGAGGATGTAAAATACTCCATCACATGGTGCTCAGCTAAAGGCCAGCACTGTCACAGCAGCTTCGTCAGTCTCTAGGTAACTGCTGCACCTATTTGCTTCATGCATATATACGCCCACGTCCACACATAACTTGCTTGACATTAATTGCAGCAAGCATAAAGTCATGGAAACAATGATTGTGTTTTATTTTTTAAACATATGTATATATTGCAAATAAACACAACATATTGTGCTTGTTTCTGGATAAGTGTGTTTTTCTTCTGATGTAAAACAGAACCGCAACAAATCCCAATTAGAAACCATACATGAATTTATATATCATGTATATTCAAATTATACCAGTTAGCAAGAAAAAGGCTGGAAACAGCAGAATCGCAATGTAAATGTCAAAAAGACCTAAACCCCGCAGAGAGAGACAGAGAGAGAGAGAGAGACACAGAGAGAGAGAGAGAGAGAGAGAGAAAGTGAGGGACAACCAAACACTAATTAGCGGATGGGAGCAAAGTGGCGCGAAGAGTTCTGACAATGAGGAATGTTGCAGATTTGAATCTTACTCTCGTTCTTTTCTCCCCTTCATCCTTCCATCCCATCTCTCATTAATTGGCTGTCATGCTCGTGAGCGTCTTGATGTATGTCTGCTGCAGGCGCGTGTGGTGATTGTCAACATCAGACCACCATGGGGCCATGGTTGCCCCCCCAGCGATGAGCAACCGCATCATTAGAGGGAGGTGATTACCTTATTTCCTGTGATGATGATGGTGATGATGACAACACGGGTGACCAGAGCACACGCACGAAGAGATTTCGCTTTCTCTTCAAGATTTTCTTTACCCGTTTCTTCCACATCCATTTCAATCCATCTCAGGAGTATCGAAATGGATGGAATGGCGACTTTTGTTAATGATTTGCTGGATAACATCCAGAAAACTGTTGTTATTAACAACAACTTCTTTTTACTTTGTGCCATGTATACTGTGATATCGAAGCATTTCTGTAATGACAACAAGGCTAAAAAGTGACCAAAGCTATCAACCCTTTGAAATATGCTGAGCTAAGTCACAGCAGGCTAAATCAACCGTGCCTTGTATCCCTGTCAGCTAGTACTAATGAAGGCAACCATTATTTAGACCTTTACTCATTTGCTTTGTAAGGTTACATCATTTATTGTTTGGTCAAATCAATATGATTATAAATAGTGTTATAGACAGTGTTGTTGTTAATGTATGTTTGGGGGCGTTGCACCCCGGAACCTTCAGAGGTTTTTCAGGGTTCTCCCTGCCGGAATGTTTTGTGTGGGACAGTTTCCTGTATGTGTTGCGACTAGCTGTGGTTGTTTAAAAAAGTGGTCAGTAAACGTCCTGAAATTGGCACTTGAGTTTCCGAGCATTTTTATCCTGAGGTTATAACAAATAGCATATACTATAAATAGTATAGATAGCATATGCTATTAGCAGGAAAGCTAAGGCTAGCCAGCTAACCCTATCTGATCTGGTATCTTGGTCTTCGGCTACTTTTTGAAACAAGAGAAAATAATTACCAAATCTCTGTACAACTTATAAAATAAATCTGTCACACAAATGGGTGACATCATGGTAGTTATGTACCTCTGATATCAATTTAGTGCACTTTCATAGCTACAAATGTCAATTTAATGGGCTCTTTCAAAGACACATAAACAGTTCTTTGTAGTTAAAGTCTCATGTTTTTAACCAAGCAGTATCTAGCTACTGGCCAATGCAACAGTTAGCCTGATGTAGGATTTCTGAAGGCCTGTTTAACAGTTAAACTAATGGACTTGGAACAGGTGGAGGGCTCTGCCTTACTGGCACAGCTTTGGCCCTCACTGCATCAGTTGTCATGACTAAATCCATGGCTTTACTCACCTAGCATCGTATCCTGGTGTGGACAATGTGCCGCTACCAGCATGGAGGATGTCTTTATTTGAGCGGACAGCTTACTGAGTGGGTTTTTCTATATTTATAGTATCCAAAAAAGACAGACAGCCTTTAATTCTGAAATCCTCTCAGAATACCAGATTCATCAGGACCTACAGCCGTTATGAAGATAATCTTTAAACATGTAAAGTGAATCTAACGCTCTTTCATAACAAAAAACTCATAACACTTCATGACACTTCATTTTTAATAAATCCAGATTGTATGAGCTTTACCTGTGGTACAAGAGTAGCAATTTCATTTATTATTCATAACGATCAGTTAGTTATGACACCGACAGGATCAGTCAGGAGCACCTCAGGCAGCTGAGCTGTCACACAGTAACAGTTTTACAGCTAAATCATCTGTTACACAGCAGCAGACTTCAGACTGAGTTAGACAGCTGTCGGGTTATTTTTATTTGAACAATCTTATCTGTTTATTAAAGGCAAAACTACTGATTGTTTGGTTTGGCTTTTCCCTTTCTCTCCAATAAATACAAAGTCAGTATTTGCTGTTGATAGGTTCGTAGCTTGAACCCATTCGCTGGAACGTTGAAGGCAATGTAATTACACAGCAAGCAAGACACGAGTAGGCAAGTTCTTTATGTTTCACGTGCACGGGAGAGAACTGGACAGGCGCCGTTCCTTCGCTTGACCCCAGTTGCTCTCGTCCGCTCCCCCGTAACACTGCTCTTTTATTGTGGTTCCATGAATATACATAGGGTCATTAACATATGACATCTTATATAGGTATACATGTGAACAAAGAATACCCTGTGTGTGTGTGTGTGTGTGTGTGTGTGTGTGTGTGTGTGTAATGTGACTCCCCAAAGCTGGTGCCAGGAGTCTAGCTGTCCATCTAAACAAAAGGCTCTTAGACTCAAACAGATATACGTGTGTTTGCTATACCATATATCAGCAAGAGAAGATACCCCTCTCCTAGGAGGAGTGTGATCTATACCAGAACACTCTAAAGAGGAGTGGACGCACTCCCCTCTTCATGCTACACAGAGTTGTTACAGACCTCCTAGGATGAGACATTCTTTCACTCTACAAATGATTATATACTTCTAAGCATATATGAGTAAATATTTCTAAGCATAAATGGCAATAAACAATACAAATCTAACATTTCCCCCCTTTTGACAATTATGCTAGAAAAGTACCCAGTTATGATCCCGTCATGTCTGACAGTGTCAATGCAAACATTTTTATACTCAGCATATGTAAACGTACACAGTTTGACAAATATATTAGCAGTTATCCAATTTCTCATTGAGCTCATTCAATGGTAAACTGCATCCTACAAGCAAACAAATGAATTGTTAACGGTCAAAAGAGAAATTAACATTTCAAAAACACTCCAGCTCGGTGGTGCTCCTCTGCAAGACATGTAAATCACACGTCTCTCTGTCTTTTGTGAACTCTCCTTTCTTAAAAGCAGAAAATGAGATTGTAGTTGTTCTTGGCTGATAAACACATAGCCTTTTTCCTATGATTTTTCATCTACAATGTAGATTTTGTCTCTTTTCTACTCTTTTTTTCTTATAACTCGTGACCTGCAGAGTCACCGTTCTCACAATTGGAGACAATTACTTTTACACAGCGCACACACACACTGCGACGTCAGGCACATTCACACTCACTCTTTTCATCTGCATAAATAAAACATACGGCTGATGACATGTGCCATGGTGATCCATAAGTATGATCACAAGTTTATTTAATTATTTTTCAACCCAACAAAGCAAATAAACAAAAACATGATGCTGATGCTATGAACACTCTACACACATGAATCAAGATCCAAGAAAACTGCTGCGCATCTGAAAGAAGAAGCTGAACTCAAGGATACGCTACATACTTGAGTTATCATAGTTCTCTTCCCCTCTATTTGATGAGTTCTCAGCCAGCTCCTGATCTGATAATGTGTAGCTTGCTCATCAGCTCAGAAGAGACAGCAACGCAACCTCACACAGTGGTTGCGTGCTTTGCCCACAGTGGCAAAGACTTACACATATTAATTTCAGTTTCTCCATCATGTAGTTTTAGCCGTTTTATACAGGGTTCAGCATATTAGTTGTTTTCATAGGGGTGCTCTATATCTCAACAATGGCTCATATTAGAATGACAGTCTTTCACACAGGTCAAGTGCCTCTATGCACGTCATTAGTTTAAATATTTACCTGTTTTACTTCATCTCATATGGCATTGTACTGAATTTGAGCAACCTTAAGCTTAATGCAGATTACTATTAACAACTGGTTAAAGTAATGGTCTGGAGCACAGGCTGTTGTTGATCAGGGCAATCTAAAGAATCATCTAAACATTTTGTGTCAGCAAGGGGTGGGGGAAGCCATTCACCAGAGCATATCTTAACTGCTGCTGATGTGGGCTGGCCTTCTCCACGCACTCTTCAAGGCTGCTGTATTTTCTGAAAACTTCCAACATTTGAGATTCTCCCGCAACCAATTTACGCTCATGACAGTTATGAGAATATAAATACCTCGCACTGTTGGGAGTAAATTCTTGCAAAAATGTGTTGTCTTCCTGTGAGGCAGTCTTACTTGCTCGGGAACCCATGATAACAACAACAACCACGCCTGCTCCGCAGCATTCATACAAACACAACAAATATCCTCTCTCACAAACAACAAAAATTAGGCCTATTTTCTCAACGCAGTCTCACACAGTGGCTGCGCGCTTTGCCGCACTCAGTGGCAAAGACTTACATAACAGTGATCACGCGCTTTAACGCACACAGTGATGAAGACTTTCAACTCAGTCTCACATAGTGAATGCGTGCTTTGCCGCACTCAGTGGCAAAGACTTTCAACGCAACCGCACACAGTGGATGCGTGCTTTGCCGCACTCAGTGGCAAAGACTTTCAACTTACTCGGCTTTGCTTAGGGTGTAATATCAGCCTCGGATCCCGCCGATCGTCATTCATCAAAGAGAGAAAACAGACAGCTAATCCACCGGCCCGATGACAAATTCTCACGTTTCGCTGACGTCAGGGTTCTCTCCTCGGTGAATGCCAACTCCAGGGATCCGGCTCGAAGGACCAATTAATGATAGGTTCGTAGCTTGAACCCATTCGCTGGAACGTTGAAGGCAATGTAATTACACAGCAAGCAAGACACGAGTAGGCAAGTTCTTTATGTTTCACGTGCACGGGAGAGAACTGGACAGGCGCCGTTCCTTCGCTTGACCCCAGTTGCTCTCGTCCGCTCCCCCGTAACACTGCTCTTTTATTGTGGTTCCATGAATATACATAGGGTCATTAACATATGACATCTTATATAGGTATACATGTGAACAAAGAATACCCTGTGTGTGTGTGTGTGTGTGTGTGTGTGTGTGTGTGTGTAATGTGACTCCCCAAAGCTGGTGCCAGGAGTCTAGCTGTCCATCTAAACAAAAGGCTCTTAGACTCAAACAGATATACGTGTGTTTGCTATACCATATATCAGCAAGAGAAGATACCCCTCTCCTAGGAGGAGTGTGATCTATACCAGAACACTCTAAAGAGGAGTGGACGCACTCCCCTCTTCATGCTACACAGAGTTGTTACAGACCTCCTAGGATGAGACATTCTTTCACTCTACAAATGATTATATACTTCTAAGCATATATGAGTAAATATTTCTAAGCATAAATGGCAATAAACAATACAAATCTAACAGCTGTAGCTATGGTGTCATTGTAACGAAGAAAACACGGCAACAGGCAGCCTGATAATTCATAATTCGTGGTATTGTTACTCTTGTTGAATGTCCAGCTTCATAGAAGTGAAATATATGTGTTTATATCTCTCTCTCTGGGTTATTTAAAAGGCCAGTTTATCCAAATTACCAAAGCTGACTACGATGTGAATGCTATGAGGTGGTGTCATTGTAACGAAGAAAACACGGCAACAGGCAGCCTGATAATTCATAATTCGTGGTATTGTTACTCTTGTTGAATGTCCAGCTTCATAGAAGTGAAATATATGTGTTTATATCTCTCTCTCTGGGTTATTTAAAAGGCCAGTTTATCCAAATTACCAAAGCTGACTACGATGTGAATGCTATGAGGCTTGTAATGATAGAATGTAATAATAAGTAGCTAAGTCAAAGGAGTTTGCAAAGAACAACGTCTGGACTTCTTTAAGTTGCTTGAAGACGTTTCATGTTTCACATAGATGGCCAGAGAGGACAGATGGTTTGAAAGAGGAGTGAAAGAGGCCATCTATGTCCACTGTGAGCGACCATCTTTGAACAGAGGTGGTGGTTTACGACACCAACTGTCTGCCATCTATAATCCAGTTTTGAGTTCAGGCCAGGTTTCACAATGAGCACACCCGAAACCCTGGCTGATTAGGTCCCACACCCGCTTTCACACCTTGGCTCATGTGATTAGAGGATCATCAGGGGGTCCTTTGTCCTTCTTTGGGGGGATACTCCCACTGGGTTTAAATCTGGGACTCTCGGCCATTTGACCTTAGAACTGAAGAAGCTTCTCGGATGAGAGGTAAAACGTCTTCAAGCAACTTAAAGAAGTCCAGACGTTATTCTTTGCAAACTCCTTTGACTACGATGACCTGGATGACTGAGAACCTTCACAGCAAATAAGTAGCTAAATAAAGCCTTTGTGCAAGTTCAATAAGGAAGATCTGTGTTCACTCATCTGCCTTCATTCCCAGGTTTTTGGGCTACTAGTCTATTCTTTACATTGCTTCTGCTTTCCCACGCTGTCAAACTCACTCTCAAAATCTCCTTCTGCGAGCAAATCAGCGTCTGTTACGCTTTAAATCTCTATGCTCTTCTGTCATTCTGACTTTTGCATGTGTGTGACCCGCCCCTTAACACATTTCCACCTTATCCTGGCCAGTTAGAGATCCTCAACCAAGTCTGTTTTTTAAAAGCTTATCCTAAAGTCTGTTTTTCAATAAATCATGCTAATTTCTTTCACATAAACTCTCCTTATTGAACTAACATGAGCAATATGTTTGTTTTCCTCTCATCATCGTCATGTTTTTGAGTCACCAGTTGCCACTGGGTAGTTTGTAACATTAGCCCACAATCCAGCAATCACATACAGTGTGGTTTCACAGGCTGGTAGAGGCAAAATGAAAGACTTGGTGACATTCTTGTTTTGTTTTTTTTGTTTGTTTTTAAAAAAAAATCTGGATGCAATTTGTTCGTGTGTTGGTGATTTAGAAAAAAAAGCCATAAAGGGAACCTTTAATGACCTGGCTCTTTCTGGACTTTGCAGGCCTGCACATTATACCCATGCTTGAACATGCACAACAGGGGTTGTGAAACTGCAAAAAGTAGATGGATGTGAAAAATGCCACCCAAGCGATAATGAAGGGAAGAAATGCCAGTGTCTGTGCACATTAGCTAAATGCCTCTGTGTCCACTCATACGAGCGGTAAAGTTTAGAAGACACAAAAAGGCAAAAACAGAAAGTTACCACGGCTTCACACAGAGGCAGATCCGAGATAAAAGAAGCAAAGTAAAAAGAGAGATAACTCATTTTTCTCTCCCACTGAGATTCATCTGTGGACCATGGAAATGTGCTATGCCATCCTTACTGCTTGGCTTGTAGCCCTTAAGCAATACAGGGATTAGAGTAGAATTTGTTCTGTGAGGCTCCCGCTGTACTACGTGGCTGTGATCTAAAGGAATCCATCTCAATGCATTAAGACCCGAGGGAAAGCTCTGCAAGGAGCAGGTACAAAAAAAAGAAAGAAAGAATTGAGGTGTTTTGTTAAAAAAAACCACAAAAAAATCTCAGTTGCTACAGGATTCATGTTTTCATACTATGAGGACGTGGCATTAGAACCCTCTCAGTTTTTGGAGAATGGATTAGTGGAAAAAGCTCCTGTTACCTTCATGATGCCTGACAACTCGATAAGAAAACACAACTGGCTGTATCCATAACATCTGAGGGGGATGATTTCATATTGATTGATTTCCTGTAGCTATAATAATCTGCTGTTATCATGGAGAAGCTGACTGAGGGCACATTCTCCGTCCGGCAATGCTGGCTCCTACCCTGTTACTTAGTAACATAGAAGTGTTGCTCTTGCTTTCTCTGAATGTGTTTGTGGACCACGAGTAGTAATTGTGGTTTTTCTGTTGGTTTGATTTTCCCATAAGCAGCTGAAATGGGCGTCACGTATAGTGAGCTAGTTGGACTCGAATCTATCAGCTCACCTTGACTTCTGGACCACGGAAACACAAGCCACTGTGACGCGCAGCCAAACTAGCAGGGCGCTGAAAATTCGAACAACTGTTTTGGCACTCTCACTCTCTCCCCGCAATGCTGTTTCTCGTTATCTTCCCGTGTTAATCCCGAGATCTGCTCATTAGACAGAGCAAGAACATCCACACACTGTCAGCAGCTCCACGGGAACAAAGTGCTGACACACCGGGAAGCATTCACACGCGAAGACGCCGCGCCACACATACACAAAAAAGCATTTCTCATTCCCTCTCCACGCGTGTGTCGCCCGCGCCTCGGACTCATTTCATCTTCAATCACACGCTGAAACGCTTCAGATTTCCAATATGATAGCACGTGGCATTTTGCTAATCAATTTTTCATACTTGACAGTCTGTATAAACATGCTGAAGGCCAATATTTTCACAGCGATTCATGTTGGCCTGACATGTCACCACTTGTGTAGTTGTGTGTATCTGTGCAGTTACGTTTTTGTGTCACGGCTCATGAAAGTCTGTTTTTAGTTCTGCTTAAAATCTGTTTGGGATACGAATTAGAATTTCACCCCCAAAAAACATAAACAAATGCAATATGTATGTTTGGCCAGAGAAAGCTGTCAGACCTGATCTCCATCCAGACCCCGCAGTGTTCATGGGAGCATGTCGCTGCTTCTTTTAAATTCATGCATTTCTTATGCACTGGTCAAACTTCTACAGAGCTGTTCACTTCCAAAATGACCATGTTTTTCCCCCAATCGTGTACTATAAAAGAGTTTCACACAAGACGCTGCCTTGCACAACTACCCGTCCCCACACACTCGCTTCTAGTCTACTCACAACACTAAGTGACATATATTTTGCACGAGGATATGGGTGGGAACCCTTGACACAAGCATATATCCATATGCACAGTCATGAATGCAGCCAAAACAGATACAGAATGCACGCACTGAAGCAGCAGCACTGATTATAAAGTATGAGCTCATGATTTCAGGCCTGCTGCAAAGAGAGCATCCTTTTGTTCTTGTAGTTTTATTAATTCATTGAATCTGAGGCGAGCTCCACAAGCTGCACAAAGCATAATTTGCTATGCAGTGCGCTAGCAGCAGGAGCGTAACTTAGAATAGAGTTACATTTCCCTGCTGTCCTTCACAACAGCAAAGCCCGCAGCTCAGTTATTTTTGATTTCTTTTTTTCATTTTTTTGGGAAAACATGAGAGGAGAGCTGGAGAGAGAAAGAGAGCGAGAGAAACTGCCTAAACTCAGCGCGCCTCTGATGTTCATCACTTATCAGAAGATGGAGGTTAAATGAAGGAGGAAAAAATTATTACCAGCTAGTGAAGAGGAAAGAGTGAGCTGTTAGCAGAGGATTAGAAAAACAGCATGTACCGCCTTACACAATTTCCCAGGCAGTAGTATAAAAAAAAGAAAGAAAAAGAAATGAAACTTCTCCACATTTCTGTCTTGCACACTTTGGGCTAACCTTCTCTTCACTTTCTGCTTCTTTCAGCCGATTTTCTCTTCTCTGCTATCCTGAGGTTATGGGCAGAGTGCCAACAGAGTGTGCAAACTTGACCCTTAAAAAATCCAATCTGTTAAATATGCTTATGGCATGCAGTCAGCCTGAGCATATATGATTTTGCAGACAGAGAATAGGTTCATGAAATCACTTCTGAAATAAACTAGAAGATTAGAACTAGAAGAATTAAAGTGCAGAAAGCGTGAGCGCCATTCATCTAATTAGTCCCATCTCTTAAATCTATACCCATAAAAGCTGATGCCTGAGATCAGAGCTCGCTGTGGACTCACCAGATTGTGAACTCCGTCCCCCCTCCCTTGCCCTTGTCTGCAGCCTTTTTATCTTGATTTTTTTCCTAGCTTGGCATCAGCGATTTCCTGTACCATACTTCACAAGTGCAAGTTTCAAGCTGAGACAAAGTTGCTCCTGATGAAATGGCTTCACACAAAATTTCCCAGCAGTAGCCTTTAAAGAGCAGGAGGACGACGGGATGAGAACCTGCCTCACTTTCGGTAAGCATATCCCGCAGTCTCGGTCTGTTTACCTCGAGAAGTAACGAGACGATGCCATCCGAAGTCCTCGCTTGGGGGTGTGGTATCACACTGTTTCCAGGGGAATTGTTACCATTTAGCCAGGAAGCATTTGCTGGAAACTGCGAATGCTATCAGACACTATGAACTGGAATCCAATGAGATGGTTCTCGACTTGAGGTGCCCCTGGCTGTCGCTTCAAGTTATGTCTGTATGCCTAGATACAATCCTGTCATAATGGGATCAATTAAGCCCAGTCTTTAAAAGAAGTTCACCTCAAAATGATTCAACTCTGAACTGCTTATATCATTTAGTGTTTAGTCTAGCGCCTTCATCTCTCCAAAAAGTTTCCTGTGTTTATAGCATATTGAAGCACAGTCAAAAGACAAAAAGACTTTTGGCTGGAACCTCTGCACAACAGCATGCAATGATATAGCCGCAAGAGATTCTTTTGTTTTGAGTCTAGAGACTCTCAAAGCTGGAAAAGCTCTCATATCACTCAATAAAGGTGAAGCTGAAATAGAGAATGCACTTCCAGTGAAATTGGGCGCAGCACAAAGTACATTCCAACACTTTGAATGTGTTACAGGCTTTTGTATTGGTGCACTTTCAAGTTTAAAGTGCTGTGCATGTGTACTTTCATCTGTTCAACCTTGAATTAGGCTTGGTAACGAATATGCAGCCTCCCGTAATACACAGTGGAGATTTCAAGCAATTAATATATAAGTTAGGCCATGTAAATGGAATTACAGAGAAATGCGCACATTCTGACTCCAAGAGCAAAAAATATATTTAAAAAAATTTAAAAAGAGCAAATACTAAAAGGCTTGTGCATCATTAGCAGCATTAATTTGTTCAGGTTAAAGGTTGTGTTCATGAGTAGCACATGCTGTAGTCGTTTGCCTAATGTAGCATGACTGGATTTGGTGGATTTTACAACCTAGCCGACGCCACCTGAGACTGTTTTATGGTTGATAAAGCCTGCAGCTTGAAAAATTGAACATATATTTCAGTCGATGAACTTAAAGTCAAAAGAAATTAACGAGACAACTGATTAAGTCGGCCTCAAAATGAAATGTTGGTGTTGTGATGAGGGTGGGTTGCAGGGATGTGCGGCAAGCTGAAACTGTGTGTGTCTTTTATGAGATTAGAGGGATAGAAGTGTACTTTTGACCTATCGTTTGATGTGGGTGGGCATTCAACTAACCTGCCAGGGTTGTAACTGAACTTGACGTTGTGGCCTGCCTGAACTGTAACCCGCTAAACTATATAGGTGGGGTGACACTGATAAATACCGCTTTCATAGTTTCACTGATCACTCAAAGCAACACCTCTGTGTTTCATACACA
Organism: Pelmatolapia mariae; assembly: GCF_036321145.2. NCBI lineage: Eukaryota > Metazoa > Chordata > Actinopteri > Cichliformes > Cichlidae > Pelmatolapia > Pelmatolapia mariae. The sequence continues at coordinate 24,480,058 of NC_086245.2, read as the reverse complement.
CTCATATAAAGCACTTCACTTTTAGTTTTTTTGTCTATTTTGCTTTCACACCCACAGCCAATTACGAATCACCAGTTCACTAAACGTGCATCTGCCACGACCCCCAACTGGTAGCTGCCCCTCACTAAGCCTGGTTCTGCCAGAGGTTTCTTCCTGTTAAAAGGGAGGTTTCCTTCCCACTGTCACAAAATCGCTTACGCAGGGAGGTTGTCAGATTGTTGGGGTTTCTCTGTATTATTTAGGGACTTTATCGTAGGATCCCTGGGTCTGCTACCAGTGTTTTTGGGTTTTTTGGACTATATTGTATTGCTTCTTTATTTATATCTGGATTTATTTGTGATTATACTTTTGTTCTTCTATGCCTAGTTCTTCGATGTTTAGTGTTATTTCCCTCTGTGCTTCCTAGTTTAATTATCTAGTTTTCTGTTTCTTTTGCTTGCTTAATTATTTGGTATTTTCCTTTTGTGTCCAGGTTGTCATACTGTCTCCCTGTGTCCCTCGCTCTCTCTGTAGTATAGTATAGTAATCCATAATGCAGCGTTTTACACATCCAACAGCTGCAAAAACATGAACAAGCCCCAGAATGATCATGGGAGGAGACACATATCCCTTTGGGGTCGTGTCAGGAGGGGCATCTAGTGTAAAATTCTGGTAAATCTAACATACAGAGTAACCTGCTATAGCGACCCCATGTAAATAAAGGAGCAGGAATATTATATTATAAGATTCTTCTTTTAAAAATATTAGTCAGCTTATGAAAACTAAGTCATGCCAGTTTTTAACTAGCTGATGCAATAAAATATGATAGTTACAGCTGCAAGTTTAACTAGCAATCTGACTCATCCGCTAAAAATTAAGGTCTCAATGTGTCAAAGATGACTACAGATTTTCAGCTGTCAACGTGTGACTGCTATCACACACTCACACTGGCTACAAGCCATTTGCGAAGGGAAAGCTTGACAGGTGGTTGCAACATTATAAGAAGCTGAACAGTTGGTCGTTGAGACAACTATTCAAGTATCTGCCAATTCCTTGAAGTAGTGATTCCTTGAAAAGCAGTTTGATTGAGCTTTACAGCTATGCAGCTGATACAAACTCTGAAGTAAATGGGCAAAAATGTCTTTGTGTCAGTTAGAGTGGTATAGCAGGATTAGAAAAAATACACACACAAAAATAAATATCATCTTTCAAAACATAGAGCTATGATTTCTCAGGCCCTGTGTGGCAACGTGGCCTCACAGTAAAACTTAGGATCAGATCTCAAAGGGCCCACTGAAAGGGTGAGTGGAACGAAAGCACTCCTGTGTTTAAGAGGCTCATGCAGCCATGGCTGGATGGCCACAGACACGCACTGAAGTCCAGTGACATACTCATAGTCTCTAATTAGCTACGATACTCTGCTGTAAAGGGCAAAGCTGTCTGCTGGCTTTCGGCTATTACATGCCTCCGATAACCTTCCAGTCATCAGGAAGCGTTGGGGGGGGGGGGGGGGGGGGGGTGACGAACGGAGTGATTGCATCACACCCACAAACACTGCAGCAGTGAATGGAGCACTCAAAATAGCGTTGCGTTTCGCTGTATTTGACTTTGCGAGGCTGTTTTTCTATGCATCTGCGCCTGTGTGTCATATTGTTCACTGGCTGGTCTTACTGTGGCTGTTCACACTGTGTCATCATGTCATATTGCGTGAGTCATCTCTGCAAGGGGATCCAGACACGTCGGACAATTCAGAGCCAAATAGAAAAATCTTACTCTTCGCTTTTCACAAAGCACTTTCATCACACTTTTCACTCTTATAAGCAACCCCCTCCCCCTTCTTTAATTCTGTCCCTTTCAGACAGAGACACCTGACCGAAATCCCACCATTCCCTCTCACCTGCGCCGAACTCAGAGGTAAAAATGTAGAAATGAGACGATCGATTGATAGCAATTGCGCTTAAAAGGGGCCATTGGTGTGTAAAGAGAGAGAATGGCAGGCGTGTAATGGAGACGGAGAGGGAGTTAGGATGCACATGTAGACGAGGAGGCCGGGGAGAGTCAGAGAAAATTGATTGTGCGGCAGTACGACGGTGAGCGATTTTCAATGAGAAAGAAACAGAGTGAATTGACTTTAGATCAACTTCTGCATAGAGATGATGGACTAATGCTGCCAGATATTACCATACTGTAAATGATTACCATATCAAGAGTACTACAGAGCAAGACGCAATCAGTCTTCTCTACAGTAGGCTCCGGTTCACACACACAGACACACACACCAGGTATCAGTGGAGCGTATACAGTAGATGAGCTGGATGCTGCGATGGGCTTGAAGCTCAACGAACCGCAAGCTCTCAACTCTTTCTATCTCGTGTCTGAACAGATGGCAACACCGCAAAGCCCCACTCTCATCTATCATTCACCGTTCACTTAGCCAGCCAGTGCATAGGTGTGTCTGTGTTTGTCCACACTGTATTTCTTAGGTGAAGTGACACCGAGTTTACTGGCTGTCAAACGGGTCCTCAAGCTGAAGCTCTGCTGCATTTCCTATTTAAAATACTCCTGTAAGCACTCAGCCTCACCTACAAAACACACATAAGCGCGACCGATAGTTGCAGATCACGTCTTTCTGCAACGAGCGTTAGTTAAACGTATCGTGGGATGATGGATGCCATGTGTCCACTGTGATTGCCGTGAACACTGCGGCACAGTGTTGTTGATGCTTGTAAAAACTCCTCCAGTATTCTGTCTACTCCCTCTGCCCTTCTGAAGCACTGGAGGAAGGGAAGGGCAGATGTGTAGTTAGTGTCCCTGCTCATCATCGCTCCCTGTCTCTCTCTTTTTCCTTGTAGTCATTTCTGTGAGTTTGGAGCGCCCCGGGCAAAAAACGCTGAAACCATCTGCTCTGCTAAGTCTGCATCTCCACTCGGCTTTCGCTTCTCCGTCTCTCTCTCTTCAGTATTTTCACCTTTCTTGTCCCTTTCCCTTTCATGAAGCCCTTTGCTACACTAACGCCTAATTGTGCTTTGTTTAGCTTGTCCAAGGGATCTTAACCACAAATACAAATGGAAATTCAAGCATTGTCATCAGAAAAATTAAGCCATATTAACATTTCCTCTAATTAAAATATGTTAGCTGAGTGTTATGTTTCAATTTAATAAATAGCTTTGAAGCTTTGCTGGTTTTAATGAAGGAGATTTTTCACAGGATAAATGTTTTCCCATTATCATTCATCCCAAACCCTGCCAAACCGTTGTTGTCCTAGCTATTTGCTTACAGTAGCAAGTAGTGGTGAACTCAAAAGTTTGGCTTGTGTTAAATGATCTCAGTTATCTGAATGTCAGTTTCTGAAAGAAATCCCGCAAGATGTTGCCAGCTTCTTATGTCACATACCTTCTGTCAGCCTAAAGAGAAAAGCTAGCTAAATGCTCATGCTAACAGTAACAGAGGCCTGTCTGGGTTTTACATCTGCTGTGTTTTTAAACCTTTCTCAAGCAGCCTCTGCTACATGACAGCTTCCTGCTATATTTCCAGACCAACATCCTCAACCCCAGTCAAGGTGTTTGGTGTTAAACCTGACAGCTTAGAGCTGCTATCTTAAAATGCATCTATAAGTTAGATGTAGGCACTTTGATGTCACCCAGTGGCTTGTAGCTATTTTCACAGCTGCCATTTATATATTTTTGAGTCAAATATAAGATTATAATTTATAATCTTATTTACTGCTACAGCCCACAGATACAGACACCTGCTAATTAGTTCAGAATTTCACTCACCAAAACTGGAGCACCAACTTCTTGGATGGGCTGTACTTCACAGCTAGCCATTTCACATGTCAGACAGCTCCAAAACCAACTAAACATGACTGAGAGGTCAACTGCAGATAACTGTTCATGTTGGCACAGTTATGAATTAAAACAGCCATGTTAACGTTAATGTGCAACCAAACCCAGAAAGCTCAGTTAAAAACAAATTCCCACACTTCCTGCTCTGAAAGATTTTACAGAGAGAAATTAGCTATAGCAGACAAACATAAGGTCTGGGGGCCAGAATCGGCCCAGCAAAAACAGGGTCCACTGCTTGGCTTTGGAGCAGGAGTGCATACATTTTAGACTAAAAAAATGACACAACCTTCCTGTTTTATCCATCTTTTTTATATATTACATTAAGATATCGCCAGTATTAATGCTGCAGTTCTTACACTGTTTGGCTCTAGAGGTGATAGTTGTGATTTACTGCTATATAAATTAAACTGAATTTGAAGGGTATTGATCCACTTAGGATCAAAGTGGAGTCTACATGGCCAACAATATAAAATGTGTTGACATAGAATCCAAATAAGCCATTTTTGTGTCAGGCTGTAAATATGTCATTGGCCATTGTAACATTTGGGTCTCTGAGGACTGTCATGCCTTAACCCTTTATTACCCGAGCATCATACCTGCTACTTAGACTTATTTTGTAACTTTGGCTGTAAAACAGTTCTCATCCTTCAGAAACCATTTTAATTTTCTGTCTAGCCCAAAATGGTAGAGGAGTTAAAGTAAAGAGACATGCATATGGTCAAATCTAGGCAGAGCTGATTTTTCTCTGTGCGTTCGGAGGGCAGTGCCATGCGAATGTGTTGAATATGAATGCTTTGTGCTACTGTGATATTCCCATAAAGCTTGTCTATTCTTCTCTGAAACCACTTGAATTTTTTCTCAAGAACAAACAGTAACTGAGATACGATCATTTAAAGAGTGCTTGTACTCTGCAGTTATGATGGGTAATTCCAGATAATGTAATGTATTGAATGTAAATAGATAATGAAATCTGTTCACGTTTGCTTAGCCTTCTTTTTTTTACAGTAAATGCTAGTTGCCCCCAGTATAGGCGTGTTAACGGGAAAAAACCTCTTATAATCAAACCTTTTGGCTGCTTTGGGCAAACAGCTGTAGCTTCCAGGCTATTGCAAATCCAGATTTATGAATGCAGATTTTAAGACAAAGTGAGCACTATGTATCTCTATAACAGAAAACCAATGAAGCACATTGTTTGATTCATTGCAACAGGGGAACTGCTCTCCAGTAAACTCTTTTCCAAACTGGATTAAGTCAAACAACCCTGCGTCTGTCCCATTTAACCAGTCTATTCATTAGCTAATTACAATAAATGGCCACTTAGCCAAATCAATTCGAAGAAGACTGCTGCTCCACCAAAGTCCAGCTCTCTCCCCATGGATCACTTTATTGTGGAGCAGGAGCCTGACAGAGCAGCTGCCTGGACCCAGACTTCTCCCTAAGTGACGATTCGGGGTATGTCTTCTTTTGATTCCTGGAGAATTTTGTTTTGATTTTTTTTTAATGTAAATTTATTAATTCAGAGATCTAAGGCTTGGATATTACTGTGTGGGTGACTCACTCTCACTCACACACATAAACAGCAATAATATATTCATCAAAAAATATTGCATGCTGCTGTAGGAACAGTATCACAGGCTTCTGTCAGCAAACAAACTGCAGTACTCTGACAATGCTTCAATTCATGCCACTGCATGACCCAGAAGCGCAAATATGCGCTTTTCAACTACACCAAGGTTGCAGTACAAAACATTCAATTCAAACATATGTTTTAAAATAGAGATGCTGAAAAAAAGCAGCGTGCTTGGTTTCTGTGTTAGAATTACCTGTACCAGAAAAAATAAACAGTGAACAATGAGGCGAAGCAATTCAAAACATCTACTCCGTACTCTGTACAGATGAAATCCTTTTTTCATAATATTCACCAGCGTCAACAGGAAGTTACTCACACTCCCCATTGTATTATATGTTAGACAAATATAAAATACATTACATAGAATTATTTCAGATCGGATGCCATTGATCATTGTACATTTAATGCTGAATTTTTCAGAAAAAAAGATGGCAAACCCTCAAGATCAAGATGATGATGATGATGATACATAATATGGGAGTTAATTGTCACAGTATCTTTATAGTTGTTGGCTGCATTTTTTTAAGTGTATGTTTGAATGCTTGAAAGTATGCAAACTAATAGTCAGATACATGATTTAATATACATGATTTAATACATGATTTAAGAGTAAAACATGAAAACAGTGAGAATTTCAGATATAGTATATAACCTTTAAAATAACCTAATTTTCACTAGAGTGAAACATCCAGATGTGCTTTGCTGTAACTAGGTAAATGTCATTAATCTATTTAACAAACGGAGAAAATCAATGTAGCTGTAGTCAGTTAGACTTACTCTGAGTTACTCAGTGGCTGATGCACCAAATGTTGCTTCTATGAGGCAACAAATACTCCCAGCAGGTAGACAGGCAGTCAGAAGCTGCCTTGGCTACCCTTGAGATATCACTGCTGAACCATTTTCCCCAGATAGCAGCAGATCAAGAACAGTCTTATAGATAAGAATATATTAGTGGTTATGTCTATGCAATGACAGACCCGAGCAAGCCATGTACAGTGGTGGGTGAGAGCTTTAAAGTTCGTGTCTTGATGCATGCTTAATAATCCAGGTATGTAAATCCTAAAAGGTTGATTCTGTTCATCTGGACATAGCGTTTTCAGTGGAAGAAATGTTTCGTCACTCATTCAAGTGACTTCTTCAGTCTGGGGAAACCTGCAGTCAGCTCAATCTTATAAAGAGAGACTGAGACTGAAGAGGTCTTGGATGAGTGACGAAATGTTTCTCAGACTGAAAACGCTACGTCCTGATGAACAGAATCAACCTTTTGGGATTAAAGGTTCGTAATAAAGCTCAGTGTTCCATCATAGCCAGAATCTGGCATATAAAAGAGTTGAGACGACACATGGATATAAATAATCATCATTCAGCACAGACATTAAGGTGGAAACAAGGCTTGATTCTAAAGTAAAAACACAGTTTCAATTGAAGTTTTCTCATGACTTTCTAAATGTGAGGTGTAAAAGACATGAATAAATAAATATTAGTTCCTAAGCGTATATATTGAGATACTAACTAAATCTCAGAGCTCTGAACTATATTGATACATGAAAAGTTAGATGGTTTTGATTATGCATTTGAGAGCCCCAGTGGTTTAATTTTGTCAGCATTCAAAACAAGTCTTCAGTTACACAGGCATTGTATGGTATTAAGTTATGTGTAGGTACAGAGCAGTATGTCACCATAAAATAAGCATAAAAATGAAAGTTTGCTGTGATGGTATTATGATCAAGATTGTTTTATATAAAAACAAAGTACTTTATAGTGGTCCTAGAAATAATCCCTGGGGGACTCCTTTTCTGTTTTTTTGGACCATCCTGCTGCACTAACAAGCCTTTGCTTTAAAAATTGATGATCCACTATGTCAAATTCCTTGGCTAGAGTAAAAAGAATGGCTATACAGTTTTGTTTGATGTCTACTGAATCGATAAAAGTAGTTGTTCTGTATTTTTTCCTGAATCCTGACAAAAAGTCAATTAAAATCGTATATACATGCGGCGAGCTCTTTCAGTTGTTCAATAACAAGGGTTTCTATTATCTTAACAAGAGTAGATAATTTGGAGGGGGGCTTTTAACAGAGGATGAGGAAAAACACATTTCCATATGGTTGGAATTTCATTGGTATAGAGAGAAAGATTAAAAAGATGAGTAACTGGAGAAGCAGTACTATCATCTGCTAGTTTTAAAAAGAGAGACTCCAAATCATCAGAGCCTGCTGAATTTCTAGTATCTAAAGGTATGAGGGATTTGTGCACCTCTGATCTCATATCAGCTATGAGATCAATTCTTTCCCAATCAAAGTGGAACAGGTTGTGAACAAAGCCTTGTTCAGAGTAATGTTTCATGTCTTGCTTGAAGATGAGCCATGGTTTGGTTTTGAGAATTCAGTTTTTTCTGAATGTTGCAACAAGACAGCGGCCACTAATATAATTTGAAAAAACTGAAACAGTGTTAAATTATGAAAGGTTTGTGATAGTTTGTGAACAGTTAAAGATCAGGTTTGGTTAGACTGACAACATTATTTATTGATGTACAGAATTCAATTTGAGGTATTTGGCGGTTAGACCCTGATGGCCCAGCACATCAGAACAGAATCCGAGTGGTAATAGGGATTAGGGCAGGACCCCCTGGAGTCTAGACACTGGAGGTGGAGATTAAGATGGAGGCTTGAATGGAGCCTTAGTGATGAGAGGCAGTGATGGGGAGGAGGTGGGTTGCAGGAAGGCGACTTGCAAGGAAGAATGACAGATGCGCAGGAAGATTTAAAGTACGCAGAGTGAAGTCTGATTTGCCTGAAGAAGACCAGCAGAAAGCTGATTGGACTACACCTGTGATGTCACAGTCAGTTTGACAGTGTGGGAAAGTGGAAGTGATGTAAAGCTTAGATTAGCTGCCAGCACCTGGGAAGCAGACAGATGAGTGACTGCAGATCTTCCTTATTGAACTGATGCATAAGCTTCATTATACCCATCAATACTAAATATCCTTATTTGTTAAAGATGTGTTCAGTGACGCTTCAGATAAATTGATAAGTGGCATGTACCAAATCACGTAGCACACCTATGTTAGCACATAAACCACACACACTCAAGTAATTAAAACCAAGATCTGATCTAGATTTGGAATCAGGAGCAGTGGAATTGGAATCTGGTTTGGGTTTAACACTGCATTACTAGAAATAAGAAGTAACACTTCTATTTTTCTAGAGCATTACTTTATTTAAAGAAAAAAAGATTCTGGTTATTATGAAATATTTTGATATTATTTCTCTATAATAATTAATATGTTCAGGAGTTTTTTTGTTTGCATCTGCTTGTGTTTTCACATTGAAAAGCTAATGTCTGAGGTTAGGTTGGGAGTCCAAGCTCACAACTTCACAACTTTGAGGAAAGTGCATGTGAGGGACACAACTGTGATATGAGTCTGTCTCACACCTCCTCCATCTACTGGCATTAACAGGTTGGAAATGTATCTGTGGTCTTTCTCCCTCGGCCACCCATGACCCCCTTTTTTTACTTCCTAATTTCTCTATTTACTCTATATATAAGCATAGATATGGCAAATCTTCATGAGATGGATAATGATTACAGATGGTTAGCTTCTATGCCACATAGGTTTGTCAGGGGATATTTTGCTAATTCAGTGTGATCTACTGGTGGGATGGGGATGTCACTAAGATCAGTCTTAACCAACTAGTCACAGCTCATTGCTTGAATTTCCTTTAAGCACAATGTAAACGAACAGGGAAAATCTTTTCAGCAATTTTCTTTTAATTCAAACACCACGCTAAACATTTAACAGAATATGCGACTGTTTTTGCACATATGCTCGATAATCCGTGATGTAATACTGAAATGAGCATGTCAAACCACTCGAATCTGAAGCAAAAGGTCACACAAAGCATTAGAAATGCATCATGGGTTTTTGCGATCCTCTGTAAATGCTCTGCAAATGGCAACAGAGACAAAATGTGTCAAATGATAAGCAATTTCCACCGTTGCTACATCGCACATCTCTGTCCAGATAGAGCACAATCTGTTTTCCCAACTGAGCAAACAGGCCAAACCAGTGCACGTAAAACACACATGTGCCCAGAAATGTCCACACACATTGACCCGGACAAACAAAAACCTAGCCATCAGCACACATGCATGCATAAGCGTATAATGCACAAACTAGATGTACAAGGTGAAAGACCTGAAATTACTGTCGCACAGTCTAAACTGTAGCATGGGAGCTGTATCGGCAGAGATTGGTAATAAAACTTTCTCGTACTCGATGGAGTCTGCGAGAGTGTGCCTGTGCATGGGAGTGTGTACTATTTGCTGCTCTCAGCGGTGTGGGAGGTCTGATTTGTAGCTGTAATATCGACAGCCACGGCCTTGGAATGAGGTCTTTCCTTCAGGGAACTCTCCTACCCTTTTGTGCCTGTGCAAAAATGTTCACACACAAAATAAACATCAGCACATCCACACAAAAGGCTTATAATAATATAGTTTGGACATTTCCACTGCTGCCATCCAGCTTCACAATGTGCACAACTTTAAGGTGCAATTACGGTTACCTTTATTTTACCAGGAAATCCCACTGAGATCACAGTCTTTTTTACAAGAGAGACCTGGCCAAGTTAGCAGATGTTAAAGTAGTTTAAAAATGGTTTAAAAGATTTTTAAAAAATCTGTCAACAAAATGTGAAGACTTGACAGGCATGTTTTGAACTGTATAGATATTTACTGAAATTGCATGTTAGCGTGCCATACCCTTGAATGCAACCAGCCCAAGATACCTCAATCAATGTAACTAATACTCAATGCAATTATGGAAGGAGATGGCCAAAGCTCTTAGCAAAGCAAGTGGAAGATTAATGGCATAGCTGACCTCTTGCTGCACTTGCGCTCCTCTGCACATGGCTCACGATATACCCTTCCACAGCCACCAGCATCAGGTGACACTAAAGACCAAAAGTCTGATCCTAGCAGTGCTTAATATTTATCATCAGTAGTGTTTCCTGATGAAGTGACTACTGACAGAAGCAGCAGAAATTAATTCTGAAATGCACAACGCTATACTCTGCTAATATTCAGCTAAATGCTGCAAAACCGATCAAACAGTAGTTTACATGTGAAATGCATAATAATCCAAAGCATACTGCAAAATCAACCCAAGAGTTTCAAAAGGCAATCAAACAGATTATGCTTTTCAGTTACTGAAGACAAAAATGAATGCAAAGAGAGAAACACAAACAAGGAGCAGCTAGAGATGGCTGCAGTAAAGGCTTAGCAAGGAGAAAACAGTATTTAATGATGTCCATGGGCTCTAGACTCCAGGCAGTCATTTACTGCCAAGGATTTTCATCCAAGTGTTAAAACTAATCCTTATATTTAAAATTATTTTAGTTTGCCCAATTAATGTTGAGCCTCTGAAAATGGGGAACTGTGTATGAAAATGGCTGTAATTCCTAAACAGCTAATGCAAAAAGGTTAAAAATCCACAGAGGCAAAACTACAAAAATTGTGTATAGTCCTAGCTGCAACTCTAAATAATCCATCCAGCCATTCTCTTCTACTTATGCATCTACAGCAGGGCTAACACAGAAGGACAGACAACCATTCAACCTTACATTCAAATCTGGATTCCAACCCAGGCCCTTCTTACTGCGTTTCACCACTGCAAACCACCACAGCACTGTTCTGCCCAACTCCACATCACATTTACAGATAATCATATTTCAAATTCGTCAGTAACATCCTAAAGTTAGAAACTGACGCCCCCCCCCCCCCCCCCCCCCCCCCAAAAAAAAAAAAAGTACAGGGGTTAGGACTCAGGGCACACATTAAAAGAACACAAGGACAGCACGCACCTTTCACACTTGGGTTTTGATGCAGAATTGACCACAGGGACTATCAGAATGGAGCGCACATTTAGCTTTAACACCTTGTAAATCAGAGAGGCCTTGGAGGGTGATGCACTTGCGCTCTGCAGATGTCCGCATCTCTCTCGCGCCTTGTTCCACTACTGACACATTGGCCAATTAAGCTTCCAAACTCTGACACTCAAACTACCTGCTTTTAAGAGGACCTAGGGTATTTTTCAGCATTTGTCACGTGCACAGGATTTAACATCCTGGCATTTCTGTCAGGCAGTAGATGGAGTCCTGTTTGACTCTACAGCTGCAGACTCCTTAAAAGGTATGAGACAGCAAAAGACAGCACACTTTTCTTTCCCTCCCTTAATTTCTGTGCAGTATGGCAAAAGAGAGACTTAAGAGGGTTTTTCATAGCCCCTGTTTTTTCTTCAGTGTTCTCTGGAGTCACTTTAAAACATATTGAGCTGTTTGCCATCCGCGCACCAAGCCCATCCATGAAGCTCAGCCAATCTACAGAGAGAAAATAAAAGCAGTTGTTGTGACTCCAAATGGCTCATCCTCACTCACAATCAAGTTGGAGGAAGGAAAAGCAAAGTCATCTTCAGCTAAGTAAGGAGAATGAATCCAAGTTGTCAGTGAAATCAGTTAGGGAAAAAAAAAATCACGTAAGAGGAAAAGATTTTGGGACATTTTGGCTACAAATCTTTTATATTTTTCTCTTTTTAATTGGATAATGGTACATACATTTAAAGTAATGCTGTGGCGCGGGTGTGGTCTCTGGTCCACTGCAGAGGAGGGGTGGCACGGTGAGCTCCCGGGGCGGCGCGGAGGCGGGGCTGAACAGGTGTTTGGGACGAATGACTGATTGTGACTTTTCTTATGTTTCAGTGACAGTCGAGGAAGCGAGCAGGAGTGACTACTCAGCGGGAGTGTCTGTGTCCCGTGCGTTTAAGTCGAAACCACAGTTATAATAAAAGAAGTGTGTGTCACCGTAACCACGGTGTGTGTGTGTGCGTGTGTTGGGGTCCGACGCCACAAATGTGCTTTTTGAAGTAATGCACTAAATTTGTTGTTCTATCGAAGAGAATAAGTAGATATGTTGCACTCATGAAACTGTCCCAGGGTTTTAATTTGCCTGAAAAATTTGATTGCAGAGTAAGTGAAGGCAAACCACGATGGCTCAGCTGATATAGGGCACATTATGGAAGCTTCTACAAGCTGCTTTGTAACAAACCTCCAGGCTTGTGCTTTTCATCTATGCGTGAGGAAGGATGGGGAGGTCCCAGAACAGAACCACCTCACCACAGTCTGTACAAATTTCAGCAGAAGGAAATAATCTTAATGACAGAATTAGATGTATTTAAAGTAAATAGCTAATGCTAATTTACACCTGGGTAAGACTATTAAGACAGTAGTCATTGGTAAAAGGATAAATTCTTACAAAGTACTTTCACCTCTCAGTTGTAAGGGTGGGCGTTGACACCAAAGTTTGTCGAAATGATAACTCGAGAATAAGGCAAAGTAGGATTTTCAAATTAATATCATAGCTGCATCTAGTAAAAATCTCAAATGAGTTTATATCTCACTGATCTCGACCTCAAGGTCAAGGTCATGCGATAACTTATTTTCAAAGGATTTTCAAATTTATACCATGGGTGCCTTATTTGGAGGCACTGGCTGCCATCAGTATTTTTTATTCTGCTCAAGCTCTCAAAGTGCTCTATACAATATTTTTCATTCAACATGTGTTCAAACAAGCACCCCACACTCCGATCAACAAGTAGAGAGGCCTAGAATGCCACGCAGACTGGAATAACCAGATCAGGCCACCAACATTCTGATTTGTAGATGCCCTCCTCGACTTCTTGAGCCACAGACACCCCATTATCATGTAAGGATATATTTTTAGCTCTTACATGCCGTCCGTCCTTCAGGGGGCACACACTCATGATGGTAATCATTATTTTGCACTACAAAGTACAGGCGTACAAAGTATTTCAAACAAAATCCTATGACTTCCAGGTGGCTAGCTAAGGCTGATTGGCACGTCTATTCATTTTCATCTCAGATGAAAACAGCAGAAGGGGGATGAAAAGGCCAGAAGATCCAGGAGTATTTCAGAAGTACGGAAACCATCAAAGATTCGGTTCACATGTGACAAATCCTGCCAAATGGGGGAGACACAAAGATCGAAGTAAAGACGGCGAATGATTGACACGCACTGGCAAACCATTCCGGTAGGTTATCAGAAACACACCGAGCATCTGCAGCAGGTGTATTTTTTCTGTGAGCGTGTCTGCAGCTACAGTGATGTGAGCACGCGTGTGTGCACGTGTGAGAATGACCGCTCGAGTGCGCACATTCACGCAGGATTATAGAAATGCTGGATTATTTTCTGTGCGTCTTGAAGAAGCTCCTTTAAATCCTTAAATGAACAGTCAAGGAGAGGACAGCAGCTCACAAAGAATTGGAGATGAAGTGGTTTCCTTGGAATTGTTCTCAAGCTACACAAGATTTTCTATTAATGCTGAGGCAACAAAACTGGCCTCTAATTTTCCAAAAAAGAGATGCTTTGTGGAATCAATCAGCTGTTAAAAATGCACAAATCCGCTGGGTATATTTGTCAATATTTGTTTTGGGTGACAGCGCTTTTTTTGTCGAGTAAAAGTGTCGGTTTGTGCACGTGCTGAAGCACAAAAGAAAGATGTGCGTATATGAAAGTGTGTTTGTACGCCATCAACTGTGTGGGCCCTGACACCCAGCAGTAAACAGTCGAGGAAAAATCCAGATGAGTGAGCACAGCAGCCTGTTAGACTGTTGATAAAGGAGGAACCTTCCTTTAGAACACAAGAGCAACAAAACATCAAGACTCTCCCTCTCTCTCTTTCTCTCTCTCAACATCTTTCCATCTCCCTCTCGGCCCGGTAGCTGCCACTAACTGAGAATGCCAATGGCAAAGTTGAAAGAGCAAAAAGATGAAGAGAGAGATGGAGAGTAGAAATGCAACAGCACACAAAATTCACAGTTTGGTAGATTTTTGCTGGAGATATTAAAGTTCTGATTTCGAAAAAAGACCCCTTTAGGCTTAATTCTTACTGTTAACAGTGGGGGCACAGTAAGAACACATTAAACTGCTCAGTAGTTTAACAGCCTGCTCACTACACTAAGGTTGCCCTTCGTTCTTCTTGTCACAGCTATTTTATTTGAATGAATTTGATCATACTTATGTCATTCTCTAGAATAAGATTCTGAGGTTAAATTTACTGTGCAAAAAATCAAATTGTCACTGAGCTAGTGCTGGGCGATATGACGATATATATCGTGTGGACGATAGAAAAGTGTCTATTGTGCCATTTGTCTTCTATCGTTTCTATCGTTTCTAACCCTAATTTTATAAATTATTACATAAAATATATCATTAACCCTTTACAACCGGTCGGAGCAGGCACACTCCGTTTTACCTAACTATTTTTAAATCCCTGTAGAACTGGAACCACGTAAGGTAGCGCAATAATTGTTTTTGCATATGAAACCCTAGGAGTTGTACTTACATCTTATTCCATTAGCTTGCCCTAGGTCACGGTTTCCTTCCACATATAGCTTTGCAAAAATTGCATAAAAAGCACTTCCAGCAACAAAAACATAATATTCCAGACTTGCAGCAACAAAAACATAATATTCCAGAAACAGGCTTTGCCGATCCGATCAGCTGTTCATAACACTTCCTACATTGGAATATAAGTCAGCCCAACTATCGCATGTCTGCCATTACCTGTCCAAAACCGGAAGTGACGTCATTTTCGCGGAAAATGTAGTTTTTTACCTTCAAAGCCTATGTTGGTGATTTTTAAAAATCATGTTTGACTTTATGCTTTTCTGTATCCTTTCTGGGATGCTTAGAAGTCAGATTACACTGTTGGAAATAGTTTATTTTGATGCACATGCTGTTTTTTTGCTAATTTGCATTATAATATTTATTTTCATTTTTCCTGTAGTATATTAAAATTAGTGTATCTCAAACATAAAACTATGAAGACACTCAAAATAAATTTCTTGTGGTTGGAAACTATTTTGTGCAACTTTTTTATATTTACAGTTTTGAGGGATAAGCCTCTTAAATTTCTCTAACTAGAAATATATGTAAAAAACAAAACAAAAACGATTTTCAATTTTTTTTGTAGTTTATTGCACTTTTTTGCAATTTATGTAGTTTCTATGGACTTAATGCATACATATTATTAAAATTTGGGCTATAACGGTTGTATTGATGTATAGCAACTTGAAATGCTCCCACAAATGGCACTACAGCATGTAAAATGTAAACATAAGCTCTGGCGGACTTGGTTCTATGGTTGGTCTTAAAGGGTTAAATAGCCTGTGGCAAATATATTAGTGTTGTCTTCTCACTATACATACTCTGAACTTTATGCAAGAGAAAATAAAGTATAAAAAAATGATATTTTTCGCAAAGAAACTCTCGCTTGTGGTTTTGCGACATGGTGCTGCTTTAAGTGCACCCGGATTTGCGACATGCTTTACGGTAACTCAAAACAAAGACTGCACCCTCTCCACTCGCTGTTTACAGACTGCATACTTTCCAGATGACCACAGGTCAGGTGGTATATCGTGATATATATCGTTATCGTGATATAAAAGAATTCATATCGTGATAAATATTTTTTCCATGTCGCCCAGCACTAATGTGAGCATACACAGAGCCTGAAGCAGAAAACCCAGCTTAATAGAAAAAGACACTGTTGTGAAACTCATATCCTTCATAATAAACCCCTCTGCTGGTCTTCATGTTCGTAGAAACAAATATACTCTTCTGCTGTTTTGTTTACATAGACATAACTGTTTTTATTATTTTTTGTATCACCATGTTGATTCGTGTCTCTACATGAGATGATGTTATTCCAAAGACTCAAAGGATGGTAAGTCATTTCACAGTCCTACATGGACGAGTTCATTTTTACTGTTGAGGTTTTCATTTGCTGTTTGGTTACATTTAGGCAATTAAACCGCTTGATAGAAATCTGAATGTTTTTTAGAAGCTCTCATGAACACAGAAAATTCTTTGTATGAAAAGAATATTAATTTTTAATTCGTGCTGACTGTGATGTTAAAATGTGACAATCTGTGCTTGCAAGCACTGTGGTGAGTGCCTGTCTGAACCATGAACAGAAGCAAAGCCCTGAAGTCATGAGGAAAAGTCTCATACCTAACTAAATAGATAGGAAAGAGAGAGGAGAACGCCACAGAGAATGAGAATCACAGGTAGTATGCAGAGAACATACAAGAAACTCCAGTGGGATAGGAGAATAAATGGGGAACAAAACAATTAAACACCAGTCCTCCAGCATTCAACGCAGATGAATGGCAGGCAAAATGGAAAGGGAATTATGAAAGGCACGTGGCAGGGTGTGCGCATGCTTGTGAGTGCGTGTGCAGGAGAGTGTGGGATCTGGCAAGCGTTCCTTTTGGCTTTCATTGGGGAGTTAACATATCCAGCCATTTAACTCCTGCCAGACACTGCTCCCTTCACCACACACACATAGACACACACAGACATACACACATCTCCATCTGCCTGACTTGCCCCCTTTCAATTACCCTGCACGTCTTGCATCCTCAAAGAAACGAGGCCTGTTCAACGGACGCTTTAAAGGAGAGGCAGATGGACAAACATAATATCCTGATAAAGACTTTAGGAAGGGACGACAGGTGCTGGAATTATATACGTGGAGCTAAGAAATGACACTTTGAAAATACTGTTTATTTGTTGGGTAGAAATTTCACATAATGAGCCTAAAATGTCTCATAATAAAATATACAATACAAACTTTTCCCATATGGCAGAGAATAAAGGTCCTGTAGCAACAGAAGGCATTCTGTTTATCACCACAGAAAAGGTGGCACTAGGAATTTGGAGACATGGTTACTGAACCATTACGATTGCTGAACTGAGTGCTAACTCACCATCCAGCTGGAAAAATGCCCTCCCAAGGAAAAATTCCTATATCATAACAGTAGCCAATAGTATTGTCTGTTTTGGACTCACTTTGCTCGTAGGGTAAAGTCAGCTGTTGGTCAAGAAGTGAAATCTGTTCATCACAGCTGAACTCAACACAGCACGTTTAAATTGACTTGCATCGCTCTTAAATCCTATCTTCAACTAAAATTAACTGTAAAGTTGCTCCAAATGATGGACTTTCATATGACTATGTTTAAACTGTGCTCGACCAGACATTTTCTGGTTTTCTTTCGCACATGTTTTGTTTCATAAACTTTGCAGATTTAGATTTTATTTAGATGATTTTTTTTACATGTTTTTATGATACGGTGAAGACCAATCATAAGTATTTCTTAGTTTCAAATACTTTTATTGGCAAATAAGTGTCATTTAATTTTAGCCATGCAGCCATTGTCAAAATCTTTGGCCACAATCCCAGTAGGGATTCAGCATTTTGCCTGTGCATATCTCAGCAGGAGCAGACTTGAACCATCTTTTACCATCATGGTGTGTCACTGAATGACAAGTAAAATATTCCATCATAAGATAGTTAAACCGAACTTTGAAACAGTGATGTCATAGGTACTGTACTGTAGAAGGTCAAGCAGCATTTTGCCACCGTTTTTAAAAAGCTCATCCATCCATTTTCTGCCATGTATCTGGGTCTGGTTTGTAGGGCAGGAGTCTAAACAGAGACATATATACTGTGCAGAGAAGTCCAGACCTTTCCTTCCTGGGTCACCTCTTCCAGCTCTAAGGGGATCCCAAACCAGCAGAGAAATGCAATCTCTCCAGCATGACCTGTCCCAGGGCCTCCTCCTGGTAGGACATGCCCAAAACACCTTACCTAGGAGCTGATCACGAGGCATCCCAGTCAGATGCCCAAACCCCCTCAACTGGCATTTTTCGATAAGGATGAGTAGTGGCTCTATTCTCAATCCATCCAAAATGACAAAGGATGTCACTGTATCTCAAACGGAGAGCTCAGACACCCTTTGAGCAAGCTCATTTTCACTGCTTGCATCCGTGATCTCCTTGTTCTGGTCACTACACAGAGCTTGTGGCCATAGATAAGGGTAGGGATGTACATTGACCAGTAAATCAAATGCTTCACTTTCAGGCTCTGCTTTCTCGTCACCCCAACAGAAAAGTACAGAAACTACATCAATGCTGATACTGCATTTTCCATCTGTCAGTCTCCTGCTCTACGTTACCCCACACTTATGATGAAAACCTCCATACTTATGGGGACCTTGTTAATCTGAGTGATGTTAGCTGTATCATGCATTCTCTGGTAAGCTAGCTAAACTGGCTAATCTTTAAATGTGGCCTTTGCTATCTTGAACAGCAGGAGGATGGGAGCAGGAGGCATAGGTAGGATGTTCTAGATTTGATTCACTTTCATCATTAATATTCTGTTTGTTTGGATGGGGTGAGCCTGTCAGAGGGAAGAATACATAAAAAATAATAATAATCAAAACATGTTCTCTTAGCAGAAGCCCACTTAAAAGTATTGTGTGTCGTTTCACACAATAGTTCCATCAAAGCAGCTATGCTTACCTATTATATCAACGCTGTGTTTTCATTATGTGTCACTCTCTATGACGGCAGGTTTCGGTTGAGCCAGTTTGTCACCTGAGACTTAATGCATTGTTGAGTCTGTGTGTCTCTCTCTGTGCTACAGCGCTTCCACAGCGATGTTATGTATATACTTTTAGAAAGAATGATAAAATGCTGCCGTCTCTATGAGATTAGGACACGGGTAACAGATGCAGGATGTTCTGTCAATCCAATACAAATGCTGTCACTCATGAATGGTGGTGGATGACAGGAAAAACATAAAAGTTGGGAAATTAAACAAGAAAGCCTGATTTACAGGTATTCTGCGAGCGAAATCCAGTGTTACAGATGCGTCTGCCTGAAGCACCTGAAATTGCACCAGCAGTTTATTCCCATCGAACAAGTAAAAAGATCCGAGTTGAATGCTGTGAGCTAGCTCTCTTTAATAGTTATCTCAGCCCTCAGGTGAGTCATGGTCACTACAGTGCATTAAGCAGGCTGCTGAGAGCAGCATAAATTCAAATACTCAACACTCTATGTGGCCAGCAGCGTAAACCCTCATAAATCCTTTTCGGTCATTAAGTTATTCCTTGGAGTAAATGGGCTAAAGCAGCACAGCTTCTTAGTTGTTCCTGTGTGGAGCTCGGGTGTGTTGATTAACGTGCAGCGGTTTCCATTCTGCTGACTCCTTTAGGGACCAGATACTCTCCCCACCTCGTTTAAATAGGAGGACAGCAGATAAAGGGCTTCACTTGGTCAAACAGTGCCGAAGAGCGTGAGATGGGCTAATGAGAGCTGCGCGGTCCAGGCCTCCAGAGCGGACGGTGTATGCAAAAGGAGGAAAGTCTCTGTATTTTTGCCAGATTGAAGCTGAGGATGTTAAATTAATAGGGGAGTAGCATTCAGTTTGAAAACCAATAACACTCACATCATGTTTAAAAAAAAACAAAACAAAGAAAAACAAGAACACAAAAACAGAAGAACAAAGCCACACCGCATGTTAGCAGAACATGGAGCTAAACGAGTTACAGGCGCACACCCACGCCCAGAACAAATTGGCATGATGTAATGCACAAAAAAAGAAAAAAGGGAAAAAAACACAACCCAAACACGGTTTACTTGCTAAAATCTAACATCATTTCAGCCTCCCCTGCCTCCTGCTCCTGTCTCTGCTCAGCTGCTGTAAGTAGGGCACATCAATTTTTCACACTGCCTCTTTCTCTCACTCAGGCTACGGCTGTGACCACAGCACCTGCCTGGGCCACATGTGTGTGTTTAGCCTTTGCTATATGTTCTGTCAAACTGTATCCCACCCACACCTTCAAAAACATTGTAACATCTTTATCCCCCCACCCCCCTCTGTTCCACCCTGGTCCCGTCAGTACACTTCCCCATCCATCTTCCTCACGTTCTGTGCGGTTTCTGCTTCCTCAGCTGTAAGTCTCCTGCATGTCATCCATCCTCTGATGTATGCAGTATGTAATAATCACGAGCTGCGCAGGTGTTGTTTAATAATAATAATGATATGGAGATTCCATGGACTTGTGGATGCTGCACCACGTAAGAATTCAGCTGTCTACGATTTGTATACATTGCACTTTCACAGATACTGTACACTCAGAATGGATAACCCAACCCCGACATCAAAAATCCATGGTGCAAGTTTATGGCCCCAGGTCTCAGAGCTTTGAAAATATTCCTTTTGAATTATACATTTGGTTTTCTGTATTAATATGCATTGCACTGTGCATATACTAGAGACGGAGCAACAATCAAATATATCAAGTATATCAAGTGGAAAACAAACTCATGCATTTTGGAAGACACATTGGGGAAATGCATTAAAAAAACCCACAACAACACTCTTTAAATAGAACTTTCCTTTGTCGGTGAAGCTAATTAAATCACTGCCATGCAAAATGTAGAGCTAAGAAGGTGAGAGATTATTGGTGTTGTTAACCTTGAGAGAAATCTAAATAAACTGCAGAAGCACGCAAAAACACAAAGTCATGGTTTCATCACTGTAACCTTTGACCTTACCACTACTTTTCAAACATCCATTTAATCCTAACCTTAAACCCTTTAAGTCATTACATCAACATTCCAGTTTTTCTCAGCTGCTTTGCTCTGGTCTAAAATGACAGTTTTGTTACAATTTTCAAATATTTTAACACACCTATAGAAAAAAATGACTAAGGCATGATGTATGGAGTTTAAACAACTCTGTGATCAAATAGGTTAGATTACTCTCTGCTGACTAACTACTTGAAAGTCTCTCTACACATTTGGCAAAAATGTTAAATGTGAGGACTGAAACGTTCCAGTTTAATTTAAACAATATTTTTGCAGCAAGTGAGACTGAATACAGGAGTTACACGTAATTTTACTCTTCAAAATATATTGCGGTGCAAAAATCTTCAGCCACACGTCATTTTGCTTCCAAGGAGCCATACTTTGCAGTTGTTGTGATCTGCGTCCTTGAGAATTCAAATGGATAAATGATTAACTTCTAAAGCACCAAAAGCTCGTGTCTTTTCCCTCTGTGTAGTGTTGAACCACAGTGAAGGGTGGAAGGCTGTGACAAAGACTCCTGGGATGTATAACTAGCACATGCAGGGGCATAGAGACCTGGAATTTCATAGCTGGTATTAAGTACCGTAGAGCAAAGCACCAGTTTGTAAGTCTTCACCTCTATGTCTGGAAATATCCGAGCTAACATATGATCCCCTAGCTAATGCTATGTAAGCTAGCTGAATGATGCTAATTTTTCACCGCCACAGTTCACAAGCTGTGAACCCTGATCATTTATCAGCATGTGTTACCCGATTATTCATTTAGAGGCTGCAAGGCGATCTGCACAATCTGCACAAGCTTTATTTGCACACACACACGCACACGCACACACACACACACATACACACACACACATTTCCCAATATATTGGCAATTTCTGTACTTGTGTACCATATAATCAAACATGACCTCATGTTGGCAGAGTGTGGTCTCCAGGTACAGTCAAAGACAAAGCCATTTCAGCATTATCAATCATCCACACAGGTAAAACGGGTATGTACGTAATCATTCAGCTGTAACTCTTTATTGTCTTTGTGTTATTTTTGTTTAGGAATAAGCAACAACAGTGGTAGCAGAAGAGAATTCTTTAGGCTCCAGCAGTAACAAGATATCTGCAACACGATCATCACAAACAGTACTATAAAATTAAGATTGATTTACTGCGGTTTGGAGTGAGTGCTGAAAAATCATAAGGTGATAATGCAGCGAGCCTACAAAGCACCTTTTGAGAGGAAATGTGACAGAGTGAAGGAAGATCTGTGTGAGGATTTGAAAGTAAAGTGTTTTTGTACACTTATCACTACACACATTATCAACTATATATTGGTAGTGCAATATATTTTCCTTTTACTATAGTCTATATATTTGCAGCAGTTGTAGGACAGCCCAAACGTTATATTGTATATCTTATGTGCTTTTTGTTGATGTTCTTCCTACCGACACTCTAGGGAATATTTCATATTTATATATGTCAAACTGGCACAAGTCAGAAGATTTGACCATAATATGCTAGGGTAGCATGGTGGAAATCTAAACCCTGGACAACCTTTACAAAAATCTTATCCCTGTGACTGACACAGGTTTTCTGAGAAATGTCTTGCCAGTTTTATCATTGTCTGGGAAATGTCAGCTTCCACTATAGTATTGTCATCGCTAAATGGTTTGGGGCTACTCCAAGAATGCTGATGGAGTTTCATTCACTGTATGCCTCATTCTCGAATCCTATTGAGAAGCTGTATCGGGGTGGAAAGTGTCACAAACCTCAAAATCTTTGTGGCCTTTGTGGCCTGCTTCTTATGATGACACAACAGCAGAATAATGCAGGGGACAGTCACAGCCTACAGGGCAGCTCTTACAACTGTGTATCAGAGGCATGCAGATATTCACTCTCCAGCCACTTCATTAGGTACAACAGGTTCAACTGCTCATTAATATTTTTACATTAATAATTTATTCAGGAATGCAAAAACGGTCAAGAAGAATTCCTTATGTTCAAACCGATCATCAGAATGAGGAAGAAAGGCATTTTAAGTGAGTTTGAACATGGCTTGGTTGCTGGTCCCAGAAGTGTTTCAGAAACTGTTGATCTTCTGGGATTTTCCCACACAGCCACCTCTAGGGTTACTACTGTACAGAAAGACAGAAAATATCCAGTGAGCAGCTGTGCATTGTTGATGTCAGAGAGTAGAGTACAATAGCCAGCTGATAGGAAGGCAAGAGTAACTCAAATAACCACTTTTTCACATATAATTATACAGAAGAGCATGCCTGAATGCACAATACGTTAAAACCTTAAAGCAGACGGGCAGCAGAAGACTGCATCAGGCTCCACTTCTGTCATCTAAGAACAGGAAACACTGGCTACAATTCACAGAGGCTCACACCAGGCAACGTTCATCCAGTCTTCTGTTGTCCAAAGTCTTGATATTTCAATTATCTCCACAGCATGCCCATCTTCTCTTCACAATTGGCAACAAACCACAAATTGGTACCAGAATATTCTTCACACGTGAAAAGCATTAAACAGATGTGTAATGAGCCACTCACACTGAAGAGAAAAGCAAGCTGGAACATTTTTTGGTGGCCAAATCTTTGAAAAATCATTCAGATATTCTGGACAGACTCTGTAGTTGTTTAAGACGTTGCTGAGCATCTGATTTCTATATCAATCATCGAATTACTTCATTGTTTGTCAGTGGGTTGGTTCATCTGTGCACCACTGCTTTACAATCATGGAAATTTACACTGTGTATGTAAAGAAAGAAAGAAAGAAAAAAAGAAAATAGGTCACCTCTCTAATTTCATTACTTTGAAAAAGGTTTTTAATGTACCTTCCCGTGTTGCTTGTGAGAAATGTCAGGTCAAATTGTGTTGTGATTAAAGTTCACGGCAGTGATACAACTTTCTTTTTTTTTTTTTTAGTAGAAATACGGGCGAGGTGTGACAGACCTGAACCTTTACTGAACTCTTCCACAGTGAAAATGCTAAATAATTCATCGCAAAAGGGCAGTTTTGAAAAGTCTTAACCACTTGAGCTAACCTATCCAATATTGCATGGGGGTGGGGGTCGGGTGCGAGCCCACACTGAACAATAAACTTTCATTTTATGCTACATTAAAGCTAATGTATCATTAATAACAAAGAGGCTCAACCGGGTTCTCTTTCACATAAATATTTGGATCTGGGCAGAGGATTTAGAGGAAGATTAAGAGAGGGTCACTGCAGGTAGTGATGCTCTTGTGTATAAAAAAAAACGGTACAAATGTCCCTAAACCACATTGATTACTTAGGATATGAATGAGTGCTGATGAGAAACATGGTAATGCAACAAAATGCAGTAAAACATGCGCATATACTGTATGTTTGCAATGCGGTGTCACCCCGCCAGTAACAATCTGCAAAAATGACAGCTATAAATTTGCTGTTGCTGGTTAAATAAAGACGTCTGGAGATGGTTATGTGTTTCTTTGGAGAGAAAATCCATTTGTAAACTAAGCTGTGGGCTGAGGACAGGACCCAGTACACAGAGACAGACGGAGAAGAGGAGGAAGGGATAACACTTGGCGGTGGAGGTGCAAACAGAGAGAAGGGGTAGGAAATAAGAAATTAAAAAAAAAAAGATGTGGAGAAAGACAAACACGGAGACTGAAAGGAGACGATCGAGTCATCAGGCAGATGGAGGGTGTAAACACACGAGGCAGGGAAAGAGGTTGGAGAAAAAGGTGGCCAAAGATGAAACCGGCACCAAATCGTGCAGGAAGGAGCCAGGAAGAAAAGCCTTGCTATGGGTTTCGAGATACTGCACGAAGCAATAAAACAAGCGGGCATGACAAGAGAGCCACGAGGAGCAAAGGGTGGGGGAAAGAGTGAAGGAAATGAAAGACAAAAATAAATAAATAAATACAGACAGGGCAGAATTATAAAGATCCTGGCTTTAAGAAAGTACAAAGAGAAGAAAGAGCACAAGATGGGAGAAACCAGGAGAAATAAGTATGGAATAGGAGAGAATGTGAAAATGAGAGACGTGAAAGGGCAGCGAGCGCAAGAAATCGATTCTTTTTGGGGGTTGCAGGAACGGGCCAGAGAAATGCAAATGCTACAATATAAACACTCAGTAGGATGCGACCCCAACACAATTTGTCATGGATGGGCAATGAAAAATCCTTTCACTGCTTCTCTTCGTATTTCCAATACGAACAAAGTTGCTGTTGAGTCACCGCACGCACAGGCAGCAGATCCTGCTTCTCATCCAGAACATTTCCAGTGCCTTTTATATTGAGACATTTTTACCATTATTGCCTACAAAGCCAGTTTTACGTCAGAAAGGTTCATCCATCTAAAAGTCTTGGGTTGTGGGTTTGGTTTTTTTTTTGTTGTTGTTGTTCTGGTTCATGTCATGTCATTAGTTGTACAAGTGCAGAGACAGATAAGGGTAGACTTGAGTCATCTGACTGCATCTAACAGATGGCAGAACTACTCTGAAAAGATTGCTTTAACAGAGGAGCTGAATCACACATTAGGGGATAGCACCTTGCTCTTTATGCTGATGTAAAGTTCACCTTAAAAGGATGAAATTGTCATTTTACCCCTAAAAAATGCACTCAGTATCCCATCATGACAAAAATTCATTTTCATTCACATTTAGTCCAGGCATCACTCTTGAATTATGTTCAAAACTTGTCTATGTTTGGCAATCTGAACTGAAAGACCTGAAAAACTAAGATAGCTTTTAAGTTTTTACTAGGAGACCACTAGGTGGCCGTTACATGCACCATCTACTGTTGTGATGGCCACAGATAAGGTCAAGGGTATAAACCATTTCTATAAAGTTGAGTATCTCCAGGCATACAGAGGTTTCTATAAATGTGAAATGTAAACAGTTCAAAACCACAATAAAGCTGGCTGAGTGGCTAAACTGAAGCTTGGACAAAGGTGACCAAGAACATGACAGTCATTCTAAAAGAGCTTCAGGTTCTGGTCACCCGGCTGACCATCCCAGCAGCATTTCATCGATCGTGCTACATTCTAAAGCACGGAAAAGACTCTTGATTAAAAAGCAGAGCATGCATTGGGTTCGCCTAATGGCATTTAAAAGTCGTCAGCAGAAAGAAACAGATGCTCTTGTTAATTAAACAAACCTATAACTCTCTGGGAAGAACTCCAAGCACCATATCTAGGGAACACCAAGCACTGCTCATCACCTGACTAATGCTATCCCTGTGGTGAAGTTTGGTGGTGGCGGCATTGTGTTATGGGGGTGCTTCTCAGCAGCAGAGACGGGGATCAGATAAATGCAGCCAAATACCTTGAAGATATCAGCTGACTTTTCACCTATTAAGCATACAGCCTCTACAATGCAGGAGGTGAGTCCTTGAGTGACTCAGCCAAAGGTTGCGCTTAATCCTCATACATCATCTGTGGAGAGACCTGAAGCTGGCAGTTTCCATGCAGTGGAGCTTAAAAGGATGTGCCAGAAAGAATGGGATAAAGTGCCCTAATCTTGGTTTTAAAAAACCTGTAGAGACTTATCCAAAGAAGACTCAAAGCTGTAATAACTGCCAAAGAACTGAAATCATTAAGTACTGAAATAAGCAATAACCACCAATCTGTTAAACTGACAATATTCTGTCATTCAGACATAAACTGCTTTTACATTACTTTTTTCATATATACTTTAAATTACTAAGCAAAATTGTTCACTTTTAATCAAGATGTATTACCCTACGTGTCACTGGTTGATATGGATATTACAGCACATCAGCTAAGCGATACCGGACCGGAGAAACAAGATAAAATAATGCCATTGATA